>NC_090839.1:86018123-86342623 GCF_028021215.1 Eschrichtius robustus | reverse complement strand
AACTTCAGCTCTGGGACACCTTGGGCCTCTTAGCCAGAGAACCCAGGATCTAGCACCACCCAGCTAGCCGGCTGACACCAACATCAGGATTCCTGGGGCCCCCTGGGGTTCTGCAAGCAGCTGCCTTGTGACCTGGCCCCAACTAGTTGGTGGGCTCTGCACAAGGCAGGGTCTAGAAGCCAACTGGACTGGGGGCCAGCTCTGCCTACCAGACTGCCCATAGTAATTAGCTAGCCACAACAGCCCACATAAGGGGCAACCCTAGAGCATACAGCCCTGGTGACCAGAGGGGAGTGCACTGCTGGGATGTATAGGACGTCTCCTACAAAATGCCACTTTTCCAAGGTCAGGAAATGCAACCAATCTAGCAGTTACATAGAAATAAAAACAGCAAATCAGGCAGAATGAGGTGACAGAGGAACATGTTTTAAATGAAGGAAAAAGGTAAAGCCCCAGAAGAAGAACTAAGTGAAGTGGAGGTGATAGGCAATTTATTCAATAAAAAGTTGAAGGTAACAATTGTAAAGATGATCAAAGAAATTCAGAGAAGAATGGATGAACAGAGTGAGGAGTTAGAAGTTTTTAAGAAAGCATATACAAAGAGGAATGAAATAGAGATGAAGAATTTAATAACTGAAATGAAAAATACACCAGAAAGAACAGTAGATTAAAGTGATACAGAGGAATGGATCAGTGAGCTGGAAGACAGTAGTGGCAATTGCTGCAGAAGAATAAAAAGAAGTGGGGACGGTACAACTGGAGCACACTAACACTCACTGTATAGAGGTCCCAGAACAGAAGGAGAAGAGAGAGAGAAAGGGGCAGGAAACATATTTGAAGAGATAATGGTGGAAAACTTGCATAATCTGGGAAAGAAAACAGACATTCAGGTCCAGGAAGCACAGAGTCACAAACAGGATCAACCCAAAGAGGACTACACCAAGACATATTGTAATTAAAATGGCAAAAATTAGAGAATGTTAAAAGCAGTAAGGGAAAAGGAACAAGGTACATACAAGGGAACTCCCATAAGGCTATCAGCTGACTTTTCAGCAGAAACTTTGCAGGCCAGAAGGGGGTGGCATGATATGGTAATGAAAGGGAATAACCTACAACTAAGAATACTCTACCCGGCAAGGTTTTCATTCAGATTTGATGGAGAGATCAAAAGTTTTATAGACAAGCAAAAGCTGAAAGAGTTCAGCACCACAAAACCAGCATTACAAGAAATGTTAAAGGGACTTGACTAAGCAAAAAAAAAAAAAAAAAAAAAAGGCCACTACTAGAGACATGAAAATTACAAAAAGAAAAAGCTCATTGGTAAAGGCAAATACACAGGAAAGGTAGTAAGTTAACCACATACAAGCTATTAGGAAGGTTAAAAGGCAAAAGTAGTACAATCATCTATGCTCACGATGAGTAAAGGGTACACAACAAAAAGATATTAAAATGCATTTGAAATCAAGAGATCAGCAACTTAATCACACATATATAATTGCTATATGTAAACCTCATGGTAATAACAAACCAAAAATCTGTAATAGATACACAAAAAATAGAAAGGAATTCAAATGTAACACTAAAGATAGTCATCAATTCACAAAGGAATAGGACAAAAGAAGAAGAAAGGTCCTACTGTATAGCACAGGCAACTATATTCAATATCCTGTGATAAACCATAATGGAAAAGAATATGAAAAAGAATGTATATATATGTATAACTTGAGTCACTTTGCTGTACAGCAGTAATGAACACAACAGTGTAATTCAACTATACTTCAATAAAAAAATAAATTAAAAAAAAAAAAAAAAGAAGAAAGGAACGAAAGAACTACAAAAACAACCAGAAAACGATTAAGAAAGTGGCAATAAGTGCATACCTATCAGTAATTACTTTAAATGTAAATGGACTAAATGCTCTAATCAAAAGACATACGGTGGCTGAATGGATACAAAAATAATACCCATATATATGCTGCCTATAAGAGACTCACTTCAGATCTAAAGACACACAAAGTGAGGGAATGGAAAGAAGTATTCCATGCAAATGAAAATCAGAAGAAAGCTGGGGTAGCAATACTTGTATCAGACAAAACAGGCTTTACAACAAAGGCTGAACAAGAGACAAGAACATTACATAATGATCAAGGGATCAATCCAAGAACAATGAATAAAAATATATATGCACACAACATAGAACACCTAAATACATAAAGCAAATATTAACAGACATAAAGGGGAAAATTGACAGTAACAGTAATAGTATGGGACTTTAACACTCCACTTATATCAATGGACAGATCATCTAGAGAGAAAATCAAGGAATCACTGGACCAAATGGACTTTATATTACATTCCATCCAAAAGCAGGAGAATACACATTCTTTTCAAGTGCACATGGAACATTCACCTGGTTAGATCACATGCTAGGCCACAAGACAAGTCTCAGCAAATTTTTGAAAATTGAAGTCATATCAAGTATTTTTTCCAACCACAATGCTATGAGACTAGAAATCAACTACAGGAAAAAAAAAAACCTGCAAAAAGCACAAACACATGGAGGCTAAACAAATGCTACTAAATAACCAATAGGGCAATGAAAAAAAATCAAAGAGAAAATTTAAAAGTACCTGGAGACAAATGGAAATGAAAACACAACAATCCAAAATCTATGGGACATGGCAAAAGCAGTTCTTAGCGGGAAGTTTATAGTGGTGTAAGCCTACCTCAGGAAACAAATATCAAACAACCTGACCTAACACCTAAAACTACAAAAAGAAGAATAAACAAAACCCAAAGTTGGTAGAAGGAAAGAAATCATAAGGAGCAGAAATAAATGAAATGAGATTTTAAAATCAATAGAAAAGATCAGCGAAGTTAAAACCTGGTTCTTTGAAAAGATAAAATTGATAAACCTTTAACCTGACTCATCAAGGAAAAAAAAGGGCTCAAATCAATAAAATCAGAAACAAAAACGGAAAAGTTACAACCAACACCACAGAAGTACAAAGGATTATAAAAAGTTACTAGACAGCTACATGCCAATAAAATGGACAACCTAAAAGAAATGGACAAGTTCCTAGAAATGTACAATCTCTCAAGGCTGAACCAGGAAGAAATAGAAAATATGAACAAACCAATGATCACTAATGAAATTGAATCAGTAATTTTAAAAACTCCCAACAAACAAAAGACCAGGACCAGGTGACTTCACAGGTTACTTCTACCAAACATTTAGAGAAGAGTTAACACCTATCCTTCTCAAACTATTCCAAAAAAATTGCAGAGAAAGCAATGCTTCTGAACTCATTCTATGAAGCCAGCATCACCCTGATACCAAAAGCAAAGATATCACGAAAAAAGAAAGAAAATTATAGGCCAATATCACTGATGAACATAGATGCAAAGATCCTCAACAAAATACTAGCAAATCAAATCCAACAATACATTAAAAGGATTATACACCATGATCAAATGGGGTTTATCCCAGGGATGCAAGGATGGGTCAGTATCTACAAATCAATGTGTTACACCACATTAACAAATTAAAGCATAAAAATCATATAATCATCTTAATAGATGCAGGAAAAAGCTTTTGAAAAAATTCAACATCCATTTATGATAAACTCTCCACAGTGGGTATAAGAATATACTTTGATATAATGCCATATATGATAAGCCCACAAATAACATCATAGTCAACAGTGAAAAGCTGAAAGCACTTCCTCTAAGATCAGAAACAAGACAAGGATGCCCACTGTCACCACTTTTATTCAACAATAGTATTGGAAGTCCTTGCCACAATAATCAGAAAAGAAAAATAAATAAAAACACCAAAATTGGAAAGGAAGAAGTAAAATTGTCACCGTTTGCAGATGGCATGATAAATGATTTTCTATATGTAGAAAATCCTACAGATGCCACCAAAAAACTACTAGAACTCGTCAATAAATTCAGTAAAGTTGCAGGATACAAAATTAAAATACAGAAATCTGCTGCATTTCTCTACACTAACAACAAACTATCAGAAAGAGAAGTTAAGGAAATAATCCCATTTGTAATCATATCAAAAGAATAAAATTCCTAGGAATAAATCTACCTAAGGAGATAAAAAACCTGTACTTGGAAAACTAAGACACTGCTGAAAGAAATTGAAGACAACACAGATGGAAAGATATACCGTGTTCATGGGTTAGAAGAATACTGTTAAAATGATCATACTACCCAAGGCAATCTATAAGGTCAGTGCAATCCCAATCAAAATACTAATGGCATTTTTTTCATAGAACTAGAACAAATAATTCTAAAATCTGTGTGGAAACACAAAGACCCCAAATAGCCAAAACAATCTTGACAAAGAAGAACAAAGCTGGACGTATCATGCTCTGTGACTTCAGACTATACTACAAAGCTACAGTAATCAAAACGGTATGGTACTGGCACAAAAACAGACACATTGATCAATAGAAAAGAAGAGAGAGCTCAGAAATAGACCCATGCATTTACAGTCAATCTATGACAAAGGAGGCAAGAATATACAGTGGGGAAAAAACAGTCTCTTCAATAAGTGGTTCTGGGAAAACTGGACAGCTATATGTAAAAGAATGAAATTAGACCACTTTCTCACACCATACAAAAATAAACTCAAAATGGATTAAAGATCTAAACGTAAGACTGGAAACCATAAAGCTCCTAGAAGGAAACATAGAACACTCTTTGACATAAATCATAGCAATGTATTTTTTAAGTCTTTTGCCAAGGGTCAAGGAAATAAAAGTAAAAATAAACAAGTGGGACTTACTTAAATTTAAAAGCTTTTGCACTGCAAAAAATACCATTGACAGAACAGAAAAACAACTTACTGAATGGGAGAAAATATTTGCAAATGATATGATTGATAAGGGGTTAATATCCAAAATTTATAAACAGCTTGTATAACTCAATACTTTAAAAAATATATTTATTTATTTGGCTGTGCCAGGTCTCAGTTGCAGCATGCGGGATCTTCATTGCCACGTGCAAGATCTTCGTTGTGGCATGCGGGATCTTTCAGTTGCGGCATCCGGGATCTAGTTCCCTAACCAGGGATCGAACCCAGGCCCCCTGCGTTGGGAGCACGGAGTCTTAACCACTGGACCACTAGGGAAGTCCCATAACTCAATATTTTTTAAAAAAACAATTAAAAAATGAGCAGAAGACCTGAATAGACATTTTTCCAAAGAAGACAAATATTGGCCAACAGGCACATGAAGAGATGCTCAACATCACTAATCATCAGAGAAATTCAAATAAAAACCATGATGAGTTATCACCTCACACTTTTCAGAATGGCTAGCATCAAGAAGACCACAAATAACAAATGTTGGTGAGGAGGTGGAGAAAAGGGAACCATTGTACGCTGTTGTTGGGAAGGTAAATTAGTGCAGCCAATTGGTGGAAACAGTGTGGAGGTTCCTCAAAAAACTGAAAATAAAACCACCATATGATCCAGCAATTCCACTCCTGGGCATATATCCAACGAAAATGAAACACTAATTTGAAAAGATGCAAGCGCCCCAATGTTCATAGCAGCATTATTTACAATAGCCAAGATATGGAAGCAACCTAAGTGTCCATCAACAGATGAATGGATAAAGAAGTGTGGTGTACATACATACAATGGAAAACTACTCAGCCATAAAAAAGAATGAAATTTTGCCATTTGCAACAGCGTGGATGGACCTGGAGGGTATTATGTTTAGTGAAATAAGTCAGATGGACTTCCCTGCTGGTGCAGTGGTTAAGAATCCACCTGCCAGTGCAGGGGACATGGGTTCAAGCCCTGGTCCGGGAAGATCCCAGATGCTGCAGAGCAACTAAGCCCATGCGCCACAACTACTGAGCCTGCACTTTGGACCCCGCGAGCCACAACTACTGAGCCCACATGCCACAACTACTGAAGCCCACCCGCCTAGAGCCCGTGCTCCCAACAAGAGAAGCCACTGCAATGAGAAACCCACAAACCCCCAACGAAGAGTAGCCCCCGCTCGCCGCAACTAGAGAAAGCCCGTGCGCAGCAATGAAGACCCAACACAGCCAAAAATAAACAAACAAACAAAGAGAAAGACAAATACTCTATGTTATTACTTATATGTGGAGTCTAAAAAATACAACTAGTGAATATAATAGAAAAGAAGCACTCACAGATATAGAGAACAAACTAGTGGTTCCAAGTGGGAGAGGGAAGTGTGAAGGGGCAAGATAGGGGTGGGGGATTAAGAGGTACAAACTACTATGTATAAAATAAATAAGCTACAACAATCTAGTGTGTAATATAGGGAATATAGCCAATATTTTATAATAATTATAAATGGAATATAACCTGTAAAATTGTGAATCACTGTGTTGTACATCTGAAACTTGTATAATTTTGTACCTTAATTATACCTCAGTTTAAAAAAAGAAGAATAAGCCTACAAGGATTGTACAGCACAGGGAATACAGCCAATATTTTATAATTTTAAGTGGAGTATAATCTACTTAAAAATTTGAATCACTGTGTTGTACACCTGAAACTAGTAACTCAACTATACATCAATAATAATAATAAATTTAAAAGATGGCAAGTGACTATTCAACAAGTGGTTTGAAGGCATCTGGCTGTCCACCTAAATTGTAAAATAACACCACCTCCAAATTAAAATTATTCATGGGCTAAAAATAAACTCTCATAAGAGTTAAGCATAAAAAGAAAACTATTAAGTTATTTTTATAATTTGGCCCTCCTAAGCAATACACAAAATCCAGAAACAATAAAAGATTGATAATTTTAGCCTTATTGAAAATTAAAATGGGGAGGGAAAAGGGAATGGGCAGGCTGGTGAAGAACAGTAATGTTTTCTACTCTGTGTTTTTTGAATCTTATACAATGAGAACTTACTGGGGACAACGTGGCTTACAAGACTGAAAAAAATGGAAAGTTTTGTGAGTAGTTAACTTCATGCCATGGCTTTTCATTCATCCATTGATCACCCAGTATTGAGCTCCTCTATGTGTACTTGGACCGTGTGGAGGTTAATAAAAGAGCCACCACCTAGGGCCCGCTACCTGTGCAATGGTTGTCCAAGAAGGAAAAGCTCACTCAGTTCAGCTTCCTGGAGTGGGTGGGATTTGATGTGGCCCTTGCAAACTGGGGAGAAGATAAAGGTCTTCCAGGCTAGGGAGACTGAGGTCGGCAGCCCCACGTGCCCAGCTGCTCGGCACCCACGCTGGGCTGGGCCTCCTTGAAGTGGGTGAGTTTTGCACAGGCCTCCCCTGTGTCAGGAACAGTAGTGGAGGAAGTGGTGAGAGTGGGTCAGAGTCAGGTTTGGAGACTGGCACACCGAGCCTGAGAGAAGTTCAAAGGGTTGAGAGAATGAATGCTACCTGGGCTGGGAACAGTGAAGTGACTGGCCTGGAGGCCCTGCTTATGCAGCCTCTCAGGTGTGGATGGGGTGGTAGAGTTTACTTAAGAGGCTGACTGGCTAACACCACAGGATTAGAAGAGATGCTGAGTCAGGGGCATGTGTGCAGGGCAGGCCTCAGGGGACCACAGCCCTGAGGTGGGGCCACCTCTCAGTTCTCACCACACCCTGGACAGGAGTCCTCAACACAGACCCGTGGCTCTAAGCTTGAGCTCACCAAGCTACTCTCACTCCAGATGCAAGCTCAGCACAGGATAAGACAGGACACAAATCCTTCTGATCACTTGTCACTGCTTACAGCAGCATGCTGGTCAATTTTCATTCTGTAAACGAACATACACAGGAAAGCAATTTACAGCAACACTTTGTGGGGAAAGACGGCTTGTGTCCGAGAGGTGGGAGTGGTAAGAAGAGTTCAGGTGGTCAGGATGGGAAGCCTTCAGAATTTCCTGATGGGCTGGAGATGCGTGAAGAGTCACAGGTGATTATGCGCCTTTGGCCTTCGCAGCTGGAAACCAGTTGCCCTCAGCTGTGGGGAGGAAGGCTGCAGATGGGGCAGAGTTCCGTAGGCAAGCCACTGGTCAAGCTGTGCCTGCCTCTTAGGTAGCTCCCCTACTGGTTCTCCTGCTTACAGGTCTTCCTCTTCCCAAGTTCCACCACTTCCCTACCCCTTAGCTGGGGGTGAGGGGGGGTGTCAGAGCCTTCTTCCTAAGGAGAAACCGGGGGGGCCCTCCCTCCCATGGAAAGGACATCTCAGGTCCCCCTGTGGCGTCTCTTCCCTTCCCTCTCCCGCCCTTCCCCAGAGCCTGCCCAGGGTTGGTACCCACAGGCAGGGCTGGGAAGGGAACCAGAGCCACCGACCTGCTCACACTAAAGCACCGCCTGGGGACAGGGAAAACCTTGTCACTGTCACTTTAAGTCTCCTGAGGGAGGGTGTCCTCAACCCTGGATTCACCACCCTGAGGAAGACAGAGAAGGAAGTGGGGCAGGTTTGCGGAGAGCACCAAGCAGCGCTCCTAGGGCCCGCTCACACGTAAAAACTTCCTGCGATGAGACCGGAAACACAGGTGCTGTCCCCACCACGGCAGCCCCCAGAGCCCGGGCCAGAGGGGAGCCATGGACAGGCCCCGGGCCCTGGGCCTGCTCTTGGCGCTGCTGACTCTCTGCATCACTGCTGGTGAGTGGGGGCCAGAGAGATGCAGAGGCCATGGGGACGGGGCAGAGACCCAGGCCCAGGTCCTAGCTCCTGTGCCTGTATCCCACAGGGACTCCTGAGGTGTGGGTGCAGGTTCAGATGGAGGCCACTGGGTCCCCATCCTTCACTGTCAGCTGTGGATTCCTGGGATCTGGCTCTATCTCCCTGGTGACTGTGAGCTACGGGGGCCCCGATGGTGCCGGAGGGACCACGCTGGCTGTGTTGCACCCAAAATTCGGCACCCAACACTGGAACCCTGCCTGCCGGGCGCACTGGGAAACCAGAACCAGCATCTCCCTCACCTGGGAAGGGTCCGACGGGAGAAGCTCCAGTCCCAACACCACCTTCTGCTGCAAGTTTACTTCCTTCCCCGAGGGCTCCCAGGAGGCCTGTGGGAACCTCTCCCTCAACCTAGACCAAGGTGGGGCTGACGAGGAGAGGGGGCCCCGGGAGGACAGGGAGGTACTCGGGGGTGCCAGGCACCTAACCGGTATGTCTCTCTCTGTGCACAGGGCTCCCTGCTCCTACTCCAGCCACCATGCTGCGAGCTGACCTGGCTGGGATCTTGGGGGTCTCAGGGGTCCTTCTCTTTGGCTGCGTCTACCTCCTCTACCTCCTGCGTCGGCAAAGGCACTGGTGAGACCCAGCCCCTGCTGATCCAAATCCCCACGGCACTGGGCCAGCCACGTGCTTTGCCTCTGACCCTCCTAACTCTCTCCCAGGTCTGTCATGAAGCTTCAGCCACCCAGACACAGCAGCCCCCAGACACAGAGGAGAGCAAGTGTGAGGATAGGGGGATGGCTTTGAAGAGGGGAATGGAGGGGCTGGAGGTGGGGGGCCACGAGGTGGAGCCTCACTTGAGCCTCCTTCCCCGTCTCCCCTGCAGGCAGCCGGCCAAGCCTCCCTGACCTCTCTCCACATCCCCTACGCCACCATCAACACCAGCTACTTCAGCCCGGCAACTCTGCACCGGGTCCTCCCACCCCAGCCCCTGCCCGGGTGGGCGCCGCTCCCCAGCCAGAGCCCTGTCCCCTGGGCACCCCTGCCGGCCTCCGCTCGCAGCAGCTTCATCTCTGTTGAGAACCGACTCTACGCTCAAGCAGAAAAGGGGCCTCTCCACGCCGGCACCGACCTCATCCCGCTCCCGGACTGTCTGGGGCGCAGAGCCATGGAGGGGCGTTAGGAGTTCGATGAGAGGGACCCCAAGTCCACTCTGCCTTTCTCCTCTCCTGGGCCCCTGGGACCCCCTTCTGTTGGGTGTGTGTCCTGGTGGCCCACTGTCTTTGCACAGCTTGTTTTGTTCTTAGGCTTCCAGTAAGTGTCTCCACACATACCCCTCCAGGGCCCACTTGCTGTGGATGTGGTCAGCACGTGTGCACGTGTGGGCGCACGTGTATGTATGTGAAGTGACAAAACCCCATCCCAGGTCGTTTCCTGTTTTCAAGTCCTCAGCCCTCCCAGATGAGGTTGATAACTACACCAACAAGAATGGTTTCTCTAACCTGGGCTTTGGCTGGGCCTTTTCTTCTTTGGCGCGGGGGGTTAAGAGGTTAGAGGGGTTTCAACCCCCTGGGAGGCAGGGGCCAGGTTAGACCCGGAGGGGGAGGGGGCCTCAGCATAGGGATCTCTCCTCTGCCTGACAGGGGACAGGGGGGTTCCTGGCCCTGCAGACCTTGCTGAGGGATGCCAGGTGGGAAGACAGGATTGGGGGTCTGGCGGCCCCCAGACAGGATGGCCCATATTCAAATCGCACTATGTCCTAGGACAGCAGCAAGGGCTTCCGGAGCTTCAACCCAGAAAAGTCCCTGGGACAGAGGCTCCCTGAGATGGCCTGGGGGTGGGGCCCTGATGCCCTCCCTCCGCAGAGTGGACATTCAGAGGCAGGGGACCCACCTCAGATCTGCCCACAGTGGCTTCCTCTGGTTCCTCTCCTGTTACTAGGGCACCAGGACTACTGCCCGCTGGCCAGTCAGGGGGAGGCAGAGGCCCTCTCAGACACAGGGACTGAGCCCACGCTCCCCCGCCCACTCATCTTCCCATCCAGGAGCAGCCCTCCTTCTGTAAACAGGCCCAGCAGCCTGGGCCTCATCGCACCTTTGCCACATGAGACAACATGGTGAGAGAGCTCTGTAAGCTGCAAGGCTCCACAGAACGTGATGGATTCCGGTGACAGGGCGAGGCCTGGGCCTGGAACCAGGCTAAGGCAGCACCCAACCAGGGTGAATACTGGGGGGTGGGGGGTGTTGGGGGAGACAGCTGTCGCTCAGCCCCTTCCTTGGTCCTGCATGTGGAAAGCCCCAGGCAGTACCACCTGCTATCCCAGGAACCATTCCTTCTGCCTGGCTCAGGGAGGGCTTGCCCAGAGGCTATGTTCAACCACAGGATCTTCCAGGAACCCAGCTTGCTATTGCAGGCATTGCTCAGACATGGTGCTCCCAGAACCCATCCCCATCAAGCCACCAGCTCTACACCACGCAGGGGAGAGGATGAACCAGACAGGGCGAGGGGGTGGCTAAGGGTCATCAGGCCTGCCTTCCTCAGCCCGTGGTCATCGTCATCTTCTGAGGAGGCCTCAGCACTGGCCTGGGCAGCTCAGTGGTCCCTGCAGGGCTGGGGGTTCAAGGGAGAGAGGTGGGACTGCTGCAGAAGTCCCCGAGGAAGGTAGAGAGATGTAAGGAAGGGGGTAGCTCAAGGGCAGGCAGCCTTGGGACCACGTCAAGACCAAGCACAGGGGTGTGTGGGCAACAGGGCTCAGGGGAGGCCTTGGAGGAAGCCTCACTTCCCTAGGAAGAGACTATTCATGGGACAGAGGGGGCGGCTCTAGGGCTCCCAGGCCCTCAGCCTGGCCACTTGCCCATCAGAGAGTCAGGGGAGAGGCCCCACTCCATCCTCCCCAACCCCACCCCAGCCTGAGCCCGCCTTCCACAAGCTCAGGAGGCCACAGCTCAGCCTGGTCCTGCACTACATGAAACCAAAATCCTCGGGACCCAGGAAGTCTCTGCAGCTGGCCTGCCCCCCACTGCCCAGTCCCAAGTGCCAGAACCAGCAGCAGTGAAGGGACCAGCTGAGAGAGCCGAGTTGTGGCCCTGCCCCTGGAGGTGTGGCTGCACACGGCCCCCAAGAGCAGCATCCAGGCCCCCCCCTCAGAACCCAGTCGTGGAGATCATGCTCTGCTGTTCCTTCATTCAACACATGGGGAAACCGAGGCCCAAGAGGGAGAGAACTGGCCCAAGGGGACAGGACTGAACCAGCCCCAGCACCTCCACCAGGCATCCAGGACACGCCCTCAGCCAGAATCCCGAAAAAGGTTTGTGCTCTGAGCTGACCTGGCTTGGAATCCCAGGGGCCACTCCCGGGCTGTGGGACCCCGAGTGGTTTACTTAGTCTCTAAGAGGCTCTCTTTGCTCCTCACATAAGGGGAGGTAAGGCCTGAGGGGAGTGTGGAGATTGTAAACCAGGACCAAGTACTAAGCAGCTTGGCACGAAGTATCTTATTTACTACTTTGAAAACACCTACCACTTCGGGCTGTTAGAAGCCCATTTAACAGAGCCCAAGGTCACGCAGCTGGGAGGCAGAGATGTTTAGTGGGGAGGAGGGGAGGCGTGGCGCCACCAACCCGCCCCCCACCCCCTCTAAAGGGTCCCACCGCAGCTGGCCCGGGAGCCCACCCCGGAGCCCGGACCCGAGCTCGACGCTCCCCAGACCACCCTCAGGACCCTCCCTCCCCGTGACTACCCCCCAGCCCCGGTCAGCTGCTCCTCCCCCTCCCCACCCCATTGCGGGTCCAGCAGGGGGTCCCTGAGAACGCGCCCACCCCAGTCTTCTGCCCCTCTGCGGCCCCGGAGCCCTCCTTCTGCAGTCCAGCCCGCACCCACCCTCGGGCTCGCCCCCTGGCCCGACCCTGACACAGTCCCCATTCCCAGCCCGCCGGAGCCCTCCGCCCCACCCGGGTCCCGCCGCCTGTCCCCATGGCCTGAAGCTCCCCATCTGCGCCCCCGCCCGGCCTCCGCAGACCAGCGCCCGCTCCCACGGTAGCCCGCGACGGTCGGCTTTTCTAGGCTTAGGACTCTCGGCTGCCACTGCCCAGTCGTGATGCGCGCCCACACGGAGTGCGGGGCCCTGAGCATCACGACCACCCGCCAGGTGTGTGACCTCGGGCCGCCTGTGCGTCCGGGGAGCCTCACACCCTTGCTGGGTTGGCTGCAGGGGTGGGGCAACGTCACGGCCTCGCCCCTAGTCGGGGCGCCCACCAGCTGGGGCTGACCTTAACAGTGAACGGAGGCGGCTGGGACCTAGGGAGAAGAAATCGGTCCCAGGGGTGTCTGAGGGCTCCGCCAGCAGGACGCAGAAGGAAGGGCTGGGCAGGATGAGCTGGGGGCTGGAAGGGGCCAGAGTTGAGGAGCCAGGAGAGCCTCTTGCCTCCCTTCCCAACACGGGGACACAAGAAAGCACAGGATGCTAGGTCTGTTGGCCCAGCCATGGGCGGGAGCTCTCGACCTCAGGTTCCACTCAAACCCTGGTGGGGGTGGGGGAGCAGTGACACCTGGAATTTCCATAACTGGGCCCTCAAACAGCTTCATTTCAGCATCCATGAAGTGGGTCAGAAAGCTATTTGGATAAAAGTAAATAAACAGACATTACAGACTTTAAAAGAAAAAGATCAGGGTGCTCTGAGGAGGAGTAGGCCTCTCTGAGATGACCTTTTTTTCCCCAATTTTTTTTATTGTGGCAAAATACACATAAAAATGGTTAAGGTGGTAAATTTTAGGGGACAAAAATTGAAATACAGTTGAGGAACAATATTATGGTAATTCCAGGTGTACTGCATAGTGATTTGACATTTGCATACATTATGAAATGATCACCATGATTAAGTCTAGTAACCATCTGTCTCCAAAGTTATTACAATATTATTGACCCTATTCCTTATGCTGTGTATTACATCCCATGACTTATTTTATAACTGTACGTTTGTACCTTTTAATCCCCTTCACCTATTTTGCCCCCACCATCCCCTTCTGGTAATCACCCATTTGTTCTCTGTCTATGAATCTGTTTTCTTTCTTTTTTTTTTAAGATTCCCCATATAAAGGGGATCATACAGTATTTGACTTTTTCTGACTTATTTCACTTAGCATAATACCATCTAGATCCACCCATTTGTCACAAATAGAAAATTTTCATTTTTTTGAAATGGCTGGGTAATAGTCCATTGTATGTATATATATATATATATATATCATATCTTCCTTATCCATTCATCTATTGATGAGCATTTAGGTTGCTTCCAGATCTTGGCTACTGTAAATAATGCTGCAGTGAACATTGGGGTGGGTATATTTTTTCAAATTAATGTTTTTATTTTCTTTGGGTAAATACCGAGAAGTAAAAAATTCCTATATCATATGGCAGTTATATTTTTAATTTTTTGAGGAACCTCCATAATGTTTCCACAGTGGCTGCACCGATTTACATTTCTACCAACAGTACACAAGTGTTCCCTTTTCCCCACATTTTTAACAACACTTGTTATTCGTTGTCTTTTTGGTGACAGTCATTTGGACAGGCGTAAGGTGGTATCTCATCGTGGTTTTGATTTGCAAGATGACATTTAAAATAAAACCCGAACATGAGTGGGAGTTCTCTAGGCAAAGATTGTGGGGAGACCATTCCAGGCAGGAAAAGATATGTACAAAGCCCCCAATGTTAAAAAGAGCTTGGTGTTGGCAAGGCCCAAGGAAGGTCAAGAAACAAGTTGAGTGAGAGCAGTAGGCAAAGCCCATAAAAAGGGATTTGGGTTTTATTGTAAGGGTAGTAGTCACCCTTGTTGGGTTTTAAGCAGAGCAGTAAGATGATCAGATTTACATTATAAAAACATCAGTCTGGTTCTGGGTAGAGAACACTTGCATGAGAGGGAGGGAGTAAGAGTAGAAGTAAGAACAATTAGGGAGCTACTGCATAATCCAGGCGGGAGATGGGGTGTCTGAGTCAAGGATGGTAAAATGTAGATGGAAAGAAGCGGATGGATTCAAAATGTGTTTTGGAGGCAGAGTTGTTTCTGGCTGTGGGGAGATGGGATCAGGATGGTCTCAGTGGTGAAGCCCAGTTATCCAGCTTGAACAACTAAGTAGGGGGAGATGCCATTCACTGAGATGGAAGATTGACAGCAGCATGTTCCAAGGAAGGGGTGACAAGGGGCCAATAAAAGCTTAAGTTGAGATGCCTGAGAACAAATGAGGTGCAGGCATGTCAGTGCCTCCTTAGAGCCCAGGCAGCACCTTAGAAAGGGACAAGAGCTATATGCAAAACATTGAAAAGAGAAATCAAAGTTCTAAGTAAATGGAGAGATATACCATGTTTATAGATCAGAAGGCTCATTGTTGAGAGATTAATTCTACCAAATGGATCAAAAGAATCAAAGCATTCTTAATTGATATGCCAGCAGGCTGCATTGTAGAAACTGCCCAGCTGATTTTAAAACTTATATGGAAAAACAAAAGGACTTGGAAAAGTCAAAACAATTTTGAAAAAGAACAAAGTTGGAGACTCATACTATTGAATTCAGAACTTATATAAAGCTAAAGTAATCAAGCCAGTGAGGTACAGGGGTGAAGAATAGATGTAGATCAATGGAAAAGAATAGAGTCTGGAAATAGAGCCCCACACGTGTGTGTGTGTATACACACACACACACACACACACACACACACATATATACAGTCGGCCCTCTGCATCTGCAGATTCAACTAACCGTGGATCAAAGATACTTGGAAAAAGATTTTCAGAAAATTCCAAAAAGCAAAAGTTGAATTAGCTACATGCCGGCAACAATTTATATAGCATTTACATTGTATGAGGTATTATAAGTAATCTAGAGATGATTTAAAGTATACAGGAGGGTTTGTTATTGTAGGTCTTTTCCTTCTCTTGTGTTTCCTGCCTAGAGAAGTTCCTTTAGCATTTGTTGTAAAGCTGGTTTGGTGGTGCTGAATTCTCTTAGCTTTTGCTTGTCTGTAAAGGTTTTAATTTCTCCGTTGAATCTAAATGAGATCCTTGCTGGGTAGAGTAATCTTGGTTGTAGGTTTTTCCCTTTCATCACTTTAAATATGTCCTGCCACTCCCTTCTGGCTTGCAGAGTTTCTGCTGAAAGATCAGCTGTTAACCTTATGGGGATTCCCTTGTATGTTATTTGTTATTTTTCCCTTGCTGCTTTTAATATTTTTTCTTTGTATTTAATTTTTGATAGCTTGATTAATATGTGTCTTGGCGTGTTTCTCCTTGGATTTTTCTGTATGGGACTCTCTGCGCCTCCTGAACTTGATTAACAATTTCCTTTCCCATATTAGGGAAGTTTTCCACTATAATCTCTTCAAATATTTTCTTAGTCCCTTTCTTTTTCTCTTCTTCTTCTGGGACCCCTAAAATTAGAATGTTGGTGCATTTAATGTTGTTCCTTAAAAAACTAAAAATAGAACTACCATACGACCCAGCAATCCCACTACTGGGCATATACCCTGAGAAAACCATAATTCAAAAAGAGTCATGTACCACAATGTTCATTGCAGCTCTATTTACAATGGCCAGGACATGGAAGCAACCTAAGTGTCCGTCAACAGATGAATGGATAAAGATGTGGCACATATATACAATGGAATATTACTCAGCCATAAAAAGAAACAAAATTGAGTTATTTGTAGTGAGGTGGATGGACCTAGAGTCTGTCATACAGAGTGAAGCAAGTCAGAAAGAGAAAAACAAATACCGTATGCTAACTCATATATATGGAATCTGAAAAAAAAAAAAAAAAAAAAAGGTCATGAAGAACCTAGCGGCAGGACGGGAATAAAGACACAGACCTACTAGAGAATGGACTTGAGGACACGGGGAGGGGGAAGGGTAAGCTGGGACAAAGTGAGAGAGTGGCATGGACATATATACACTACCAAATGTAAAACCGATAGCTAGTGGGAAGCAGCTGCATAGCACAGGGAGATCAGCTCAGTGCTTTGTGACCACCTAGAGGGGTGGGATAGGGAGGGAGATACAAGAGGGAAGAGATATGGGGATATATGTATATGTATAGCTGATTCACTTTGTTATAAAGCAGAAACTAACATACCATTGTAAAGCAATTATACTCCAATAAAGATGTTAAAAAAAAAATGTATATGGGGGGAGGTGGCCAAGACAGTGGAGAAGGAAAACCCTGAACTCACCTCTTCCCACAAATACACCAACATTAAAAGTACCTACTGAGCCACTATCTATGAGAATGACCTGAAGACTAGCAGAAAAGATTTCCCACAACTAAAGACAAAGAAGGAACCACAATGAGATGGATAGGAGGGGCAGAAACGCAGTATAGTCAGGACCCACTCCCCCAGGTTGGCAACCCACAAACGGGAGGAATATCACAATCCTAGAGATTCTCTCCAAGGAGTAAGAGGTCCAAGCCCCACATCAAGCTTCCCAATCCCAGAGGTCCTGCACTGGGAAGACAAGACCCCAGAACATCTGGCTTTGAAAACCAGTGGGGCTTATGTTCAGGAGAGCAAGAGGGCTAGAGGAAACAGGCTCCACTATTAGAGGGCAAATGCAAAACCTCACACACTCTGCGTCCCAGCAGAGAGGCAGTAGCTTGAGAGGAACCTGGGTCGGTCTCACTTGCTGATATTGGAGAGCAGCCTAGAGAGGCAGAAGGCAAATGGGACTCCCCCTGGGGACAGAGATGTTGGCAACAGCCATTTTTGGAGCTCATTCTGCCATGATAACACCTGCACTGGCAAGCACCATTTTGGAATCCTCCCTCTAGCCTAGTAGCACTGGGGACAAGGCCCTGCCCGCCCATAGGAATAGGCCAGCAGCAGCCTCATGCCCCACCCCAGGCTGCACAGCCAACCAGAGTGGAAGTCTACCCCACCCTCCAGTGGGCCCACAGCCACCACACAGGGCATGGCCTTGTAGCCAACTGGGCCAGGGGCCAACCCCACCTACTGGCACACCCATAGTAGTCAGTCCTGCTGTAGTGGGAGTGCCCATGCAGCACACATAGGAGGCACCCCTAGAGCATACAGCTCTGGTGACCAGAGGGGAGCATGCTGCTGGGCCCCATAGAACATCTCCTACATAGGGCCACTTCTCCAAGATTGGGAATGGTAACTGACCTACCTAATACACAGAAATAAACACAGAGAATTGGGCAAAATGAGGAGATAAAGTGTTACAAATGAAGGAACAAGACTTAACCTCAGAAAAAGAACTAAATGAAGTGGAGATAAGCAATCTACCTGAAAGCATTCATGGTAACGATCATAAAGATGTTTACTGAACTTGGGAGAAGAATGGATGAACACCATGAGAATTTCAACAAGAGTTAGAAAATATAAAGAACCAAACAGGGATTCCCTGGTGGCACAGTGGTTAAGAATCCACCTGCCAATGTGGGGGACATGGGTTCGATCCCTGGTGTGGGAAGATCCCACATGCTGCGGAGCAACTAAGCCCGTGAGCCACAACTACTGAGCCTGAGCCGCAACTACTGAAGCCCGAGCACCTAGAGCCCGTGCTCTGCAACAAGAGAAGCCACCACAATGAAAACCCCACGCATCACAAGGAAGAGTAGCCCCCACTCGCTGCAACTAGAGAAAGCCCACATGCAACAATGAAGACCCAGTGCAGCCAAAAATAAAATAAAATACATTAAAAAAAAAAAGAACCAAACAGAGCTGAAGAATACAATAACTGAAATAAAGAATACACTAGAAGGAATCAATAGATTTTATGATACAGAGGAATGAGTCAGCAATCTAGAAGACAGAGTAGTGGAAATCACCCAAGATGAACAAAAAAGAAAAGGAAGAAAAAACTTTTCTTTTCCTCTCTTCCTTTTCCTCTCTTCCTTTTCCTCTCTCTCTCTCTCTTTCTTTCTCTCTCTCTCACTGTGAGGCTTGCAGGATCTTAGTTCTCTGACTAGGGATGGAACCCATGCCCCCCTGCAGTGGAAGTGTGGAATCCTAACACTGGACTGCCAGGGAATCCCCAGAAAAAAACATTTTAAATGAAGACAGTTTAAGAGACCTCTAGAACAATGTCAAGTACACTAAATTCCCATTATAGGGGGTCCCAGGAGAAGAGAGAGAGATCAGGGCAGAGAACTTATTTGAAGACATAATAGCTGAAAACTTTCATAATCTGGTAAAGGAAACAGACATCCAGGCCCAGGAAGCACAGAGTCCCAAACAAGACCAAAGAGGTCCACACCGAGACACATTATGATGAAAATGGCAAAAATTAAAGAGAGGATCTTAAGAATGGCAAGAGATGGGGCTTCCCTGGTGGTGCAGTGGTTAAGAATCCGCCTGCCAGTGCAGGGGACATGGGTCCGAGCCCTGGTCTGGGAAGATCCCACATGCCGCGGAGCAACTAAGCCTGTGTACCACAACTACTGAGCCTGTGCTCTAGAGCCCGCAAGCCACAACTGCTGAAGCCCATGCACCTAGAGCCCGTGCTCTGCAACAAGAGAAGCCACCGCAATGAGAAGCCCGCACACCACAATGAAGAGTAGACCCCGCTCGCCGCAACTAGAGAAAGCCCGCATGCAGGAATGAAGACCCAAGCAGCCAAAAATAAGTAAATAAAATAAATAAATTTATTTAAAAAAAAAAAAAAAGAATGGCAAGAGAAAAGCAGCTAGTTACATACAAGGGAACTCTCATAAGGCTATCAGCTGACTTTTCAGCAGAAACTTTGTAGGCCAGAAGGGAGTGGCATGATACATTCAAAAGGATGAAAGGAAAAATTCTACAACCAAGAATACTCTACCCAGCAAGGTTATCATTCAGATTTGAAGGAGAGATAAGAGTCTTACAGACAAGCAAAAGCTATTGATAAAAGAGTTCAGTGCCATGAAACCAACTTTACCAATGTTAAAAGGGACTTCTCTAAGCAAAAAAAAAAAAAGAAGAAAAAAAATCACAATTAGAAAGATGAAAATTATAATATCTTACTGGTAAAGGCAAACATACAGTAAAGGAAGTAGGTAAACCACTTACAAAGCTAGAAGGAAGGTTAAAAACAGAAGTAGTAAAATCATTTATATCCACAATAAGTAGTTAAGGGATATACAAAAAGTGTAAGATATGATGTCGACAATATTAAACATTGAGGGGGGGGAGTAAAAAATGCAGGATTGTTAGAATACACTCAAACTTAAGAGATCAAATTAAAATAAATCATACATACCTATGTTGTTATATATGAACCTCAAGGTAACCACAAACCAAAAATCAATAATAGATAACACACACAAAAAGATAAAGGAATCCAAACATAAACACTAAAGAGAGTCATAAAATCACAAAGGAAGAGAGCAAAAGAAGAAAGGAACAAAAAAGAACTACAAAAATAACCAGAAAACAATTAACAAAATGGCAATAAGTGCATACCTATCAACATTTACTTTAAATGTCAATGTACTAAATGCTCTAATCAAGAGTGGCTGAATGGATAAAAGCCAAGACCCATATATATGTCACCTACAAGAGACGCGCTTCAGATCTAAAGACACAAACAGATTGAAAGTAAGGGGATGGAAAAAGGTATTCCATGCAAATGGAAACAAAAAGAAAGCTAGGGTAGCAATACTTGTATCAGGCAAAATAAACTTTAAAACAAAAACTGTAACAAGAGATAATATTACATCATGATAAAGGGATCAATCCAACAAGAATACATAACAGTTGTACATACATATGCACCCAACACAGAAGCATCTAAATACATAAAGCAAACATTAGTAAACATAAAAGGGAAGACTAAGATCAAGATGGTGGCGTAGGATGCAGAACTCACCTTCCACAAACACGTCAAAACTACATCTACATGGGGAGAAATTCTCACCAAAAACTAACTGGAGACAGGCAGAAAGACTCTTATATAACCAAAGCTGTAAGAAACATCCACACAGAATTGGGTAGGAAGGGAAGAGAAGCTATCAGGTCAGGACCTGTGTCCCTGGGAGGGGACACAAAAGAGGAGGGGGATCCATGCAGGGGAGTGAATGGTTCAAGCCACATATTGGGCACCCCAGCCCTGCGGACCAACACTGGGAAAACAAGTCTTCTTAGCTACTTAGAAAATCAGTGTGACTACAGGAGGGCTGTAAGGAACTTAGACTCCTCTTGTGAAGAATGCATACACACTTGCTTGCTCCCAAAACAAGGCAGAGAAAGCACATTGAGACTATCAATGCATGGGACTCTAGCCAGTTTCCCATGGCCACCCCAGAGTGGGCTCCAGCCTGAGGTGAATGTCTGCACCAGTCCTGTTTGCAACATGGTGCAGCTCCACACTAGAGTGAAGGCTGCAGTGGCCGAGGGGAGTGCTCAGTTGTGAGAGGCAGAGCCAACCCAGAACCAGGACAGCATCTGAACGGGTCAAGGGCAGCCATTACTGGGGCTTACAGAGGCAGCACATCAGAATCAGACTGGGACTATGACTGGGGCCAGGGTTGCCACAGCTCATGCCCAGATCCATTCTGAGCACCTGCTCCAGGCCCTCTTGCTCCAGTACTGCCACACTCTGGGCAAGGGTGCTAGTGCTGGGAGGAGAGCAAGCACACACTCAGAGGGAACAGGGCCAGCTCGTACCAACCCTCAGGGCTTCTGCTCCATCAACTTGGGGCACACTCCTGCCCCTAATCGGGTGGTGTTAGACAATGAGCAAAAAAGAACCCCTGGCTCACATCTGGATCAGGCTCTAGCCCCTCTATCTTCAGCCCCACTTTCTACCAAGGTGATAGTTGCAAGCACACCCTGGTGAAAATGTGACTCGTGCTCATGTCAGATGCAGCTCTCCCACCAAAGCCACTGGGTACATGCAGACTGTATAGGAATATTCCAACACAAGGACACTCCTTCAAGATTGCAATAGATAACTGTTTCAAGCAAGTTCATAGAGACAGAGAAAGTTAAGCAAAATAAGACAGAGGAATTTGTTTCAAATAAAAAAGAGAGAGAGAGAAACCCTGAAAAGACAACTAATGAAACAATTTACCAGATAAAGAGTTCAAAGCATTATTAATAAGAATGCTAACTGAATTAGGGAAAAGAATAGATGAAAACAGTGAGAATTTTAACAAGGAACTAGAAAATATAAAAAAGAACCAGTCAGAATTGAGGAATAATTGAAATGAAAAACACACGAGAAGGAATTAACACATATTAGGTGATACAGAAGAACGCATAAGTGACCTGGAAGAGAGAATAATGGAAACCACCCAATCAGAACAGCAAAAAGGAAAACAAAATTAAAAAATGAAAACAGTTAAAGGACCTATGGGACAACAACAAGTGTACCAACATTCACATTATAGGGGTCCCAGAAGGAGAAGAGAGAAAGAGGTCAAAAATATATTTGATGAAATTATGGCTGAAAATTTCTAAACTTGAAGAAGGAAATAGAGAACAAGGTACAGGAAGAACAAATGGTCCCAAACAAGATGAACCTAAACAGACCCATACCACGATATATCATAATTAAAATGGCAAAATTAAAGAGAGAACTCTAAAGGCAGCAAGAGGAAAAACAAAGTCTAAAATACAAGGAATCCCTATAAGGCTCTCTGCTGATTTTTCTGCAGACATTTTGCAGGCTAGAAGGAAGTAGCATGATACATTTAAAGTGCTGAAAGGAAAAAACCTGCTAACTAGGATACTCTATACAGAAAGATTATCATTTAGAATTGATGGAGAGATTTTAAAAAACGTCTCAGACAGCAAAAAACTAAAAGAGTTCATTGATAGTAAACCTACCCTAGAAGAAATGTTAAAGGATCTTCTCTAAGTGGAAAAGAAAAGGCTATAACAAGAAGTATCTATAGAAACGGAAAAACCTAGCTAGTAAAGGCAAATATATAGTAAAGGCTGAGAATCAATCACTTACATAAGCTAGTACAAAGATTAAAGGAAAAAACATTGTAAAATCAACTATAAGTACAATAAACAGTAAAGGGTTAAACATGAAGATATAAAATATGACACCAAAAACAAAATGTGGGTGGGGGGATTTTTAAAATGTAGATCTTTTAGAATTCATTTGAACTTAAATGACTACCAGTTTAAAACAAGTAAATAGACTATGAAATTTAGATTCAGACTTAAGAACCATGCTGTGGGAGGATTAACCAAGATGGCGGAGTAGGAGGACGTGCTCTCACTCCCTCTTGCGAGAGCACCAGAATCACAACTGGCTGCTGGACAATCATCGACAGGAAGACCCTGGACTTCACCAAGGAGGATACCCCACATCCAAGGACAGAGGAGAAGCCACAGTGAGACGGTAGGAGGGGCGCAATCAGAGTAAAATCAAATCCCGTAACTGCTGGGTGGGTGACTCACAAACTGGCGAACACTTATACCACAGAAGTCCACCCACTGGAGTGAAGCTTCTGAGCCCCACGTCAGGCTTCCCAACCTGGGGGTCCGGCTACGGGAGGAGGAATTCCTAGAGAATCAGACTTTGAAGCCTAGTGGGAATTGATTGCAGGACTTTGACAGGACTGGGGGAAACAGAGACCCCACTCTTGGAGGGCGCACACAAAGTAATGTGTGCATCGGGACCCAGGGGAAGGAGCAGTGACCCTGGGGGAGACTGAACCAGACCTACCTGCTGGTGTTGGGGGGTCTCCTGCAGAGGCGGGTGGTGGCTCTGTTTCACCGTGGGGATAAGGACACTGGCAGCAGAGGTTCTGGGAAGTTCTCCTTGGTGTGAGCCCTCCCAGAGTCTGCCATTAACCCCACCAAAGAGCACGGGTAGGCTCCAGTGTTGGGTTGCCTCAGGCCAAACAACCAACAGGGAGGGAACCCAGCCCCACCCATCAACAGTCAAGTGGATTAAAGTTTTACTGAGCTCTGACCACCACAGCAACAGGGAGGGAACCCAGCCCCACCCATCAACATTCAAGTGGATTAAGGTTTTACTGAGCTCTGACCGCCACAGCAACAGTCAGCTCTACCCACCACCAGAGCCTCCCATCAAGCCTCTTAGATAGCCTCAACCACCAGAGGGCAGACAGCAGAAGCAAGAAAAACTACAATCCTGCAGCCTGTGGAACAAAACCCACAGGTACAAAAGGTAGACAAGATGAAAAGGCAGAGGGCTATGTACCAGATGAAGGAACAAGAAAAAACCCCAGAAAAACAACTAAATGAAGTGGAGATAGGCAACCTTCCAGAAAAAGAATTCAGAATAATGATAGTGAAGATGATCCAGGACCTCGGAATAAGAATGGAGGCAAAGATTGAGAAGATGCAAGAAATGATTAACAAAGACCTAGAAGAATTAAAGAACAAACAAACAGAGATGACCAATACAATAACTGAAATGAAAACTACACTAGAAGGAATCAATAGCAGAATAACTGAGGCAGAAGAATGGATAAGTGACCTGGAAGACAGAATGGTGGAATTCACTGCTGCGGAACAGACTAAAGAAAAAAGAATGAAAAGAAATGAAGACAGCCTAAGAGACCTCTGGGACAACATTAAACGCAACAACATTCGCATTATAGGGGTCCCAGAAGGAGAAGAGAGAGAGAAAGGACCAGAGAAAATATTTGAAGAGATTATAGTCGAAAACTTCCCTAACATGGGAAAGGAAATAGCCATCCAAGTCCAGGAAGCGCAGAGAGTCCCATACAGAATAAACCCAAGGAGAAACACGCCGAGACACATAGTAATCAAAGTGGCAAAAATTAAAGACAAAGAAAAATTATTGAAAGCAGCAAGGGAAAAACGACAAATAACATACAAGGGAACTCCCATAAGGTTAACAGCTGATTTCTCAGCAGAAACTCTGCAAGCCAGAAGGGAGTGGCATGATATACTTAAAGTGATGAAAGGGAAGAACCTACAACCAAGATTACTCTACCCAGCAAGGATCTCATTTAGATTTGATGGAGAAATCAAAAGCTTTACAGACAAGCAAAAGCTAAGAGAATTCAGCACCACCAAACCAGCTCTACAACAAATGCTAAAGGAACTTCTCTAAGTGGGAAACACAAGAGAAGAAAAGGACCTACAAAAACAAACCCAAAACAATTAAGAAAATGGTCATAGGAACATACATATCGATAATTACCTTAAACGTGAATGGATTAAATGCCCCAACCAAAAGACATAGACTGGCTGAATGGATACAAAAACAAGACCCATATATATGCTGTCTACAAGGGACCCACTTTAGACCTAGGGACACATACAGACTGAAAGTGAGGGGATGGAAAAAGATATTCCATGCAAATGGAAATCAAAAGAAAGCTGGAGTAGCTATACTCATATCAGATAAAATAGACTTTAAAGTAAAGAACGTTACAAGAGACAAGGAAGGACACTACATAATGATCCAGGGATCAATCCAAGAAGAAGATATAACAATTATAAATATATATGCACCCAACATAGGAGCACCTCAATACATAAGGCAACTGCTAACAGCTATAAAAGAGGAAATCGACAGTAACACAGTAATAGTGGGGGACTTTAACACCTCACTTACACCAATGGACAGATCATCCAAAATGAAAATAAATAAGGAAACAGAAGCTTTAAATGACACAATAGACCAGATAGATTTAATTGATATATATAGGACGTTCCATCCAAAAACAGCAGATTACACGTTCTTCTCAAGTGCGCACGGAACATTCTCCAGGATAGATCACATCTTGGGTCACAAATCAAGCCTCAGTAAATTTAAGAAAATTGAAATCATATCAAGCATCTTTTCTGACCACAACGCTATGAGATTAGAAATGAATTACAGAGAAAAAAACGTAAAAAAGACAAACACATGGAGGCTAAACAATACGTTACTAAATAACCAAGAGATCACTGAAGAAATCAAAGAGGAAATAAAAAAATACCTAGAGACAAATGACAATGAAAACACGACGACCCAAAACCTATGGGATGCAGCAAAAGCAGTTCTAAGAGGGAAGTTTATAGCTATACAAGCCTACCTAAAGAAACAAGAAAAATCTCAAGTAAACAATCTAACCTTACACCTAAAGAATCTAGAGAAAGAAGAACAAACAAAACCCAAAGTTAGCAGAAGGAAAGAAATCATAAAGATCAGAGCAGAAATAAATGAAATAGAAACAAAGAAAACAATAGCAAAGATCAATAAAACTAAAAGTTGGTTCTTTGAGAAGATAAACAAAATCGAGAAGCCATTAGCCAGACTCATCAAGAAAAAGAGGGAGAGGACTCAAATCAATAAAATCAGAAATGAAAAAGGAGAAGTTACAACAGACACTGCAGAAATACAAAGCATCCTAAGAGACTACTACAAGCAACTTTATGCCAATAAAATGGACAACCTGGAAGAAATGGACAAATTCTTAGAAAGGTATAACCTTCCAAGACTGACCCAGGAAGAAACAGAAAATATGAACAGACCAATCACAAGCAATGAAATTGAAACTGTGATTAAAAATCTTCCAACAAACAAAAGTCCAGGACCAGATGGCTTCACAGGTGAATTCTATCAAACATTTAGAGAAGAGCTAACACCCATCCTTCTCAAACTCTTCCAAAAACTTGCAGAGGAAGGAACACTCCCAAACTCATTCTATGAGGCCACCATCACCCTGATACCAAAACCGGACAAAGACACTACAAAGAAAGAAAATTACAGACCGATATCACTGATGAATATAGATGCAAAAATCCTCAACAAAATACTGGCAAACAGAATCCAACAACACATTAAAAGGATCATACACCACGATCAAGTGGGATTTATCCCAGGGACGCAAGGATTCTTCAATATACGCAAATCAATCAATGTGATACACCATATTAACAAATTGAAGGATAAAAACCATATGATCATCTCAATAGATGCAGAAAAAGCTTTTGACAAAATTCAACACCCATTTATGATAAAAACTCTCCAGAAAGTGGGCATAGAGGGAACCTACCTCAACATAATAAAGGCCATATATGACAAACCCACAGCAAACATCATTCTCAATGGTGAAAAACTGAAAGCATTTCCTCTAAGATCAGGAACGAGACAAGGATGTCCACTCTCACCACTATTATTCAACATAGTTCTGGAAGTCCTAGCCACGGCAATCAGAGAAGAAAAAGAAATAAAAGGAATACAAATTGGAAAAGAAGAAGTAAAACTGTCACTGTTTGCGGATGACCTGATACTATACATAGAGAATCCTAAAACTGCCACCAGAAAACTGCTAGAGCTAATCAATGAATATGGTAAAGTTGCAGGATACAAAGTTAATGCACAGAAATCTCTTGCATTCCTATACACTAATGATGAAAAATCTGAAAGAGAAATTAAGGAAACACTCCCATTTACCATTGCAACGAAAAGGATAAAATACCTAGGAATAAACCTACCTAGGGAGACAAAAGAACTGTATGCAGAAAACTGTAAGACACTGATGAAAGAAATTAAAGATGATACCAACAGATGGAGAGATATACCATGTTCTTGGATTGGAAGAATCAACATTGTGAAAATGAGTATACTACCCAAAGCAATCTACAGATTCAATGCAATCCCTATCAAATTACCAATGGCATTTTTTACGGAGCTAGAACAAATCATCTTAAAATTTGTATGGAGACACAAAAGACCGCGAATAGCCAAAGCAGTCTTGAGGCAAAAAAATGGAGCTGGAGGAATCAGACTCCCTGACTTCAGACTATACTACAAAGCTACAGTAATCAAGACAATATGGTACTGGCACAAAAACAGAAACATAGATCAATGGAACAAGATAGAAAGCCCAGAGATTAACCCACGCACCTATGGTCAACTCATCTATGACAAAGGAGGCAAAGATATACAATGGAGAAAAGACAGTCTCTTCAATAAGTGGTGCTGGGAAAACTGGACAGCTACATGTAAAAAGAATGAAATTAGAATACTCCCTAACACCATACACAAAAATAAACTCAAAATGGATTAGAGACCTAAATCTAAGACTGGACACTATAAAACTCTTAGAGGAAAACATAGGAAGAACACTCTTTGACATAAATCACAGCAAGATCTTTTTTGATCCACCTCCTAGAATAATGGAAATAAAAACAAAAATAAACAAGTGGGACCTAATGAAACTTCAAAGCTTTTGCACAGCAAAGGAAACCATAAACAAGACGAAAAGACAACCCTCAGAATGGGAGAAAATATTTGCAAAGGAATCAACGGACAAAGGATTAATCTCCAAAATATATAAACAGCTCATTCAGCTCAATATTAAAGAAACAAACACCCCAATCCAAAAATGGGCAGAAGACCTAAATAGACATTTCTCCAAAGAAGACATCCAGACGGCCACGAAGCACATGAAAAGATGCTCAACATCACTAATTATTAGAGAAATGCAAATCAAAACTACAATGAGGTATCACCTCACCCCTGTTAGAATGGGCATCATCAGAAAATCTACAAACAACAAATGCTGGAGAGGGTGTGGAGAAAAGGGAACCCTCTTGCACTGTTGGTGGGAATGTAAATTGATACAGCCACTATGGAGAACAATATGGAGGTTCCTTAAAAAACTAAAAATAGAATTACCATATGACCCAGCAATCCCACTACTGGGCATATACCCAGAGAAAACCGTAATTCAAAAAGACACATGCACCCGAATGTTCATTGCAGCACTACTTACAATAGCCAGGTCATGGAAGCAACCTAAATGCCCATCAACAGACGAATGGATAAAGAAGTTGTGGTACATATATACAATGGAATATTACTCAGCCATAAAAAGGAACGAAATTGAGTCATTTGTTGAGACGTGGATGGATCTAGAGACTGTCATACAAAGTGAAGTAAGTCAGAAAGAGAAAAACAAATATCGTATATTAACGCATGTATGTGGAACCTAGAAAAATGGTACAGATGAGCCAGTTTGCAGGGCAGAGGTTGAGACACAGATGTAGAGAACGGACATATGGACACCAAGGGGGGAAAACTGCGGTGGGGTGGGGATGGTGTTGTGCTGAATTGGGCGATTGGGATTGACATGTATACACTGATGTGTATAAAACTGATGCCTAATAAGAACCTGCAGTATAAAAAAACAAACAAAACAACTAATACTAAACTTTCATTGGGTTATTTGTATGGAAATATGTTAATATAAATGTTTCAGACATTACATGAAATTTCTAAAAATCTTATATGTTCTGGTATAATGTTATATGTAATAATCCTAGTTATTAAAAAAAAACAAAAAAAGCAAGTAAATATAGTTATAGGTCAACATATATGAACCCTGCAGTAACCACAAGTCAAAAATCTACAATAGATATATAAAACTAGAGAGAAAGTAACACAACCACACCGCTAAAGAAAACCAAACCAAAGGGGGAAGAAACGAAAAGAAGAACAGAGAAGAACTACAAAAACAACCAGAAAACAAGTAACAAATGGCAATAAGTACATACATATCAAAAATCACTTTAAATATCAATGGACTAAATGCTCCAATCAAAAGACAGAGTGGCTGATTAGATTAAAAAAGACTCATCTATATGCTCTTTACAAGAGACACACTTCAGAGCTGAAAACACACAGACTGAGAGTGAGGGAATGGAAAAAGTATATTTCAAGCAAATGGAAATGACATGAAAGTAGGGTAGCAATACTCACCTCAGACAAAATAATTTTTAAAACAAAGTCTATAACAAAAGACAAAGAAGGGTATTATATAGTGATAAAGGGATCAATACAAGAGAATATAACACTCATTAACATATATCCACATAATACAAGAGCACCTAATTATATAATGCAAATATTAACAAACATAAGGGGAGAAATTGAAAATACAATAATAGTAGGAGACTTTAACACCTCACATCAATGGACATTGTGTCCACACAGAAAAATCAATAAGGAAACAATGGTCTTAAATGACACCTTACACCAGTTAGACTTCATAGATATCTATAGGACATTCCATCCCCAAACAGCAGAATACACATTCTTTTCAAGTGCACATGAAACATTCTCCAGGGTAAATCACACTCTAGGCCACAGAAAAGTGTCAACAAATTTAAGAGGATAGAAATTACATCAAGCATTTTTTCCAACCACAAAGGTATGAAACTAGAAAACAACTACAGGAAGAAAAATGGGAAAAGCACAAACACATGGAGACTAAACAACATGCCACAAAACAAAACAAAACAAAAAAATGGGTTGATGAAGAAATCAAAGGGGAAATCAGAAAATACCTCCAGACAAATGAAAAGGGAAACACAACTTTCCATAATCTATGGGTTGCAGCAAAAGCAGTTCTAAAAGGGAAGTTTATAGCTCTGCAGGCCTACCTCAAGAAACAAGCAAACTCTCAAACAACCTAACTTACCATCTAAAGGAATTATAAGAACAAACATAGCCCAAAGTCAGCAGAAAGAAGGAAATAAAGACCAGAGAAGAAATAGAGACCAAAAAAAAAAAAAAAGAAAAGATGAAACCAAGAGCTGTTTTTTTTTGAAAGACAAACAAAATTGATAAGCCTTTACCCAGGCTCATCAAGAAAAAGAGAGGACCTAATAAACAAAATAAGAAATGAAAGAGGAGAAATAACAACCAATATCACAGAGATAGAAAAAATATCATAAGTGAATACTGTGAACAGTTATATGCCCACAAATTGGACAACCTAGAAGAAATGGACAAATTTCTAGAAACATACAACCTCCCAAGACTGAATCAGGAAGAAATAGACAATCTGAACAGAACAATCACTAGTAATGAAATTGAGTTTGTAGTGAAATTGAGTTTGTAATTAAAAAAAAAAAATCCCATCAAACAAAAGTCCAGGACCAGACGGCTTCACAGGGAAATTCTACCAGACATATAAAGAAGAGCTAATTCTTATCCTTCTCAAACTATTCCCAAAAATTGAAGAGGAGGGAACACTCCCAAATTCATTCTATGAGGCCACTATTTCCCTGATACCAAAATCAGAAAAAGACACTACAAAAGAAAATTACAGGACAATATCTCTGATTGATATAGTTGCAAAAATCCTCAACAAAATAGCAAACCAAATTCAACAATATATAAAAAGGATACACCATGATCAAGTGGGATTTATGCCAGGGATGCAAAGGTGGCTCAATACCTACAAAAAAATAAGTGTGATACATTACATTATTTTTTTTTAAAAGGGCAGGATAAAAATTACATGATCATCTCAATAGATGAAGAAAAAAATTTGACAAAATTCAACATCCATTCATATAAAATCTCTCAAAGTTGGTATAGAGGGAACATATCTCAACATAATAAAGGCCATTTATGAGAAAACGACAGCTAACATCCTACTCAGTGGTAAAAAGCTGAAAGCTTTTCTTTCAAAATTAAGAAAAGAGGAGGATGCCCACATTTGCCACTTATATTTAACATAATGTTGGAAATCCTAGCCATAGTAATCAGACAAGAAAAAGAAAAGGCATCCACAACTAGAGATTATCATACTAAGTGAAGTAAGTCGGAAAGAGAAAGACAAATACCATATGATATCACTTATATGTGGAATCTAAAATATGACACAAATGAACCTATTTATGAAACAGAAATAGAATCAGGGACATAGAGAATAGACTGGTGGTTGCCAAGGGGTAGGAAAGGGTTGGATTGACAGTGGAATTAGCAGATGCAAACTGGTATATATAGAATGGGTAAACAAGGTCCTACCGTATAGCACAGGGAACTATATTCACTATCCTCTGATAAAACATAATGGAAAAAACATGAAAAAGAATGTATATATATGTATAACTGAGTCACTTTACTCTACAGCAGTAATTAACACAACACTGCAATTCAACTATACTTCAATAAAAAATTTTTTAAAGGCATCCAAATTGCAAGGGGAGAAATAAAACTGTCACTTATTTGCATATGACATGATACTATATATAGAAAATCCTAAAGTCTCCAAAAAACTATTAGAACTAATAAATAAATTCAATAAGGTTGTGGAACACAATATTAATATTCAGAAATCTGTTGCTTTCCTATACACTGATAATGAACTATCAGAAAGAGAAAGCAAGAAAACAAGTCTGTTTAAAATCACATCAAAAAGAATAGGTGGAATAAAATTAACCAAGGAGGTGAAAGACCTATACTCTGAAAACTATAAAACACTGATAAAGGATATAGAGGGTGATACAAAGAAATGGGAAGATATCCCATGTTCATATACTGGAAGAATATTGTTAATATGTCCATACTAGCAAGGCAATCTACAGATTTAATGCAATCCCTATCAAAATACCCATGACATTTTCCACAGAACTAGAAAAAAGAATCCTAAAATTTATATGGAACCACAAAAGAACCCAAATTGCTAAAGCAATCTTGAAGAAAAAGAAGAAAGCTGGATGTATCACACCCTCTGACTTCAGACTATACTTCAAAGCTAAAGTAGTCAAAACAGCATGGTACTGGCCCCAAAACATACACATTGATCAATGGAACAGAATAGAGAGCCCATAAGTAAACCCATGCAATTATGGTCAACTAATCTGTGACAAAGGAGGCAAGAATATACAATGGAGAAAAGACAGTCTGTTCAATAAGTTGTACTGGAAAAACTGGACAGCTGCACACAAAAGAATAAAACTAGAACAATTTATCATACCATTTACAAAAATAAACTCAAAATGGACTAAAGACCTATATGTAAGACCTGAAACTATAAAGCTCCTAGAAGAAAACATAGGTAGGACACTTTTTGACATAAATTTTAGCAATATTTTTTGGATCAGTCTCCTGAGGCAAAGGAAATAAAAACAAAAATAAACAAATGGGACTAATTAAATTTAAAAGCTTTTGCACACTAAAGGAAACCACCATCAACAAAAAAAGACAGCTTACTGAATGGGAGAAAATATTTGCAAATGGCATGACTGATAAGGGGTTAATATCTAAAATATATCAACAGCTCATACAACTCAGTATCAAAAAAACAAGCAACCTGGCCAGAAGGTTGTTTGTTAAATAATGGGCAGAAGACCTGAACAGACATATTTCCAAAGAAGACATACACTAGCCCATAGGAACATGAAAAGATGCTCAACGTAGCTAATCAGAGAAATGCAATAAAAACCACAATGAGATATCACCTCACACCTGTCAAAATGGCTATCATCAAAAAGTCTACATATAACAAACGTTGGAGAGGATGTGGAGAAAAGAAAACCCTCCTACACTGCTAGTGGGAATGTAAATTGGTGCAGCCACTATGGAAAACAGTATGGAAATTCCTCAAAAAAACAAAAATAGAACTGTCATATGATCCAGCAATTCCACTCCTGGGTATATATCCATAGAAAATGAAAACACTAGTTTGAAGAGATACATGCATCCCAATGTTGATAGCAGCATTATTTACAATAGCCAAGATATGGAAGCAACTTAAGTGTCCATCAACTGATGAATGAATAAAGATGTGGTATATATATACCACAGAATATTACTCATCCATAAAAAGGAATGAAATTCTGCAATTTGCAACAACGTGGATGGAAATAGAGGGTATTATGCTTAGTGAAATAAGTCAGACAAAGAAAGACAAATACTGTATGTTAGCACTTATATGAGGAATCTAAAAAAATAAAACAAATAAATATAACAAAACAGAAATAGACTCACAGATATAGAGAACAAACTAGTGGTTACCAGTGGGGAGGGGGAAGGGGAGTGCAAGATAGGGCTAAGGGATTAAAAGATATAAACTACTATGTATAAAATAAATGAGCAAAAAGGATATTATACAGCACAGGGAAGTATAACCATTATTTTGTAATAACCTTAAATGCAGTATAATCTATAAAAATACTGAATCACTGTTATACGACTGAAACTAATATAACTTTATAAATCAACTTCAATTTAAAAATTTTAATAAAAATATAAACAAACATATGGTACTTCCCTGGTGGTCCAGTGGTTAAGACTCCACACTTCCACTGCAGGGGGCACAGGTTCGATACCTGGTGGGGGAACTAAGATCCCACGTGCTGCATGGTGCCGCCAAAAATTTTAAAAATAAAAATAAAAAAACAAAATAAATTCTATATAAACAAACATAAAGGGAGAAACTGACAGTAACATAAAAATAGTAGGGGACTTTAACATTACACTTACATCAATGGGCGGATCATCCAGACAGAAAATCAAGAAGGCAACACTGGCCTTAAAGAACACAGTAGATTTTAGATGGAATTAATACATACAGAACATGTCATCCAAAGCAGCAGAATACACATTTTTTTAAAGTGCACATGGAACATTCTCCAGGATATATAGGCCACAAAAGAAGTCTCAATAAATTTAAGAAGATTGAAATCATATCAAGCATCTTTTCTGAACACAAGGGTATGAAACTAGAAATCAACTATAAGAAAAAAACTACAGAAAACAAACACATGGAGGGTAAACAATAGGCTACGAAACAGTAGGTCACTGATGATATCAAAGAGTAATCACAAAATACCTGGAGACAAATAAAAATGGAAACACAGCAATCCAAAATACGCAGGACACAGCAAAAGCACTTCTAAGAGGGAAGTTTATAGCAATACAAGCCTACCTCAGAAAACAAGAAAAAGCTCAAATAAACAATTTAACCTTGCACCTAAAGGAACTAAAAAAAGAAGAACATCAAAACTCAAAGTTAGTAGAATAAAAGAAATAAAGATCAGAGCAGAAGTAAATGAAATTGAGACTTTAAAAAAATAAAAAAGAACCAAAAAGAGCTAGTTTTTTGAAAAGATAAAAAATTGATAAGCCATTAGCCAGTCTCATTAAGGAAAAAAGAGGGCCCAAATAAATAAAATCATAAATAAAAGAGAAGTTACAACTGACACCACAAAGTAAAAAGGATCATAAAAGAGATTACTATGAACAACTTATGTCAATAAAATGGACTACCTAGAGGAAATGGATAAATTCCTAGAAAGTAAATCAGGAAGAAATAGAAAACATGAATAGATTACCAGTAGTGAAACTGAATAAGTAATAAAAGCAAAAAAAACCCTCCCAACAAACACAAGTCCAGGACTAGATGGCTTCATAAGTGGATTCTGCCAAACATTTAGGAAGAGTTAAACCTATCTTTCTCAAATTATTCCCAAAAATTGAAGAGGAAGAAATGCTTCTGAACTCATTCTAGAAGCCCAGCATCACCCTGATACCAAAACCAGACAAATGAACCACAAAAAAGAAAATTCCAGAGCAATATCCCTGATGAACATAGATGCAAAGTCCTCAAAATATTAGCAAACCAAACACAATGATACATTAAAAAGATCATACACAAAGATCAAGTGGGATTTATTCCAGGGATGTAAGGATGATTCAATACCAGCAAATCAATGTGTTATACCACATTAACAAATTGAAGAATAAAAATCATATGCTAACCTCAATAGATGCAGGAAAATCTTTTGACAAAATTCAACATTCATTTATGATAAAAAGTCTCCAGAGTGAGTTACAGAGGGAATATACCTCAGCACAATAAAAGCCATATATGACAAACCCACAGCCCATTTTTTTCACTTAGTGGTGAAAAGCTAAAAGCATTTCCTCTAAGATCAGAAACGACAAGTATGCCCACTCTTACCACTTTTTTTCAACATAGTATTGGGTTGGCCAAAAAGTTCGTTCAGATTTGTCCATTAGCTGTTACAAAAACCCAAGCGGACTTTTTAGCCAACCCAATATATTGGAAATCCTGGCCACAGGAGCCAGTAGAGAAAAACAAAAAAATCCAAATTGGAAAGAAAGTAGTAAAACTGTCACTGTTTTCAGATGATATGAAACTATATATAGAAAATCCCAAAGATGATAGCAAAAAAACCTACTAGAATAAATGAATTCAGTGAAGTGTAGTATACCAAATTAATATAAAGAAATATAGCATTTCTATATACTAAAAATGAACTAACAGAAAAATACATTAAAACAATCCCATTTACAATTGCATTAAAAAGAATAAAGTACCTAGGAATAAATTTAACTAAAGAGGTAAAAGACTTGTACTCTGAAAGCTCTAAGACACTGATGAAAGAAATTTAAAATGACACAAACAAATATAAAGACATACTGTGCTCACGGAATGGAAGAATTAATATTGTTAAAATGACCATACTACCCAAGGCAATCTACAGATTCAGTGCAATCCCTATCAAAATACCCAGGACACTTTTCACAGAACTAGAACAAATAACTTTAAAATTTGTATGGAAACACAACACCCCTCGAATAGCCAAAGCAATTTTAAGTAAGAACAAACCTGGAGGTATTTCAAACTGTAATACAAAGCTACAGTAACCAAAACAGTATGGTTCTGGCACAAAAACAGATACCTAGATCAATGGAAGAGAACAGAGATCACAAAATGAACCCACGCTTATATGGGCAATAAATCTATAACAAAGGAGGCAAGACTATAATGGGGAAAAGACAGCCTTTTCATGGTAATGGGAAATGGTAATGGGAAAACTGGTCAGCAACATGCTAAAGAATCAAACTGGACTACTTTCTCACACCATATACAAAAATAAACACAAAGTGGATTCGAGACTTAAATGAAAGACCTGAGACCATAAAACTTCTAGAAGAAAACATAGACATTAGACTCTTTGACATCAGTCTTAGCAATATATATATATATTTTTGGATCTGTCTCCTCAGGCAAAGGAAACAAAAGCAAAAACAAACAAATGGGACTACATTGAACTAAAAAGCTTTTTCACAGTGAAGGAAACTATCAATAAAACAAAAAGATATCCTACTGAATGGGGAGAAGATAATTGCAAATGATACATCTGATAAGGGGTTAATATCCAAATACACAAAGAACTCATGCAACTCAACATCAAAAATCAAACAACCCAATTAAAAATATTTTTTAATCGGCAGGAGACCTGAATAAACATTTTTCCAAAAAAGACCTACAGATGGCCTCCAGACACATGAAAAAATGCTTACTATCACTAATAATCAGGGAAATGCAAATCAAAACCACAATGAAATAACACGTCACATCTGCCAGAACGGCTGTCATCAAGAAGACAAAAAAAAAAAAAAAAAAAGTGTTGAGGAGGACATGGAGAAAAGGGAACACTCGTGCACTGTTGGTGAGAATGTAAATTGGTGCAGCCACTGTGAAAAACAGTGTGGAGGTTCCTCAAAATATTAAAAATAGAACTGGATATGACACAGCAATTTCACTTCTGGGTATTTATCTGAGGAAAACAAAAACACAAATTGGAAACGATATCTGCAACCCCATATTCTCTGCAGCATTATTTACAGTAGCCAAGGTATGGAAGTAACCTAAGTGCCCATCAATAGATGAATGAATAAAGAAGATGTGGTATATTTAAACAATGGATGTTACTCTGCCATAACAAAATGAAATCTTGCCATTTTTGGCAATATGGGTGTATGAAGAGGGTATTATGCTAAGTGAAATATGTCAGACAGAGAAAGACTAATATCATATGAACTCACTTATATGTGGAATCTAAAAAACAACAAAATGAAAGACTCATCAGTACAAAAAACAAATTGGTGGGGGCTTCCCTGGTGGCGCAGTGGTTGAGAATCTGCCTGCCAATGCAGGGGACATGGGTTCGAGCCCTGGTCTGGGAAGATCCCACATGCCGCGGAGCGACTAGGCCCGTGAGCCGCAATTGCTGAGCCTGCACGTCTGGAGCCTGTGCTCCGCAACAAGAGAGGCCGCAATAGTGAGAGGCCCGCGCACCGCGATGAAGAGTGGCCCCCACTTGCCGCAATTAGAGAAAGCCCTCGCACAGAAACGAAGACCCAACACAGCCAAAAATAAATAAATTAATAAATTAATAAATTAAATAAAAAAAAAACAAAAAAAAATTGGTGGTTACCAGAGAAGAGAAGTTTGGGAGTGGGGGCAAAATAGGTGAAGGGGATTAAGAGGTACAAACCTCCACTTACAAAATAAATAAGTCATGGGCATGTAATATACAGCATAAGGAATATGTCAATAATACTGTAATAATTTTGCATGGAGATAAATGGTTACTAGACATATGGTGATCATTTCATAATGTATGCAAATGTCAAACCATTATGCAGTACACCTGAAACTAATATTGTATGTCAGTTATATTTCAATAAAAGATAAATAATTAAAAATTAAATTGTATGAGAAGGTTGTGTAGCTTATATGCAAATACTATGCCATTTTATGTAAGGGACTTGAGTATCCTGGGATTTTTGTATTCACAGAGGGTCCTGGAACCAATCCCCTTCACAGATACCAAGGGACTGTATGTTCAGTTGATTTTCCACAAAGGAGCCAAGGTAATTAAATAAGTTAAAAATAATCTTTTTAACAAGTGCTGCTAAAACAATTGGGTATCCATGTGCAAAAAAAATAAAAAATGAACCTTGACCCATAGTTTCCATTATATATTTTTAAAACTTAAGATAGATTATAGACAATGTAAAAACTTAGACTATTAAACTTTTAGAGGGAAAAATAGAAAATCTTTGTGACCTTGAATTAGGCAAAGATTTCTTAGATTCAACACCAAAACCATGATCCATAAAAGAAAAATATTGACAAACAGGACTTTATCAAAATTAACAACTTCTGCTTTTCAAAAGATATTATTAAGAAAATAAAAAAATCACCTACTGACTGGAGAAAACACTTGTAAAACACACATCTGATAAAGAACTTGCAACACAACATGTAAAGACTTCTCAATACTCAGTAACAAAAATCCCAAGTTTTAAAAATTGGAAAAAGATTTGAACAGATATTTCATCAAAGAAGAGACACAGATGACAAATAATCACATGAAACGAAGTTCAAAATTATAATTCATTGGGAAAATGCAGAATAAAACCACAGTGAGATACCACTACAATACCAAGAAGTGAGGATGCAGAGGAAGTAAATCTCTCACACTTCGCTGATGGGGATGAAAAATGGCATAACCAGTTTGAAAAACATTTTGATAATTTCTTATAAATGTAAATACATATTACCATATGACCCAACAATCCCACTGCTAGGTATTTACCCCAGGAAATGAAAACATGTTCTCATGCAAATCTGTATGCCAGTGTTCATAGCAACTTTGTTCATAATCATCCAAAACGGAGGGAAGAAATTGTCCATCAACTGATCAACTGGTGAGTGGGTCAACAAGTCATGGTACATCCATACAATGAAAACGACTCAACAGTAAAAAGGAATCAACTACCAATACACATAATGATGTGGACAAACCTCGAAAGTATTTTGCTAAGTGAAAGAAGCCAAACTAAGGCTACATACTGTATGATTCCATTTATATGACGTTCTGGAAAAAGCAAAAGTATAGGGACAGAATTCAGAGCAGTGATTGCCAAAGGCTAGAAATGGGAGGAGAGGATTGACTATAAAGGGACATGAAGGAACTCGGGGTAGTGGAATACTGTGTCTTGATTGTGATGGTGGCTATAGAACCTTATACCTTTTAAAAGCTCGTTGAACTGTAATACCTAAAAAAGATAAATTCTACTGTATGTAAATCATACCACAATAGACCTGAATTAATTAAAGTACAATTATCTAACAAAACAAGCAATATGCTAATAGGAATAAAATGAATGAATCTAACAAAAGATATGTAAGACCTTCTTGAAAAATTTATATAACTATTGAAATTTATTTAATTTTACATCATGGTCATGGATAGAGACTTAATATCATAAATATGCCAATTCTCCTCAAATTAGTCCATGAATGCATACCATTCCAATAAAAATCCCAACAGGTTTTGTCATGGAAATCAGCAAGCAGATTCTAAAATGCAATGAGATTCTGAGACTAAATGAGATTTTGAAGAACCAAAATTAGATGAGGGTTTCACATACCAGGTCTCACATATTGATACTAATTAAAAAGTTATTGAAATTAAGAAAATGTGGCTTTGGCACAAATAGAGCAATGAGAAGAGAGCCTAGGAATGGAAACTTTATATATTAGAGAGATGGCATTATAATTCAGTGGGGAAGGATGGCAAGGACAAGTGGCTATCCATCTGGAAAAAGTTAAATTCCAACTTTACACCTTACACAAAAACCAGTTCTAACTGGATGAAAAACAAATATGAAAAGCAAACTTTTAGCTTTTAACACAAAATACAGGAGGCTGTCTTTATGACCTTAAGAGTAGGACAGGATTTCTTAAAAAGACACAAAGAGTTTGATGAATCTGAGATCAAATTTAAATTTCTATAGTTCAAAAGTAAAGGGAGAAGGGGGCGAGTCCGCGCGTGCGCGTCCCGCGTGTCTGGGTCGTGGAGCCGTCGGCCGCGGTCTCCTGCGCAGATGGGCTCAGTGGCCTAGCGCCCCGGTCCCCGCCATCAGTGATCGAGCGCCGAGGCCCGCGAGGGGTCGCCGCCGAGGTTTCCACCAGCCCACAAGCAAGAGCATGGCAGCCATCCCCTCCAGCGGCTCGCTCGTGGCCACCCACGACTACTACCGGCGCCGCCTGGGCTCCACTTCCAGTAACAGCTCCTGCGGAAGTGCCGAGTACCCTGGGGAAGGCATCCCCCGCCACCCCGGTCTCCCCAGAGCTGACCCGGGACGCTGGTGGGCTAGCTTCTTTTTCGGGAAGTCCACTCTCCCATTCATGGCCACAGTGTTGGGGTCCCCAGAGCAAACCAGCCCAGGCCTCCACCGGCATGATCACCTGTGACCTGGCTCGGAAAGCTGTGGGGAAGCAGCAGCCTGGCGGCCAGCCTGGCCAAACCAACTACAGGCCCCCGTCCTGAGTGGCCACCACCAGCTGCCGGGCTTCCTCCCAAGGCGCTAGGCTCATCAGAGCCCCCCCCTCCTTCCCCTCCCTGAGAGTCAGCAGGCTGCAGCCAACAGAAGCAGTTGGGTTTTTAATATCAAAACAGCAAAACACCAAAAAGGAAGTTGAGAGAACTCCACTCTTTACTATCCAAGCCACATGAGAGCCTTCCCGGCACCCCCTAACCTGTGCCTTGCACCAAGTAGAAAATAAACTCCAAGCAGCCAGCAAAAAAACAAAAAAACCAAAACCAAACAAACAAACAAAAAGTAAAGGGAAATAACAAGCCACTGACAGAAAGAGGACATTTGTAACATATGTGATTGACAAAGAATTCGAATTTCAAATATCTAATGAATGGCAAACCAATTTAGAAATAGGAAACTATGTTACCAAACCTGGTTCATTCGCTGGACAGGCAACAGGCCAAACACTGAGACGCTAACATTTGCAGCAGAGAAAAACTATATTCACGAGGCGGCCAAGCCAGGAGAGGGGAGAATGGATCTCAAATCTGTCTCCCGGAAGGGGAGGGGCACAGGATATTGATGGGATAAAGCTGAGGCATGGAGGGCACGGGGAAAGGTGATAAGGTGATCGGAGAAAAGAAAAAGTGAGGCAATTGTCCTTCTGCACAGGTGCAACTAAGCTGTGGCTTCTTCATGGGACACATGTTCAGAAAATGATGGTGTTATTACCATGCTCTGATGGTGGAGTTTTGGGCCCTCTGGCATCTAAAGGTCCCTGAGTGGACACTCACGCATGCCCAGTTGGAGGGTCAGTAGTCTTAGTCTCATCTGGCTCAAGCTCGAACTGGACACAGCTGACTCCAAGTTACTAAAAAAACAACTTGGGCAAATATCTTTATTATTTAGGCTGCATGAAGCTTGGAAGACATGCAAACCTTCTGCAGCAACAGTTAAAGTGAACTTGATCAGTGAGCGCAGGTTACAGGTGTAATGGATCTAACTAATGATTACCCTTGGTTTCCAATATTCACAAGATAAATACAAAGAGGCAGTTCACAGAAGAGAAAACCAAAATGGGCGAAACATGAGACATGCTCTTCTCTCTAGCAATCAAGGACATGCCAGTGAAAACAGTCATTTTCACACACATCAGATTGGTAAAAATTTAAATGTTGGAGGCAAAGTGAACAGTGGTGGGAGCGTGTCTTGGTACTGCTTGGAGAACAATTAAGTATAATCTCCAAAATTTCGAAGTGCACATACTCTGTGACCCAGAAATTCCACTTTTAGGTATATACACTAGAGAAACTCTTGCACACGTACCCAAAGAAACATGGGAAAAAAATGTTTATTACAGCATTATTTACAATAGTCAAAGACTGAGAATAACGTAAATGTCCATCAATAGGAGAATGAATAAGTGGATCATGGTAAATATTCACATTGAAATATTTAACAGCATTTAAAATGAATGAACTCCAGTTCATCTATCAACACTGGATAAACCTCTCAAAATCATGGTGTAAAGTTAAAAACGGTTCTGACCCCAATTCCAATGAGTGTGGTGTGAGGGTTTTCCCCACACACCAAGCAATGCTCAGACACCAGCTGAGAATAACTCAATTCTGACACTACTTCGAGACAGGGTCAGATTCCACAGGGTAAGGACTCAGTCCTGCAAGACTACTCCTCCCACCATACCACCACTTCAGATGCCAATCACAAGTTCAGGCTGTCACCTGGGCTCCTGACCCATCAGCTATAGATCAGAGGCGCCAACATCCTCAGGTTTGATTAATTTGCTAGATCGGCTCACAGAACTCAGAGAAACATTTTGCTTCCTAGATCACCAGTTTATTACAAAAGGACATATAACTCAGGAATGGCCAGATGGAGAAGATGCTAGGGCAAGGTAGGGGAAAGGGCAGGTATCTCCCATGCGCTCTCGGAGCACTCTCCCATCCACCTCCACATGCTCACCAACCCAGAAGCCCTACAAACCCCATCCTTTTGGGGTCTTATGGAGCATTCATTACATAGGTATGATTGAGTAAATTTTGGTTATTGGTGATTAATTCAAACTCCAACCCCTCTGGTCGCCACAGAAATCAGGGGGTGAGGTCATGATTCGTTCCCCTGGCAACCAGCCCCCATCCTGAGGTGCTTTCTAAAAGTCACCTCATTAATATAAACCCAGCTGTGGTGAAAAGGGGCTCGTTATGAATAACAAGATGCCCATTTCACCTTTATGGCTCTGAAACAATTTCGAGAACTGAGGATAAGAGAGCAAATATTATAACAAAAAATGCTCCTATTGCTCTTACGGCTCAGGAATTTCCAAGGGTTTTGGGAGCTGTGAGTCAGGAACTGTGGAGGAGCACCACATATATATGAGAAATATGTTTTGGTCATCCAAATGACCAAATATATATATTTCTTATCAATCACAATATTGCAAGAATAAGAGGCAAGTTGCAAATGAATGTATCCTGGAAGATACCTTGCATCAATCATCCAGTCCCCAGGGGCCCAAAGGTAAAGCCTGGGCTTTAGCCAGCCTCCAAATCTCTGGTGACAAGAGACAAAGCCTGGGCCAGAGCAGGATGGAGATCAGATGAGACCTCTGCATAAAGCCAGGACCCCTAAATCACTGACCCTCTGACAGTGAGCCAGAAGAAAAAGAACTGCCATGAAGGGGGAGGTAGTGGAGATTGATTCTTCAGCCATAGCTTTAGAGAAAAGCATGAAAAATATCTTCCCTCAGAGCATCCCTAACCTTCACCCACACTCTCAAGGGTTTAGGCCAGAATTCACAATGCCTGTGAGCCTTAAAAAATACAAAGCTGAAATTTTCATTTAAAGTGACCCTCGATAGGTAGTATACCTGCACCCAGCAGATGTAAACACAGATCCCCTCTGGAGGAAGGCACTTACATCTAGGTCTCAAAGAATTCCCACAGATTAAGTTCCAAGTAAGATGAAATATCAATTTAAAAACCATCAAACACAACAAAACAAGTGATCATGAGCAAAAGAACTACAGAAACAACTGCAAAGTTAAGTCTTCAAAGACTGCTGATATTAGTATTAGATGGCATCGTTCATAAATCAATAGGTTTAAAGAAATAAAAGAAGATATTGGAAGTATGATGAAACAAGAGAATGTAAAACTGACCAGGCAGATTTGGGGGGAAAAAACACAAATAGAAACTCTACAAATGTAAAATATAAAAATTGAAATAAAAGAGTAAATGGGTACATTAAACAGCAAATTAAATGCAGCTGGAGATAAAATTTGTGGGTTGGCTTAAGATAGGTCCAAAGACACTGTCAGAATGCAGCATGGATGCACAGGGAGGGAAAATATGAAGGAAAAAAAAGTCAAACATAAAAGAGTAAAAAAGTCTGATGTGTCTAACTACTGTATAGCACAGGGAACACTACTCAATACTCCGTAATGGCCTACATGGGAAAAGAATCTAAGGAAGAGTGGATATATGTATATGTATAACTGATTCACCTTCCTGTACACCTGAAACTAACACAACATTGTAAATCAACTATACTCCAATAAAATTTTTTTAAAAATTCTGCTGTGTCTAATAATACAACTTCAGAAAGAGAGATTAGAGAAAATAGGAAATAAGCACTATTTGACAAGACAATGAATTTTCAGGAAGCCCAATAAATTCACCAAGCAAGCACAATAAATAAAAAGAAGTCCACAACTATAAACATTCTAGTCTAACTGTAAAATACCAATGACAAAGAGGAGATGTTAATAGCAGGCAAAATGAAAAATCAGTATCTACAGAATGAGCCAGCTACCTCCTCACTGGAACCCAAAAGACAGTGCAGTGTTATCTCTAAACTATTAAGAAAAATAAGTCAACCTAGAATTATTTACACAGATAAATTATTTTCAAGAACACTAGCAAAATAAACACATTTCCAGACAAAATAAAAATAACAGAAAGAAGTAAGGTCTGAGGTGCAAAAGGGAATGGCGAGACAAAAGAAGCAAGGATGTAGGTAAATCAGAAGTAATACAGAGCTTTGGAGAAATGTCTATTTAGGTCTTCTGCCCATTTTTTGATTGGGTTGTTTGTTTTTTTAATATTGAGCTGCATGAGCTGTTTATATATTTTGGAGATTAATCCTTTTTCTGGTGATTCATTTGCAAATATTTTCTCCCATTCTGAGGGTTGTCTTTTCATCTTGTTTATAGTTTCCTTTGCTGTGCAAAAACTTTTAAGTTTCATTAGGTCCCATTTGTTTATTTTTGTTTTTATTTCCATTACTCTAGGAGGTGGGTCAAAAAAGATCTTGCTGTGATTTATGTCAAAGAGTGTTCTTCCTATGTTTTCCTCTAAGAGTTTTATAGTGTCCAGTCTTACATTTATGTCTTTAATCCATTTTGAGTTTATTTTTGTGTATGGTGTTAGGGAGTGTTCTAATTTCATTCTTTTACATGCAGCTGTCCAGTTTTCCCAGCACCACTTATTGAAGAGACTGTCTTTTCTCCTTTGTATATCCTTGCCTCCTTTGTCATAGATTAATTGACCACAGGTGTGTGGGTTTATCTCTGGGCTTTCTATCCTGTTCCATTGATGGCCAAGAGGCACAAGAAGAGCTGCTCAACATCACTAATCATTAGAGGAATGCAAATCAAAACTACCATGAGGTATCACCTCACACCAGTTAGAATGGGCATCATCAGAAAATCTACAAACAACAAATGCTGGAGAGGGTGTGGAGAAAAGGGAACCCTCTTGCACTGTTGGTGGGAATGTAAATTGATACAGCCACTATGGAGAACAGTATGGAGGTTCCTTAAAGAACTAAAAATAGAATTACCATATGACCCAGCAATCCCACTACTGGGCATATACCCAGACAAAACCATAATTCAAAAAGACACATGCACCCCAATGTTCATTGCAGCACTATTTACAATAGCCAGGACATGGCAACAACCTAAATGCCCATCGACAGAAGAATGGATAAAGAAGATGTGGTACACATATACAATGGAACATTACTCAGCCATAAAAAGGAACAAAATTGGGTCATTTGTACAGACGAGGATGGACCTAGAGACTGTCATACAGAGTGAAGTAAGTCAGAAAGGGAAAAACAAATATCGTATATTAATGCATATATGTGGAATCTAGAAAAATGGTACAGATGAACCCGTTTGCAAGGCAGAAATAGATACACAGATGTAGAGAACAAACGTACGGACACCAAGGGGGGAAAACGGTGTGTGTGGGGGGGGTGGGGGGAGTGGTGGCAATATAAAAAAAAATACCTGTATAAAAAAAATTAAATTAAATTTTAAAAATATAAAATAAAATTTTTTAAAAAAAGTAATACTGAGCTTATAAGACAGTAACAACGATGTCTAATTTGTGGGATTGAAAATATCAAGGTAGTAAAGCAATTATACTCCAATAAAGATGTTAAAAAAAAAAAAGAAAATATCAAGGTAGGAGTCCCAGGTCTGGTTAAGATGAGTAAATACACTCCACCCTATATCTCCCCCACTGATTACAACTAAAACCCTGGATGAATACATGAAGCAACAATTGGAAGACCCTGAAAAGTAAGGACTAGCAGACAGATTGGAGAGAGAAATCAAAACTCATGGAAGGGTATGGCAGAGAGTTTATGGTTTGGTTTGGTTTGGTTTCCTCCCATATCTCTCAGCTCAGACTCAGCGCATCCTGAATCCCAGAACTGCATAGCAGGCACGGGAAGAAAAAGCTCCAACAAAAACCCTCCTTCTCCGATCAGAGGACTACTACAGAGAGACAAGGAGGAGAACCTTGGTTTTATTTTGTAATCCTACCCAGCTCTGCCCTGAGGTAAGACCCAAAGATGCACTCTCACGGCAGTAGTGGCAACCCAGCTGCAGACGCAGCCATGCCCACACTGACAGAAACTATGAGAGAGAAAAAAATCCTTCTCCCTGACCACAGAAACTAGGAAAGAGAGCCCTTGTTGTTGAAAGAGCCTGGGAGGCACCGCCCTTGCTTTTCTCTCTCCCCTCCCTCTCACTGCTTCTCCTAAAGGCAGATGCAGTTACAGGAAGGGCATGCAAGAAGTGATGAGGAAGCTAAAACCTCGGCTTTCTATCTTTAAGAGGAGGAAGCTTGAAAGAGGAATTCCATCAGCTGCATATGGAGCCCATGTCCAAGATACACATACATGGAACTGATCCTAAAAACATACTAAAGGCTTCGAGAACTAAACTGTGCTGTAGATCCCCACTTAGTCCCAGGGTGGCCCATGAGCAGTGGAGGGGCAGGGGGAGAAGGAGAGGAAGCGGGGGTGGGATGCACACACAGGACAGATACAAACTCCACAGCCAAGTTTTTGAAAATGGAAATGGCTTTGGAATCACAGCCCATAGAAGGCACGTTGGGGCTTTGGGCTGAAGTTAGTCAGCTCAACTTGCTGCCAAAACAGAGAAATCAACATTCTCCGAAGATTGTAACAGGACCCAGCATCTCATAGAGCAATAGTTAAAATGTCCAGGATGTAATCCAAAATTACTTGAGATAGAAAGAAACAGGAACATCTCAACAACCCACAAGGCAAAAGACGCACACCTCGAGATGACACAAATGTTGGAATTGTTAGACAAAGACTTTAACACAGCGATGACACCCTTGCTCCACGAAATAAAGGTGAACAGTCGTGAAATGGATGGAAAGACAAACATCTTAGCAGAAAATATAACACATAAGAAAGAGCCAAATGAAAACTTTAAAGCTGACAAACATGATCTTGCTGAAACAAAAAGCTAATTGGAAGAGTTCAGTAGCAGAACCGAGATGACAGGAAAGAGTCAGTAAACTTAAACACAGATCAAAAGAAACTATCCAACTGGAACAGCCAGGAAAAATAAGATTTATAAAAATGAACAGAGCCTTAGGGACCCAGGGGACAAAATAAAAAGGTCTAACATACGTGTCATCGGATTTCTGGAAGAAGAGGAGATAGAGATCAATGCAGAAAACAATATTTGAACAAACAATGGTTGCAAACTTCTCGGGCTTCCCTGGTGGCGCAGTGGTTGAGAGTCTGCCTGCCGATGCGGGGGACACGGGCTCGAGCCCTGGTCCGGGAGGATCCCACATGCCGCGGAGCAGCTGGGCCCGTGAGCCACAACTACTGAGCCTGCGTGTCTGGAGCGTGTGCTCCGCAACGGGAGAGGCCGCGACAGTGAGAGGCCCGCGCACCGCGATGAAGAGTGGCCCCCGCTCGCCGCAACTGGAGAAAGCCCTCGCACAGAAACGAAGACCCAACACAGCCAAAAATAAATATAAATAAATAAATAAATTTATAAAAAAAAAAAAAAAAAGAATACAGCAAATAAGGAAACATAGCCAACATGAGTGCAAAGCACCCGACACACAGGAAGTGGGAGATGTCATCCCTGCCCGTTTCAACTTTGTGGGGCCTGGGTCTCCCTCTACTTGCTTCACATAGTGAAGCAAGCTGAGAGTCTTCCCTTCCCAGCTGGACTCTAGTTCCTGGAGGGCTCACTGCACGCCTGCACCCAACCAGGGCAGGAGAAGCCTTCTCTGGGCCCCTCCCTGCCTGCAAAACAAGAGGAAGTAAACAGAGTGCTGATGTCAGCAGAGGCCCGTGGACAGCCCATGGGAAAGAGCAGAGACCAAGACCTTGCCCTTCGTCCCTCCCCCTTCCCTGTGCTCTTTCTTTGCCTCGTGTGTCCTGCCTCACCTCAGGGGCCACACTCACATCCCTCCTGCCTTTGTTTCCCCAGACCCTGAGAAGTGGCCAGCTGAATGAAGCACAATGAATGACCCCCCAGGATGGGCTGTGGAAGGAAGGGGAAGTGAGGGAGGTTAACGGGGGTGGTTGGTGGGGGAGGGGCAATCGGGGCAATTTTGGGTAAGCGCCAAGCTCATGAGGCAGACAGACCTGAGTGTGGTCCAGATCCAGACGTGGAGGGAACCAGAGTAAGTGAGGTCACCTCTCTGAGCCTCAGTGTCTTCCTCCGTCAGATGGGAATCAAATTCCTTTATCTCACAGGATTGCTGTGAAAAGTAAATGTAACACACAAAGCAAGTTCCCAGCATCAGTCCTTGCCCCAGGGCAGTGGTTCTCAAACTTCAGCAGGTCAGGCTGGGGCCTGAGAATTGGCATTTCCCACAAGTCCCAGGTTGATGCTGCTGGTCAACACTGTGATACCAGTGAATGGTATGACTATGTCAAACGCTAGATGTATGTTCAACTTTTTAAGGAATGGCCAAAGTAGTTGTACCATTTCACATTCCCACCTGCTGTGGATGAGAGCTCTGGTTGCTCCACGTCCTTGCCAACAGTTAGTATGGTTGGTCTATTAATTTTAGCCATTTAATAGATGTGTGGTGGTATCTCATTGTGGTTTTCATTTGCACTTCCCTAATGACTTATGATGTTACACATCTTTTCATGTGCTTATTTGTTACCTATGTATCTTCTTTGATGACGTATCTATTCACATCTTTAGCTCATGTTCTTTTTAAAAATAAATTTATTTATTTTTATTTTTGGCTGTGTTGCGTCTTCATTGCTGCGTGCGGGCTTTCTCTAGTTGCGGCGAGTGGGGCTACTCTTTGTTGAGGTGTGCAGGCTTCTCATTGCGGTGGCTTCTCTTGTTGCAGAGCACAGGCTGTAGGCACGTGGGCTTCAGTAGTTGTGGCACGCAGGCTCAGAAGTTGTGGCTCACGGGCTCTAGAGCTCAGGCTCAGTAGTTGTGGCACACGAGCTTAGTTGCTCCATGGCATGTGGGATCTTCCCGGACCAGGGCTCGAACCCGTGTCGCCTGCATTGGCAGGCGGATTCTTAACCCTGCGCCACCAGGGAAGCCCTAGCTCATTTAATTGGAATTTTGTTTTCTTATTAATCTTTGAGAGTTCGTTATATATTCTGGATACAAGTCCGTTGTTAGTGACATGATTTGCAAATATTTTCTCCCTATCTGTATCTTGTCTTTCACCTCCTTGACAGTTTCTTTTGAAGAACAGAAGTTGTTAATTTTGATGAACTCCAATTTTTCAATATTTTCTTTTATGGGTCATGCTTTTGGTGCTGAATCTAAGAAATCTTTGCCTAACCCAAGGTCACAAAGATTCTCTCCTATGTTTTTTTCTTCAGTTATATAATTTTAGGACTTATATTTAGGCCTACAATTCATTTTGAGCTCATTTTAGAATATAGTGTAAGTTCTGTTGTTTTTTGTTTTTTTTTTTAATTTAATTTTATTTATTTTGGTTGTGCTGGGTCTTATTTGCGGCTTGCAGGCTCCTTAGTTGCAGCACGTGTGCTCCTTAGTTGTGGCCGGTGGGGTCCTTAGTTGTGGCATGCATGTTGGATCTAGTTCCCTGACCAGGGATCGAACCCACATCCCCTGCATTGGAAGGCGGATTCTTCACCACTGTGCCACCAGGGAAGCCCCAGTTCTGATAGTTTTTGTGTTGGGTTTTTTTTGTATATAAATATCAAATTGTTCCAGTACAATTTGTTTAAAAGACTATCATTTCTTCACTGAATTGCCTTTGCATCTTTGTTGGAAATTAATTGATCAGAAACGTGTGGGTCTATTTATGTACCCTCTGTTCTGTTCCAGTAATCTATTTGTCTTCCTCGATGCCAATACATCTTGATTACAGTAGCTTTGTAATAATAAGTCTTGAAGTCAGGTAGCATAAATCCTCCAAATTTGTTCTTCAACTGCAAAGTTTTTTTTGGCTGTTCTAGGTAGTTAGTTTTCTATAGGAATTTTAGAATTGTCTTGTCAATTTCTACAAAAAAAATCCCAAACCTACTGGGATTTTGACTGAGATTGTGTCAAATCTACATATTATCTGGGGAGAATTGACGTATAACAGTATTTAGTCCTCTCATGTGTGAAATCTCCATTTATTTGTCTTCTTTAATTTCTCTCAGCAATACTTTGTAGTTTTCACTGTTCAGATTTTGCACATCTTCCATCACATTTATTCCTAAATATCTGGCATTGTTGATAATATTGTATATAGCATCGTTTTCATCTCAATTTCCAAATCTTTGTTGTTAGTATATATAAATAAAATTGATTTCCATATACTGATCTTGTAAACCTGCTTAACTCACTAATAGTTCTGGTAGTTTTTTTGTAGATTCCATTGGATCTTCTACATAAATAACCAAGTCATCTGTGAATAAAGACAGTTTTACTTCTTCCTTTTCAATCTGGATGGCTTTTGTCTCAATTACTATACCTGCAGGATTTTAATTTATAGAGGTGACTGACTGACAACTCAGAGAGGTCATTGAAAGAAGATTTTTTTTAAAGATTTATTTATTATTTATTTATTTTATTTATTTATTTTTGGCTGCCTCGGGTCTTAGTTGCAGCACGCGGGATCTTCATTGAGGCATGCGGGATCTTTCATTGCAGCGCACGGGTTTCTCTCTAGTTGTGGCATGCTGGTCTTCTCTCTCTAGTTGTGGCACGCAGGCTCCAGGGCGTGTGGGCTCTGTAGTTTGCGGCACGCAGGCTCTCTAGTTGAGGCGCAGGAGCTAGTAGTTGTGGCGCGTGGGCTTAGTTGCCCCGCGGCACGTGGGATCTTATTTCCCTGACCAGGGATCGAACCGGTATCCCCTGCTTTGCCAGGTGGATTCTTTACCACTGGATCCCCAGGGAAGTACTGAAAGAAGATTTTTATTACTTATATTTCCCAAGGGGAGGGTGTACACCACCCCTTATAGGTGGGGAAGCACCAGAGTCATTCAGGAGGCAGAAACAAGAATGAGGATAGGCACTTCCCTGGTGATGCAGTGGTTAAGACTCTGTGCTCCCAATGCAGGGGGCCCGGGTTCAATCCCCGGTCCGGGAACTAGATCCCACCCATATGCATGCCGCAACTAAGAGTTCGGATGCCCAAACTAAGGAGCCCACCTGCAGCAATTAAGACCCACTGCAATCAAATAAATAAATATTTTTTTAAAAAAAGAATGAGGATAAAGAAAACAATCTTTATTATGTTTTCTGCAGGAAAAACAAGGCAGGACAAAAAACAGTTTAAGATTGGCTACTCTGAATAATTCTGGTGGGTGTTGGGCTATAGGTGCTTTCCTTAGTTGTCTGGCACCTGGCCCTGGGTTAATTTAGGGCAGGGGAAATATTGGGTTGCTGTGTGAGAGTTAGATAAAGGAGGTGGTAATGAGTACGGGGCCGGGAGTGGATAGTTTGTATATGAAAGGCGTGTTCCCAAGAAAGCCCTTTGCTATCTATCTCTAAGAATTAGCTAGATCTGGAAGGAGCAGTAACTCCTGGTCTCCCAGATGTCAGAGCTTCAAGAATACAGAAAGTAAGAAAACAGTTAGTACAATTGGCCCTGTGATAAATGGATGCCAAACAGATAAATATAGAATCTAAGAAAATACAGCTGGAAAAATTTTATTTCTGTTTCTTGCCTTAGTATATGGGCTAGAACCTTCCAGCACAACGAATGGAGATAGCGAGAACGCACATCTTTGCCTTATCGCTCATCTTGGGGGGAAAGCAAGAGGAGGGTGAGGTGCCATGGAAGGGGAAGAGGCTGGGGCAGTGACGGACGTGGCCAATGAGGAAGGGAGGATGGAAACTTGGGAGAAAGTGCGGAAGATCTAAGGCAGTGGTTCTCTCTCTCATGTGGTCCATGGCTCATAGCCCTCACCTGTCCCTGCTGCTATCACACAGTTTCTGACCTCTCCCTCATGTCTCCCTCATGTCTACCTGGGCTAAAGGGCTGCATTTAGGCTCTGCCCATCTTTGAATCACAAAACTCCAGGCCCTCCTCCTCCCACAAGCCTCCTCTGTGAGTAGAGCCACAGCACCAGGCTGAATCCCAGGCCCTCCCATGCCTACTGGGGAAGGGAAGATGAACAAACCTAGAGACCACGTGCCATCCCTGAGCAGAAACCACACCTCACAAATCCTACCCTCATGGGGCTCCAACTGGGTCCAGGGGCCTGAACATGATGTGAAATGTGCAACTTGCATCTAGGGAGAACTTCTGTGGAAGCAGCGGGGCCTGAGGGCACCTGGACAGTGGGTGCTTGCAAAGGTTACCCAGAGCCTGTTTTGTAAAAGTTCTGTGCTGCCTAAGAGAATGGGCAGTGGCGCCCCCTGGCGGGGTCCAGCCCCCTCCTCCGGAGGCCAGGCAAGGAGACATTCCAGGTCCCAAGCTAGTGGGGTGAGGCAGGAATAGAACCCAGATGTCTCCCCACACACAGGGCAGGTACCCTCTGAAGGCACTGCCAAGAAGCCGGTGGGTCCCTTTTCCTCTCTTCTGCCCCCCTTTCCAGCTGTTACCAATTCAGCCCAAGCATCTTTCACAGCCCAGAGGACTCCATGATATTAAGACTCTGTGCCTCATTTTCCCCCTGGGTAAAATGGAGATAGGAATACATTCATCACAGAATGTTGTAAAGCTGAAAAAGAGAAAATGGATGTTCAAGGCCTGACTCAGATAAGAGGGCTCCATGAAAGTGCAGAATCACTCTTCTCGGGCCTGGGAGGAGAGGTAAGAAAAATAGATGCAAAGGGAGGGTGGAGGCTGCTTGGCTGGCTATGGGAAAATTATGGAAAAAAACTATTAGAATTGGGGGAAAACTAAGAAAAGGAGAAAGGAAGCTGGTCTGTTTTTTTCCACCTCCAGAGAACTAATGCCACTTCCTAATGAAATCATGTCTTCCCCTGCCCTCCTTCTACCCAGTACCAATGCCAACATCATCCTGGGGAGGGGGTGAGCAGAGCCTCCATCCCAGCCAGCCCTGGGGGGTCACCAAAGTTCCCAGCCCCCAATCTCTCACTCCGCCCACCACCAGTCACAGGCGGGCAGGGCCTCCATCAGAGAGGGTCCCAGGGACTGTCACCAGGATGGCTCATGACTGCTCTGACCTTCATCCCCTCTGTCCAGGGAAGGCTCTGGATGAGCCAGGGTCGCACAGCTGCAGATGGAACCCCCGAGAAGCGTTATTAAATACAGCCTCCGGGCTCACCTCCAGAGCTCCACACTCACAGGGTGAGGCCCAGAGATTCTGTGGTGCAGCCAGGAGGAAGCATCCAGAAGGAGCAGAAGGCCCGGTGGGCTCAGCAAGACTGGAGTTCAAGTCCTGGACCCGCCACCTCAGAGTCCTGGACGTGGGGCAGGGCGTGTCGGAGCCCCGGTGTCCTCCTTGTAGAGTGTGAGGACAGAGGGCCCTGCAGATCCAGTCTTGCCTCTGTGGGTGGAGGCGCGGCCTCCAGAAGGCCCACCCTCTGGGTAGGTGGGAACCTGTGCCCACCCTCACCTCCTCACCTCAGGGAGGGTGTGAGACTGCATACAGGGAGCAGAGCAGGGTGGGAGGGGCCTGGTGGGCCTTGGTTCTACCTGGGGACTGAAGGGGGGCACTGCAGTGTCCCCTACCTGGAGAGAGAGAGACCACTAGCATGCTGGGTGCCCCTGGTGCCTGGGCTGGGGGCTGAGGCTTGACCACCAGCAGCTCCCTCCTCCTCCTCCTCTCTAAGGGGCTGTAGCTGGGCAGGGACTCAGGGCCGTGGACCTCTCCCTGAAGGAGCCTGAACTGGTCCTGCTGTCGCCCCTTTCCCTGGGAGGAGAGAGACACTCCGAGAAACAGGGAAAAGGAGAGAGAGACACACAGAGACACAGAGACTGACTCCTAAGGAGATGCCAAGGGGGTGGCAGAGGCAGGGAGCTGAGGGAGAGAGGCGAGGCCCCAGCTGGCCCAGGTCAGGACCAGCCCCTCAGTGTGCAGAGGGGGGCAGGGAGCCCTAGATCATGGTTCCCTTTGCACTGACCACAGAGAGGCCCTTTTGCAATATAGGAAAAGAAGCCACGTTGATAAAGGAAGTGCCAGTCACAGCAGGGGTGGGCGGGTTTCAGGAAGGCCCCTACCCTCCTCAGTCCTCTGAAGGAGCCTGGTCGTCGCTCTCCTGGTGCTGAGATTCCCCGCAGGCGGCCCCTCCACAGGCTTCCCCTCTGGCCTTGAAGGCTCTGCTTGTCTTCTCATCCCGGGAGGAGGGCAAGGCCATGGGTCTGCCCTTGCTGCTGTCCCTGCTGCTGTCCCTGGCATCTCTGCAGGCAGGTGAGAGGCCGGGACTGTCCTGCTCTGCCCAGGGCCGCAGGGACCACCCCCCCAGGGAGGGGCTATGGCTGCGTGTCCGTAGAAGGGTCCCCTGGGGTAGCCGGCCAGGTCTCCCACCCCCAACAAACAAAGAGCTGGTCCCACAGTGCCGGGTCCCCCCAACCCCTCACCCTCCTCCCCGCCCCAAGCCTGGAGAGGGGCTCACCCAGGCCAGAGGGCCAGTCCTACCACCTGTCACACATCCCCTTGTAGGTGAGGGTGGCTGACGGTCTGGGGTCACCTTCAAAGTCTCTCCCTCTCCCTCCCTCCTCTAGGTCACTGGGCAGAACCCGATCCAAGCATTGACTTTGGGATGAACCAACCAAAGAAACTCTCAGCCCCCAAGGGTGGCTCCATCCACATCCCCTTCTCCTTCTATTACTCCTGGGAATCAGCCAAGGTTCCCAACGTGAGACTATTCTGGAGATGGAAAGACTTCCATGGGGAGTTCATCTACAACACAACCCCGCCGTTCATCCACAAGGATTTCAAGGACCGGCTCCTCCTGAACTGGACCAAGGGTGGGCAGAGCGGCTCCCTCCAGATCTCGAAACTGCGGTTGGAGGATGGGTCTAGGTACTTCTGCCGGGTGGAGGTGGAGACGCTGAGAAAAGGCAAGCAGATGTGGCAGTCCATCGAGGGAACCGCACTCACCGTCATCCCCAGTGAGTCCAGCTGTCCTGCCTGAGGCTCTTGGAGGCCACTGGGGTCTTGTCTCCCAGGCCTGGCCCAGGCCCCCTCTTCCTCTCTTCTCTCAAACTCCTCTCCTTGCCCCCTCTACTCCTCCCCAGGCCTCTATCAACCCCTTTTCACCTTAATCTTCCCAGCCCTGGGCTGCCTCCCTTGCCCATCCTCCTCTCTGCCCTCCAGATCCAGCCCCCTCCCTCATCCTCAGGCCTCCGCCCTCTGGGCTCCCAGCTATTCTCCTTTCTTGCTCCAAGCTGGGGCTGCACCCTCCCCTGCCCTCACCCCATGTCCTCCAGGTGACTTGACATCTTTGGGATGCGGCCGCCTCCCCTTTGTCATGTGTCCATGTGTGGAGGCTCAGCTACCCCATGTCTGTCTCCCCACGGCCATGAGCTCAGCCCACACACACACAGTAGGTGTGTGGTGGCCACCAATGGTGGCCCGAGGCGTCCCGTGTCCCCATCACCTGTTTCCCATCTCCCCCTTCCTTCTGCTGCTCTGCTCCCCAGAACACGGCCCTCAACGCTCCCACCCCCACCCCATCTCTTTCCCATCTCCTCTTCCCCCGCTTCCATCCTCTTTACCTCCTTGCCGCCCCCCACCTCTCCCTGTGTGCTTCTCGTCACACTGTCCCCGTTGTCCACCCTGATCTCGCTCCTCTGTCCTGGTCATGACGAGGCAGCAGCAGCGGTAATGGCAGCTCCCGCTGACTGTGCCCTGCGTCCCGGCTGGACACCTTGGCAGCATCAGCCCAGCTAAACCCCAGCTAACCTTCCCCACGACCCCGGTAACAGTCGGCCCTGCTGCCATCCTCCTGTTACAGGAAGGGAGACCGAGGCTCGCACAGCAAACACCTGCCCGAAGTCACTCCTGGTGCAGGTGGGGTTTGACCCCAGTTTAACCCCAGAGCCTCTTCTCTTAACCATGAGCCGCTTGGCCTCAGCTACTGACCTGATCATCTCGTTTTGACTATTTTTCACCTAATAATGGACGTGTAGCATCAACGGATCTCCCTCTCTCATTCAGTGGGGCTTTGGAACTTGAACCTCAGTGTATCTGACTCCAGGGCAGAGGTGAGGGGTTCTCTCCCAGGCACAGGCAATAAAGGGGTGTGTTGTCTGTAGATTATTTTTTTGAAAATCGTCTACATTTGTTTGCTTTTTATAATCACTTGTGCTGGCAATTCTAAGCAGTATCAGTGATGAATTTCTGCTCCCAGCTGGGATGGACACTCCCCGTGTCTCCCCCTCGGAAAACCATTGCCCCTTCTTGACCACTATGCTGGTTTTAAAGCAAATAGATAGTGACTGACAACCTGAATTAAGCAAGACAGCCTTGGATTAATATTTCCTGCACCTCCTCCATATTTCCTTAAATGGCCTTTTTTGAGGGACTTCGTCTCTCCTTAAATCCCTCTTCTGCCTTTCCTAATTCTTCCTTCTTTTTCTCATTTCTGTGTTTCAGTCACATTTACTCTGAGTTTTTTCATCAGTAAGTTAATTTTTTTCAATTAATTCAATTAATTGGATGGTCATGCTCATTACTTTTTAAAAGATACAAGAAAGTAATAAAAAGAAATGTTTTAATCCCAGTGAAGTACCACCATGCAAAAAATCACACCAAAGGAATATCTGTAGCAAACATAACTCATAAGTTTGAGATTGGCTTATTAATTTTTTTTTACAAACGGTTTACTTTTCTAGCCAAATCTAATTATCTAATCTCATTTGTAGTTTTTCTCTTTTATTTCTAAGCCGAAAACCCCACATCCCACTAGGGGTGAAAATATTTTTTCCTAATTTTTGTAAGATTTGATTACTTCTCACAATAAAATTCTTCAACATAGTGAGAATTTATTTTGGTATATGGTGTGAGATAAAGAACTAAGTTGATCTTTATACCAAGAAACAAATCAGTTGTCCTTACTTCATTTATTGAATATTTTTTCTTTTTTCCATTGATTCATAGGCCTAGCTTTTAAGTTCTTTTGTAGAATAGCATCCATTTCTGGTCTGTCTATTCTGTTTCACTAGTCTGTGTTTTCTTATATTAGTACGACACTGTTTTAGTTATTATAACTTTATCATGTTTCAATGACTGTTAAGACTTTTTCCGTCACAACCACATATTTCTTCCTCAAAAACTTTATTATTGTTGCCTGCCTATTCTTCCACATAAATGTTAGAATAAGTTTGCCAAGTACCTAGAAAAACGCTTATGTTGATTTTTTAAATAAGAATTGCATTAAACCTATAAAGCAATTGACAGAAACTGAAATCAGTACGATGTGCAATCTTCTCACTGAGGAACGGGTCCTATTTTATATCCCTCAGTAAACCTTTGTCATGTTCTTCCAAAGATCATGTAAATGCCTCACAAGACTTTTTCCTATTCTCTACTTTTATTATTAATGTGCAACATTTGAAAAAATGTATACTTGTTATAATTTTCATTTTAAAAGTAATGCATAAATTCTGGCCAAGATGCTGGGTTATATGCCCATGTTTACCTCCACTCCCTCCCAAAATCTACTAAAATGACAGCAAAGGGAATTTTTTAAGACAAAAACCCACAAGGACAAAGTATTTGCAATCCAGGTGAACAAAAACAAAATTTGGGACGCTGGAAACAGAGAGACTAATGTAACTGGCTCAGGAGACCAGAGGAGTTAAACCCTAAGCCACCAGCAGGGACACCCAGAAGGAAGGCGATTTACACTGCAAAACCCTTTAAAGGGTCCGGAATGGCAGCTCCTAGTACTCGTGAAACTGGGGGTGGAAGGGGGTCTGAAAACTAGAGGACTAGTTGAAACGTATTTAAGAAGCAGAGACACCTCCATACCCCCACCCACCACCCCAGCCAAAGAGTGGATATTTGCTTTCTACGATAATCCACAAGGAGTCTGGGGGGGTGTACCCTGGGCCCTAACTGGTGACAAGGATTTAGTTCTTAAATCTGGAGATTTGGTGAACTGATGAGACCTTAAACAACTTGACCCCTGTGGGAGCCTCCCAGGATGCAGGTAGCCAGGCTGGTACCCACAACCCACCCACCAAGGGCAGAATATTAGGAGACTCTTCTCTGGGATATCTATCTGATGGGCCTGAAAAGATCTAGAAATCTAACAGATCACTCTACAGCCCACTAACTGACATGCCTTTTCTGCTATAACACACACAGCTTCCTGCATGCTGGGAGCCAAGGGGGTAAGGTGATTGGGGTCTCGGCCTTGCACCAAATCCCCTGCACTAAGGATTGTACCCTCACCTCAGCTGTGCCCAGGTTGCTTGAGGCTAGAGATGCTGTTTTAAAAATGATTGAACTAAACATTTAAAGAATGCTTTTCCCATGAAATGCAGAGAACAGAACAATCGGGCGGGGGGGGGGGGAAAGGGCATCTGGAAGAATCCAAAATAATGAAAGGAGATTAAAATTTTCAAATAACTATCATCCTCAGAAAGTTAAGGAATTTCATGTATATAACACAAAAGGGTGCTTTACAAAGGAGCTTCTGAAACAAAAAAAGAAGTCTCGGAAATTAGAGGTATACTAGCAAAGATGGAAAACTCAATAAATGATTGAAAGATGAAGTTTGTGGAAATATCTGAGAAGGTAGAAAAAAATTCAAAGATTTGGATATTGCAGTGGGTTGAACAGCAGCCCCCCAAAGGTCATGTCCACATCCTAATCCCCAGAACTTTATCCTGAATAATGTGAATAATGCCTTATACTGTTGGAGATGTGATTCAGTTGAGGAATTTGAGATGAGATTATCTGGGATTATCTGAGTGGGCTCTAAATACTAATAAAAGTGTCCTCATAAGAGAGGGGCAGTGGGAGATTTGACACAGATGGAAGAGAAGGCAGTGTGACCACAGAGGCAGAGACTGTAATGAAGCAGCCACCAGAAGCTGGAAGAAGCAAGGAACAGGTTCCCCTTCAGGGCCTCCTGAGTGAGCGCAGCATGGCTGACACCTTGATTCCTGACTTCTGGCCTCCAGATCTGTGAGAGTAAACTTCTGTTGTTTAGAGTCACCTGGTTTGTGGCACTTTGTCATAGCAGCCATAGAAATATAATATAGGAATTATAAGGAAGGATAAGAAAAATTGAGAATTGGTCCAAGAGTTCCAACCCCTGAATAATAGGAGTTTTAAAAACAGAGAAAAAAGAAGCCCGTGGGGAAAAAATTATCAACAAAATTACTCTAGAAATTTTCCAGAATGAAAGAACCCAGCAAAATGGATAAAAATAAAGAGACCAACCCTGGGGCACTGCAACATGAAATTTCAAAGCACCAGGGATAAAGGAAGATCCAATACATTTCCAAGGAGGAAATAAACTGGCCACATAAGAGATTCAGGAATCAGAGTGGCTTGACTCTCTCAATAGCAATAGAGGAAGCTGGAAGACAGTGGTTGAATGTTGTGAAATTCCAAGGGAAAATTATTTCATTTATTCATTTAACAAATGAAATAACAAGTACTGACTGAGTCCCTATTATATGTCAGGTCCTAATCTGGGCACTGGGATAAAGCAGTTAAGACAAAACAAAATGAAAATGTCCTTAACAATGGAACTTACGCTTGAGAATACAACAAAAAAAGCAAACAAATTAATTCTGTGTGTCAGGTGGTGGTGAGAAGAGAAAAGCAGGAAAATGGAGCAGAATCTGTGGATAGAGGGGCTGGGGGTGCTGCTTTATTCAGATGGAACAGGGAAGGCCGTGGGGATATTAGCCAGAGTCCCGGCGGGAGGCAGCTGCTCAAACAGGGTAACTGAGGAGAGTTTTAAGGGGGGCACAGGGTAGGGAACCAGTCAGGGACAGTGAGACACCTGGGACCAGCCACAGGCCTAAGAAGCAGGGGAGGAAGTAGGTACTGGGACCCAGAGAGGAGCTGTGGCCTCTGGGGAGAGAGAGTCCACATGCCCGTGATGGTTAGTTTTGTGTCCACTTGACTGGATACCTACTAAGACATTATTTCTGCGTGTGTCTGTGAGGGTGTTTCCAGAGGAGATTAGCAGTGGGTGGGCACCAGACAATCCCTTGAGGGCCTGAGTAGAACAAAAAAGTAGGGGAAGGACCAGCTTGCTCTCCACTTGAGCTGGGGCATCCATCTTCTTCTGCACCCAGAGATCAGAATTCGTGGTCTCGGGCTTTTGGAATCAGACTGGGACTTACACGATTGCCCCCATAGTTCTCAGGCTTTTGGGTTTGGACTGGAACGACACCACCAGCTTTCTGAATCTTCCCCCTTGCAGATGGCAGAGTGTGGGACTTCTCAGCCATCATAATTGAAGAGGCAATCCCTCATATTAAAACTATTTCTCTCTGTATATCCTATTGGTTCCTGTTTCTCTGGAGAACACTGACTAATACAATGCCCATTAGGGAGGGACCCAAGGGCTATGCCCTGACTCACTCCCCTCTCCCCCTGAGCCCACGGCTGGAGTCCACTAAGACCAGCCTCCAAAGGCACCAAGCAGGGTGGAGAGGAGCTGGGGAGGGATCTGGAGAAATGAGCAAAAAAATCCAGCCTAAGCACAGATGTACAGGAAGTGAGGGAGAGGTCTGGAGAAGAAGGTTCCAGTCAAGAGGGAGCAACAAGGGCAAAGGCCGTGAGGTGGGACAAGCGTGTCTGCAGCAGAGGAAGAGGTTGAGGGTGGCAGGAGGTGAGGGCAGAACAGGCAGGTTTCGGGTGGCTTTGAAAGCCAAGGAGAGAGCTTTTTTTTTTTTTTTTAATATTTACTTATTTATTTATTTTTGGCTGTGTTGGGTCTTCGTTTCCGCGCGAGGGCCTTCTCTAGTTCCGGCAAGCGGGGGCCACTCTTCATCGCGGTGCGCGGGCCTCTCACTATCGCGGCCTCTCTTGTTGCGGAGCACAGGCTCCAGGCGCGCAGGCTCAGTAATTGTGGCTCACGGGCCCAGCTGCTCCGCGGCATGTGGGATCCTCCCAGACCAGGGCTCGAACCCGTGTCCCCTGCATTGGCAGGCAGATTCTCAACCACTGCGCCACCAGGGAAGCCCAAGGAGAGAGCTTTGACTCCAAGAGTGATGGGAGCAGGTGAGGGTTTCCTGCAAAGGAGCACCGTGATTGGATTTACAATGTAGAAGTGTCCCTCCGGCTGTTGTGTGGAGGATAAGACTGCACAGATGACCAAGGTCAACGCGGGAAAAGGTGAGAGATGGTGAGGCTTGATTAGGGTGACAGCCAGGGCAGGTGAGAAGTTGCCAGATGCTGGTTATATTCTGAAGACAGAGCAGACAGGATTTGCAGATGATGGGAGAAGAGAAAGAAAGAAGTAAGGATGACTCTATGGCCTTTGGCCTGAGCATCTTGAAGGATGGCGTTCCATTTACTGAGAGGGGGAGCTGAGGGAAGAACAGGTTTGAGAAGAAATGAAGAGCTCTGTTTTGAACATCTTAAATTTGAGATGTTACCAGACAAACAAGAGGTGTGAGGAGGCAGTGAGATATATATGACTCCAAGTGCAGGGGGAGAGATGGCTGGATGTGTAAGTTCAGGAGTTTTCTGCGTATGGCTGGTGGTTAATGCCATAGGGCAGGATGAGATTATCTGGGAAGTGAGTGTAGAGAGAGGAGGTCCCAGCACTGAACCCTGATGGTTACAGGTGGGAACACAAGGAGGAATCAACAAAGAAAACTGAGACGGAGCTGCTAGTGAGGGAGGAGAAGAACAAAGAGAGATGGTGTCCCAGATGCCACGTGAAGAACATGTTTCATGAAAGGGAGAATATCAAACGCTGAGATGTTGAGTAAGTTGAAGAAAAGGGGGTATAAGAGATCTAAATCCTGGATTTCAATAGTAGGAAGGACTAGATACTACCTAAAACAACAAGATCAAACAATAGCAGTAAAAGCCAGTGACTTAGAAATATGAGGTTAATGCCAAAAAATAGCTAAAGTTGCTGAAAGTAGTTCCATCTGGGGAGTGGGAAAGGAGTGAGAAGGCTTATGCAGGGGGTGCTGTTTTTAAAACCTGTAGGGAATTTGTTGATTCTTTAAATTATGTGCCTATACAACTTATATAAAAATAAATATTACGTTTTAAAAATAATAAAAGTACTGGAAATACACACTTGTGAATAGTTTTAAAAATGGTCACACAGAGGGAATCAAATGAAAAACAAGTTCCTCTCTCCACTTTATCTCTCAGCCATTACCTCTTTCTGCAGAAATGTTCTCTCTACAGATGTAGATATAGTTACAGATATATAGAGATGGAACACAATAGAATCAAACTGCACACTTTTCTGCTCTTCAGCTTGCTATGTTTACTTCATGGACCTCAAGTATCTTTCCACTTCAACACATATACATCTACACCTATCTTTTTATTTTTTTTTATTTATTTTTTTAAACATCTTTATTGGAGTATAATTGCTTTACAACGGTGTGTTAGTTTCTGCTGTATAACAAAGTGAATCAGCTATACATTTACATACATCCCCGTATCTCCTCCCTCTCGTGTCTCCATCCCACCCTCCCTATCCCACCCCTCTAGGTGGACACAAAGCACCAAGCTGATCTCCCTGTGCTATGCTGCTGCTTCCCACTAGCTATCTGTTTTACATTTGGTAGTGTATATATGTCCATGCCACTCTCTTAGTCCCAGCTTACCCTTCCCCCTCCCCATGTCCTCCAGTCCATTCTCTATGTCTGCATCTTTATTCCTGTCCTGCCCCTAGGTTCTTCAGAACCTTTTTTTTTTTTTAGATTCCATATATATGTGTTAGCATATGGTATTTGTTTTTCTCTGACTTACTTCACTCTATATGACCGTCTCTAGGTCCATCCACCACCTCACTACAAATAACTCAGTTTCATTTCTTTTTATGGCTAATATTCCATTGTATATATGTGCCACATCTTCTTTATCCATTCATCTGTCGATGGACGTTTAGGTTGCTTCCATGTCCTGGCTATTGTAAATAGAGCTGCAATGAACATTGCGGTACATGACTCTTTTTGAATTATGGTTTTCTCAGGGTATATGTCCAGTAGTGGGATTGCTGGGACATGTGGGAGTTCTATTTTTAGTTTTTAGAGGAACCTCCATACTGTTCTCCATAGTGGCTGTATCAATTTACATTCCCACCAACAGTGCAAGAGGGTTCCCTTTTCTCCACACCCCCTCCAGCATTTATTGTTTGTAGATTTTTTGATGATGCCCATTCTGACTGGTGTGAGGAGATACCTCATTGTAGTTTTGACTTGCATTTCTCTAACAATTAGTGATGTTGAGCATCCTTTCATGTGTTTGTTGACAATCTATATATCTTCTTTGGAGAAATGTCTATTTAGGTCTCCTGCCCATTTTTGGATTGGGTTGTTTTTTTTATATTGATCTGCATGAGCTGCTTGTATATTTTGGAGATTAATCCTTCGTCAGTTGCTTCATTTGCAAATATTTTCTCCCATTCTGAGGGTTGTCTTTTCGTCTCGTTTATGGTTTCCTTTGCTGTGCAAAAGCTTTTAAGTTTAATTAGGTCCCATTTGTTTATTTTTGTTTTTATTTCCATTTCTCTAGGAGGTGAGTCAAAAAGGATCTTGCTGTGATTTATGTCATGGAGTGTTCTGCCTATGTTTTCCTCTAAGAATTTTATAGTGTCTGGCCTTACATTTAGGTCTTTAATCCATTTTGAGTTTATTTTTGTGTATGGTGTTAGGGAGTGTTCTAACTTCATTCTTTTACATGTAGCTGTCCAGTTTTCCCAGCACCACTTATTGAAGAGACTGTCTTTTCTCCATAGTATATCCTTGTGTGTAGGAACTAAAGTTCAATACATATTAATTTAACCGTAATAATATATTTCCAATATACATTAGGTCCTTTACAGATGTTTTCTCACTTATTAAGACAATCATGTAAAATGACAAATACTGTCTGAATCCACTTCTATGAGGTACCTAGAGTAGTCAAATGCTTAGGGTCAGAAAGTAGAATGGTGAGTGCCAGGGGCTGGGGAAAGGGGGAATGGGGAGTTGGTGTTTAATGGGGACAGAGTTTCAGTTTGGAAAGATGAAAAATTTCGGAAGATGGATGGTGGTGATGGTTGCACGATAATGTGAATGCACTTGATGTCACTGAACTATACACTTAAATATAGTTAAAATGGTAAATCTGTGTTACATGTATTTTACCACAGTAATTTTTTTTTGATCCTGTGACTTAGTTGTCCCTATTTGTAGGTGATGAAATGAGGTTCTGAGCTCACAGCACTGATCAGTGGTAGGGTCAGGATTTAAACAGAGTGATGAGGATTCAAAGCTTCCAGCATCTGCCTTTGTTACTCCCCTCCCTGTGGGAGAGCTTCAGAGACTTGCTCCCCACCCCCCCACATTCCCCAAACTAGGGAACAAAATGTGACAGCTTCACCCAGATACCTCCAGCCCTTTAGTGAAGAATTTGCATATTTCTCATGTCTTCCCAGCCACCAAGACAACAATTCAAGGCCCCACCACCACCAACACAACCATTCAAGGCCCCACCACCACCATCACAACCATTCAAGGCCCCACCACCACCATCACCACCACAGCTGGCCTCAGGGTCCCAGAGAGCAAAAGGAGTTCATGGTCTTGGCCCTTGAGTACTGAAGCTACAGTCGGGTTGGCACTGGCCAGCGCTGTGCTCATAACTGCAATTGTGGGACTGACTGTGTACCTCAGGTGGAAGAGAAGCAAAGGTAAGTGGTCTGGGACCCCCAATCTCTCCCCAAGATTCCCAGCTGGGTGTTTCTCAGAACCCTCCTGCATCAGAATGACCATAGGTGCCCATTAAAAATGCAGATCCCTGCTGGGCTTGAGATCTGAGCTTGGGAATCTGCATTTTTAATGGTCTCCTCAGGTGGTATTTGTGTGTCAAGTTTGGGAACCACGGCTCAAGACCAATCCCTCTCCACAAATCTGATTGTTTCCAGTTCTTTTCATTTGACTTAATCATTTCTCATTTGTCCCCACCTTTTGGTGCAAGGGTAGGGATGGTCTACCCTGGGAAATTTAAGGAGAGAACAGAAGGGACAGGAAGGTGGCTCCACTCAGCAAGCACTGGTTGGACACCCATTTTCCAGGGTCTGGGTTATAATTGGAGACGCAAAAGTAAATAAAGCATAGGCCCTGCTTTCAAGGAACTGGGGGATAGGAGGATATGGGGAAGACAGTTGCCTCAAGGGCTAATGGCCTCATTTGCAAAGAGCTATGGTAGGTTGGGAGGAAGGAGGGGTAATCAAGGAGGACTTCCCAGAGGAAATGACACCTGCAAAAAGTCTCAAAGAATGAAAAAGAATTAGGCAGGTGGTGAGGGTGCTGTAGAGGTCACTGTCCTTCCAGAGGAAGGAAACCATGCTGGCAACTCTAAGTAGCTCACAGCTGTGGAGGAGGCAGGAGATGAGAGAAGACGACCTTGGAAATCACACCCCAGAGCCTCTGATCCCAGCGGCAATGTGATAAAGCAATGTGGCAACCTCAGCTTGGCCTTGCACATACAGAGTCTGCAGTGGAAGGGCCAGAGGTGGGCCAGGCTGGGGTCACTCTAAAATTGTTATTTTAGCTCTGCAGAGCAAAAACCACAGTGGTTGTGTCCTGAGAGTGAGGATGAAGGTTCAAGATGTAGAGAAAATGTGACATAGTCACTGAGGAAATGCAAGATGGTATTTGAGGATCAACTCAGATGAGAAGCCATAAATCTGTACAAGCATCATTGCACATGACTATGGTTTTTTTCAGCAGTATTCAACCATGCAGGTTTAGAAAGCTTTAGGAATTGCTGATTAAAAGTTCTGTTCAGGGAATTCCCTGGCGGTCCAGTGGTTGGACCCTGTACTTTCACTGCCGAGGGCCTGGGTTCGATCCCTGGTTGGGGAACCAAGATCCCGCAAGCCGTGCCACGGCCAAAAAAAAAAAGTTGTGTTTAGCTGCTAGCATCAGAGAACAGAAGTAACAGTGGGTTAAGTAACACAGAGGGTTATTTTTTTCCTCATCTAAAAGGATCTGGAGCCAGAAAGCAGAGGACACCGTCCTTAGGCTCTCAGGCTCCCACCTTTCTGCTCACTGTGCTGGATACTGACTTCTATCCTGAAGGCTGCTTTATGGTGCAAGATGGCTGCTAGGACTCCAGGCATTATTTGTGAATCTAAACAGGAAACAGGATGTAGGAGGAAAGGACAAAAAGACTATGACCCAGCTGTCTGTCCTCCTCTTAAAGAGCCTTCCTGAAAGTCCTACCCACAACTTCCCTTTATATCTCACTGGCTATATTTAGTCATAGGTCCCACATCTATCTGTAGGGGGGCATGCTGCCACTCCAAATAAAATCAACGTTCTGTAACTGAATAAGAAGCAGCAAATGGATATTGGGATAAGCAAATAGCATTCCCTGCCTTAGGACACATCCAGGACTGAAGATGTGTCAGCAAGTGTGGCAGAAGGACAGGGGAACACAGGAGGTCAAGGAGCCAGTGAGAGGGCAGAGATGGAGAGTAGAGGGCTCAGCAGGGAGCCTGGATAACCTGAAAGAAAGTGGATCATCAAGAGACAAGAGTTAGTGAGGTTAAGCACAGGTACAGAGGGATGATGACAAAAGAGAGCTGGAAGGAAAGACAGTAGTAGCATAAAAATGATACTAGCATTTACTAGGTCAGAGGTCTCAGCTCGAGTGATTAAAAAAAAAAAAAAGGCCCAGGGTGTGGCTGAGTGGAGCAGAGGTCACTGGAGCTGGGGGAAGTGGGCAGGTCCAATGTGTTCAGAAGGTGAAGGGGCGCAGGGCGCAGGGAAGAGCTGCTCTCCTGATGGGTGTTGAGGACAAGGCAGGACAGGTGTGGGCAGCCTCAGGGTGCCTGCTGGGTGCAGGCTCAGGTCCCAGGCCCTTCCCAGGTGGGTTTCAGCCGAGCTGCTTCGCTGCTCTGGTCTCTCCAAGGATGAGCTCAGGGTGGGACGGGGCAGAGAAGGCAGGCAGGAGACCGGCCTCCATGGATGACACATTGACACACTGTTGGTCCCCCTACAGGTCTGCAGACTAAAGCCAGAACCCCAGCCAGGTGAGCGCTTCTCCTCCAAGGGGGGAGGGGGGTGCTGTTTTGTGAAGCAGGAAGTTTCCTTCTGAGAACAGCACTAGGGAGCCTTTCACAGCCCCTCCCCGACTGGACTCTCCATCCACACCCTCCCAAGTCCCCTAACAGGCCAGGCTCTTCACTTCCGGAGGCTCCAGCTCTTTAAAAAATCGAGAACAGTGGACCAGCACTTTCTCTGATTCTTTCCCGGAACATCTCCCCCCTCTGTCTTTCTCTGGCTCCCCCTTTCCTCCTTCAGCCCCAGTTCATCCTGGCTTCTCTCCACCTCATCCTTCCTGAACACACCTACCACCTCCACGTTCTGTCCTCTTTCTTGCTCCTCATCCAATCTGTCCTTTCCCCCTGTGACGCGCGACCTCCAGCTGCTCCGCCCTCTGTCTTTTCTCAGAGCAACTTCCCTCCCGGCTCCCAGCCTGGCTCCCTCTCCTCGGGCCCCAGCTCCTCTTCCTTTCCTGAGCTCTTACCCTCCTCATGGCCCCCCTCTTTCCTTTCTCCATCTTTCCTTCCACTTCCAGGCTTTTCCTTCTCGCAGCCCCTCCCTCCTTTCTCTCCCTCCTGACTCTTGACAGCTGCCCTCCTCGGACCCCTCCCCATGGCGATGGCATCTCCTCTGGGGACCAAGGCCTGAGCACCGCCCAGGGGACCTGAGATTAGCTTCCTGGTTCTCATGCTCCAGTTTTAACTGAGGCGCTGCGGCAGAGAGGACAGGAGCTCCCCCTCCTGCTTCTCCTCCCTGTGCCCCTGCAGTAAAGCCGCTTCTCCAGAACAATCCACCTCAGTCAGCACTCAGGGACAGGGCTACACCGCAAATGACCCCTCAACCCCGTCCAGGCGGCCTCCTTCTGAGAGCCTCAAACCTCTGCCTTCATCTTCCGAGTGCGTCCGGGCAGGTCACAGAGCCCCCACCAAGAGAACCAGCCCGATGCAGGTGGTAACTCTTTTCTGTCCAGCCTCTGACACATCGCCCCCCTCCTGTTCCCACACAGGGGATCCTTCCAAAACCCGGAGGAGAAATACGAGAACATTGGGAGTAAAGGTAGGTCCTGCCGCCATCATCCCCGCTCTCCACCTGGGCCTTCCTTCCTCCCCACACACCCCCTCCCCGCACACGTGCCCTCAGCATCCTCCTCTCTCCCCTGCCTCACCCACCCTCCCCCAGACCCTGTTCCTGACCTAAAGATGACCTCACTACTGAAGCCCCCTGCCCACTTCTCTACCCTTGCTGCCAGGCCACCTAACCCTGGCACATCTTGATTTTTTCTAGGACAACATACAGGCCCCAAGCTGGACACCAAGGTAAGCAGCTCAGATTAGGTCCTGAAAGAATTAAAGGGAAGTTTGGAGAAGGTGGGGTGGAAGAACAGAGGGACTGTGGTTTCGGCAGGGCATCAGCTGTGGGATTGCGGCTCTGAGATGGGACAGCTCCCCCTCTGCTGCCTAACCCCCTCCCCTTTCCATTCTCCCCCAGGATGACGACATCTTCTATGCCTCCCTCGCCCTCTCCAGCTTGACCTCACCAGCAGCGCCTCCCCACCCGCCTCCCCAAGGGGGCCCCCAGGAAGAGACGCTATACTCTGTCTTAAAGGCCTAAGGAGTGGGACTGAGTGAGGACCTGCTTAGAGTCAGCTGCACACAGGGATCTCAGTTCCTCATAATCACCCTGGACAGACACAGACGACTCAGCAGGTGTTGAAGGCCACCAAGTACCTGAGAGACACATAGCCACCTGCTCCAGTTCCCTCTTCAACTTCCTAGCCCTTGACCACAAAAATAAAAGTCCCTGTACAATTTGCCTGAATGCATCTAAGGAGAAAGCTGACATCACCTTCAACTTCTGTCCTTCTTGCCATAAATGAACCATAATAGATAGCTCACACCCAGATCCCTCCCCTAATCCTTTTGTTCAGTGACTGCCTCAGGCCAGGGACCAATAAATCCCCAAACACTGGTAGTCAGTCCGGAAGCGAAGGTTTGTCCCCCTACTTTAACCATTCTACTTTCCTTAGGAAGATAACTAGCATGCATTGTGTCAGTGCCTTACATGCATCACCTCATTTCAGCATCATCAAGCACCCTACATGGCACTGGAGGTACCATCTGAGGCAGGATAACAAGACCCAGAATGGTTACGGTGCTTTTCCCAAGGCCATGTAGCTAATAGGAGGCTGAGGCAAGATTTGAACCCAGACCTGCCCTTCTCAGTGTCCTTCTCCTAGGACTCGGGTGTCATCACCTTCCCAGATCCCTATACTGACAGGCCTCCCACCAGAAAGCACCATGGGCCACAGTGACACGGAGGAGGAGGGAGAGAAGCCAAAAGAAAGCAAGTGGTTGAGACGAACCAAACCAACTAAACCAGTAACCTGGTTTATTAACATAAACTGCACAACTCTGACCTTAGCCAACCAACCTCACAGCCAATGAACAAGCCCAACATTTATCAGCTTCTCGGGGATCCTCTGAGAGGCTCTGCCTCCTGCTCCCACAGAAGGGATGAGAGAGCAGGAAGGAGGTGCGAGCCCACAGCTATTCCTCACAGGAGGCCACGGCGAGCTCCCCTGCGTCGTCTCTGTGCTGTGGCTCCTCCCTCTGCTCCAGCTCTTCTCCAACATCCGCCATGAGTTGGTCCAGGTCCAGGTCACTGGAGGCTCCATCGTCAGAGGGGACACTTCCAGCCTCCTGAGGCCGTGGCTCCTGGGGTGCAGGCCCTTCTTTCCCCACCATGGGACAGGCCCCGGGAGGAGCTGGTGGGGTCAGGACCTCTGGCACTATTCTAGCTTCTTTTTCCTCAGATGAGTCACTTACTGGGGCCTTGCTTTGGGGAGCTTTAAATTTTTTCTTAGGGCCTAAATGAAAAAGTGATAAAACTGAGAGCCTTATTGGGTCATCTGTCCTCACCTTTTACAAGTCAAACTCCTAAATTTCTATTACCAAAACAATCTCTGGAAAAGATGACCTTTCTTAATAGAAAGAAAATGGGGTTTGGAGTCAGAAAGACTTGGATCCACAGGCTAGACATGGGTCTTGAGCAAACTTTAAACCCTTTAAACCTCAGTCTCCTTATCTTTAAAATGGCAAATATCCAGTCACAGAGATACTGAAAGAATTAAAGGGAACAAGTATAGAAGTATCTATCTAGCCGGCCCGCAGAAATATCAAAAAATGTTAATTCCCACCTCCTTACCATTCTCTTATCCCTGAATGTCCCTGAATCAAATCAAATAATAACCACCAAATGTTTCTACAGTGTGTGCTGTGTTCTACAATTTGGATGACACCCTTTTGGCCAAACTTTTTTTTTTTAAGTAATGAAAAGCTGTGAAATTGTTAAAAAATGATCAAAGGAGGGAAAATGCAGACATGAACCTCATTTCCCCAGTTTTCCCCAAGTCTTGAGCCTTACCTGGCTGCTCAGGTTCTGAATTCCCATGCCCTTTTTTCCCTCCCATTATGGGTAAAGGTGGAGGTGCAGATTCACTTCCCAGAGATCTCTTCATTGTCTTCCTTTGCGGGGTCCCATCTCGTCCATGTGCTCCACCTGCATCACCCCCAACCCCCAACCGTGAAGGACACTGGTTTATTTCTCACTGAGTGACAGTACGGCTAGGGTCCATAGACTCCCCACATTTGGTCTCCGCCTTGCATCTTCTGCTCATTTTCAATCTAGTGAGTCCTCTTGGTTCCTTTCTTTTCCCCAAATATTTCCTTTATTTTTCCCCCGGGTCTTCTTCTCTTTACAGTTCACCTCAGAACCCGCCTCCTCCAAGAAGTCATCCTTCTTGGCTAAGAACTTAAAACATTCATTCCACCTTTAACCTAAGATTTTATAATTCAACTCACAGAAGTGAGAAGGCTACAGCTTCCCTGATGACATTAGCATGAGTCTTGCTCATTTTCTCAGGCTCTGGAGCTGAGACGTCAGTAAGGCCCAGCCACATGCAGACTCTCCCACTCTGCTTCTGCCTTGCCTTAACTGTAGTACATGCCTCATTTCCAGCTGACTTGCTTACCTCTTTCCTTGGGTTTTTTGGTCTGAATTTTGGCTGGCTTGGGACCAGGCAAAGTTGGATCCTGAGAAAAATAAGGAGAGAAAAATAAGAAAATATAAATGAAGTCACATAATTGTGATTTAATAGAGTGGGATGCTACAGAAATGATGAGTGCACTTAAGGGAGTTCAAATTAGGTTCTGTGAGTCTGATACAATTTAAATCAATGACAGCACTTCCCTGGTGGCGCAGTGGTTAAGAATCCACCTGCCAATGCAGGGGACACGGGTTCGAGCCCTGGTCCAGGAAGATCCCACATGCTGCGGAGCAGCTAAGCCCGTGTGCCACAACTACTGAGCCTGTGCTCTAAAACCCACATGCCACAACTACTGAAGCCCACGCGCCTAGAGCCCGTGCTCCAAAACAAGAGAAGCCACTGCAATGAGAAGCCCGTGCACCTCAATGAAGAGTAGCCCCCCTCACTGCAACTAGAGAAGCCCCCACACAGCAATGAAGACCCAACGCAGCCGAAAATAAATAAATAAAAATTTTTTAAATGTTTAAAAATAAATAAATAAATGACAACAGAGATAAAAATGTTCATCCTTCCCATTCTATTTGTTATTAGTCAATGCAAGGCTTTATGCACAAGAGAAGGCAATAAAATTAGGCCACAAACATGATAAAAACTGGTAAATTAAAAATTAAAAGAGAAAGTGAAAAATCTACATTTCAGAGCTTCTAGTTTCCAGATCTACACACAAGGAGCTTGGAAGCTGTAACTGTGTTCTAACAACTAAAAAGCTGAACAGACTGAAATACCAATAACTCTTCTTAGATCCCTAAGAACGGTGAGGACACAGGGAAAACCTCTGCCCTCAAAACTGAAGATACACAGGCAAATACAGGGAGTCATGCTTATCAGAACATACACTCACAAGCAGAAACCACCAAGAGAACTAGTGTCAGGACAGGAAAACCTCAACAGTAATAAAGGAATTGCTCAGTGTGGACAAGTCTGAGAGTTAAAAACTCCAGGGATACCCAGTCATGGGGGACTTCCAGACTTTTTGTGAGTTTTACATCCAGGAGCTCAACCAGATTCTCACAGAAAATATCAAAGAAAAACTCCTTCATGCTTCCAGCAGGGAGAGGGGGAAAGAACCATTTTGAAATATACCAGAGCATTCTGTTCTTCTTAACAAAACCTACCCTCAGGAGAAACCAGTTAACCAGAGCCTAACCTACTAGGGTGTTAACAGAGCCTAACTGTCCTGGGGGTAGCGAAACACCCAACTTCAGCCCACTCTAATCATCCTGTCCCACCTAAGGGGGTGGGAAAAAACTAAGAAACACTGCGAAGTTTACAGTCCAGAGGCATAAGTTCATTAATAGACTTAGACCCAATCACAGGATATAGAACACTTCCCCTCCCCTGACACCTTACCACCACATTACTAAAGGTATATTTACAGCAGTACTTTTTACCTGGTACATCATATCTGGCAATCAAGAAAAAAACTACAAGGCATATCAAATGGCAAAAACACAACCTGAAGAGACAGAGCAAGTATCAAAACCAGGGGCTTCCCTGGTGGCACAGTGGTTAAGAATCCGCCTGCCAATGCAGGGAACACAGGTTCAAGCCCTGGTCCGGGAAGATCCCACATGCTACAGAGCAACTAAGCCCGTGAGCCACAACTACTGAGCCTGCGCTCTAGAGTCCGCGAGCCACAACTACTGAGCCTGCGTTCCGCAACTACTGAAGCCCGTGCGCCTAGAGCCTGTGCTCCGCAACAAGAGAAGCCACTGCAATGAGAAGCCTGCACACTGCAACAAAGAGTAGCCCCCGCTCCCTGCAACTAGAGAAAGCCCGCGTGCAGCAGTGAAGACTCAACGCAGCCAAAAATAAATAAATAAATTTTAAAAAAAAGTATCAAAACCAAACATGCTAGAGAATTATCAGATTGGAAATTTAAAGCAAATATGATTAACATGCAAAGGGCTCTAAAGGATAAAGTAGACAGCATTCAAGAACAGATGAGCAATGTAAGCAAAGAGATGGAAATCCTAAGAAAGAATCAAAAGGAAATGCTGGGGATCAAAAACACTGTAACTAAAATGAAGAATGCCTTTGACGGGCTTACTGGTAGACTGGTCACAGCTGAGGAAAGAATCTCTGAACTTGAGGATATCTCAAAAGAAACCTTCAAAACTGAAAATCAAAGAGAACAAAGACTGGAAAAAAGAATGCAATATCCAAAGATTGTAGGATGACTACAGAATGTATAGATATGTGTAATGGGAATACCAGAAGGAGAAGAAAAAGAGAAATATTGAAAACAATAGTGACTGAGAATTTCCCAAATTAATGTCAGACACCAAACCACAGATCCAGGAAGCTCAGAGAACACCAAGAAGGATAAATGCCAAACAGCCACACCAAGGCATATTATTTTCAAACTACAGAAAATTAAAGTCCTGAAAGAAGCCAAAGGAAAAAAAAAAATCTTACCTGATATGCTAAGGAAGGGGAGAAAATGGAATCATATAAAAGCTCAATCAAAACCACAAAAGGCAGAAAAAGAATGGAAGACTTTTAAAAGTAAGAAGAAAGAACAAGGGCAACAAATGAAAAACAGTAACAAATATTGTAGATAATAATCCAACTGTATTAATAATTACTGTGAACATCAACAGTCTAAATGCCTGTCTAAAATGACCAATTAAAAGACACAGATTGTCTGAATGGATCAAAAAAGAAGATCCAACTATATATTGCCTACAAGAACCCCACTTAAAATATAAAGACACATATAGATTGTAAAAGTAAATGGATGAGGAAAAATATACCATGCTAACACTAATCAAAAGAAAGCAGGAGTAGCTGTATGTTAATTTCAGACAGAGCAGACTTCAAAGCAAGTAAAGTTATCAGGGATAAAAAAGGGCATTACATAATGATAAAGGGGTTAGTTCTCCAAGAACACATAACAATCCTTAAAGTGTATGCACCTAACAAGAGAACACCAAACTACATGAGGCAAAAACTGACAGAACTGCAAAGAGAAATAGTTGATTCCACTATCATAGCTGGAAATTTCAACAACCCTCTATCAGAAATGAACAGGTTCAGCAGGTAGAAAATCAGTGAGGACACAGTTGAACTCAACGACACCATCAATCAACTAGATATAACTGGCATCTATAGACTACTTTATCCAACAACAGCAGAATACACATTCTTCTCAAGCTCACATGGAGCACTCACCAAGACTGACCACTGGGCCATAAAATACAAATTAACAACTCTAAAAGAAGAGAAATCAGGGGCTTCCCTGGTGGCGCAGTGGTTAAGAACCCGCCTGCCAATGCAGGGGACACGGGTTCGAGCCCTGGTCCGGGAAGATCCCACATGCCATGGAGCAACTAAGTCCGTGCGCCACAACTACTGCACCTGTGCTCTAGAGCCCGCTCGCCACAACTACTGAAGCCCACGCGCCTAGAGCTTGTGCTCTGCAACAAGAGAAGCCACTGCAATGAGAAGCCTGTGCACCACAACGATGAGTAGCCTCCACTCGCCACAACTAGAGAAAGCCCATGTACAGCAATGAAGACCCAAAGCCGCCAAAAAAAAAAGAATAGAAATCATACTATGTCTGCTCTTAGACCACAATGGAATTAACAGAAAGATAACTGGAAAAATCCCAAAACACATGGATATTAAACAACACACTTCTGAATAACACATAGGTCAAAGAAGAAACCTTAAGAGAAATTTTTTAATATATTGAACTAAATAAAATGAAAATACAACTTATCAAAATTTGTGGGATGCAGTGAAAGCAGTGCTTAGTGGGAAATTTATAGCATTGAATGATATATTAGAAAAAAAGAAAGATCTAAAATCAATGATGTAGGTTTCAACCTTAGGAAACCAGAAAAACTAGAAAAAGAGCAAGTTAAATCCAAAGCAAGCAGAAGAAAAAATATAATTAGAGCATAAATCAATGAAATTGAAAACAGGAAATCCATAGGAAAAAATCAACAAAACTAAAAGTTGGTTCTTTGAAAAGATCAATAAAATTGATAAACCTCTAGGTAGGCTAACTAAGAAAAAAGAGAGAGGAAATAAATTAATATCAGAAATTAAAGAGGCGACATCACTATAGATCCCAAGGATATTAAAAGACTAATAAAGGAATACTACAAAGAATGTTATGCCCACGAATTTGATAACCAAGATGAAACGGACCACTTCCTTAAAAGACACAATCTGCCAAAACTCACACAAGAAGAAATAGACAATTTGAATAGGCCTATATCTAATAAATAAATTGAATCAGTAATTAATATCCTTCTAAAACAGAAAGCACCAGGTCCAGATGGGTTAACAGTGAATTTTACTAAACATTTAGTGAACAGATTATACCAATTCTCTATAATCTCTTTCAGAGGATAGAAGCAGAGAGTATTTCCTAACTGATTCTATGAGGCCAGCATTACCCTAATACCGAAACCAGACAAAGACATTACAAGAAAAGAAAACTATAGATCAATATGTCTGATAAAGAGATGTAAAAATCCTCAACAACATATTAGGAAATCAAATCCAACAATGTATAAGAAGAATTATACACCATGAACAAGTGAGATTTATCCAAGGCATGCAAGGCTGGTTCAACATTCGAAAATCAATTCATGTAATCCATCACATCAACAGCTAAAAAAGAAAAATCATGTGATCCTATCAATAGATGCAGAAAAAGCATTTGACAAAATCCAACAATCATTCATAATAAAAACTCTCAGTAAATAAGGAATAGAGAGGAACTTCCTCAACTTCATAAAGAATATATACACAAAACCTATAACTAACATCACACTTAATGGTGAGAAACTAGAAGCTTTCCCACTAAGATCAAGAATAAGGCAAGGATGTCCCCTCTCACCACTCCTTTTCAACATCATAGTGGAAGTTCCAGCTAATGCAATAAGACAAAGGAAATAAAAGGTATAGAGACTGAGAAGGAAGAAATGAAATTGTGTTTGCAGGTGACATGATTATCTATGTAGAAAATCCAAAAGTATCAACTAAAAACTCTAGGAACTAATAAGTGATTATAGCAAGGTTGCAGGACACAAGGTTAATATACAAAAGTTCATCACTTTTCTACATACCAGCAATATACAAATGGAATTTGATATTTAAAAACACATTTATATACCATTTATATTAGCACCAAAAAAATTAAATAGTTAGGTATAAATCTAGCAAAATATATACAAGATCTATATGAGGAAAACTACAAAACTCCGGTGAATGAAATCAAAGAAGAACTAAGTAATTGGAGAAACAGTCCATGTTTGTAGATAAGAAGACTCAATATTGTCAAGATGTTAGTTTTTCCCAGCTTGATCTATAGAATCAATGTAACGTCAATCAAAATCCCAGCAAGTTATTCTGTGGATATCAACAAACTGATTCTAAAGTTATATGGAAAAACAATAGATCTAGAATAGCCAATACAATATTGAAAAAGAAGGACAAAGTTGGGGGACTGACCCCATCTAACTTCAAGACTTAGTGTAAAGCTACCGTAATCAAGACAGTGTGGTATTGGTAAAAGAACAGACAAATAGGTCAATGGAACAGACTAGAGGGCCCAGAAATAGACCCAGATAAATATAGTCAGCTGATCTTTGACAACGAAGCAAAGGCAATACAATGGAGCAAAGATAGTCTTTTCAACAAATAGTGGTGGAACTACAAAAAAATTAATCTAGGCACAGACCTTACACCCCTCACAAAAATAAACTCAAAATGTATTATAGATCTCAGTGTAAAATGTAAAGCTATAAAACTGCTAGAAGATAACACAGGAGAAAATCTGGATAACCTTGGGTATGGCAATGAGTTTTTATGTATAACACTGAAGGCACAATCCATAAAAGAAATAATTGATAGGCTGGACTCCATTAAAATTAAAAACTTCTGCTCTGTGACACTGTCCTCGACAATGTCAAGGGAGTGAGAAGACAAGTCACAGACTGAGGAAAAAAGACTCATGATAAAGGACTATTATCTAAAATAAACAAAGACAAATGAACTTATTTACAAAACAGAAATAGACCCACAGATATAGAAAACAAACTTATGGTTACCAAAGGGGAAAAGGGGGAGGAATAAATTAGGAGGTTGGGATTAACATACATACACTACTATATATAAAATAGATAACCAACAAGGACCTACTATATATCACAATATTTTGTAATAACCTATAAGGGAAAAGAATCTGAAAAAGAATATATATATATATGTGTGTATATATATATATATATATATATATATATATGGCACTGAATCACTGTGCTATACATATGAAACTAGCACATTATAAATCAACTATACTTCAGTAAAATAAAAAATAAAATAAAATATACAAAGAACTCATAAAACTCAACAATAAGAGGGCTTCCCTGGTGGCACAGTGGTTAAGAATCCGCCTGCCAATGCACGGGACACGGGTTGGAGCCCTGGTCTGGGAAGATCCCACATGCCACAGAGCAACTAAGTCCGTGCGCCATAACTACTGAGCCTGCGCTCTAGAGCCCGTGAGCCACAACTACTGAGCCTGCGTGCTGCAACTAATGAAGCCCACACGTCTAGAGCCCGTGCTCCACAACAAGAGAAGCCACCACAATGAGAAGCCTGAGCACCGCAACAAAGAGTAGCCCCTGCTCGCCGCAACTAGAGAAAGCCCGCGTGCAGCAACCAAGACCCAATGGCAGCCAAAAAAATAAAAATAAAATAAATAAATAAATTTAAAAAAAAAAAACTCAACAATAAGAAAATAAACAACTCAATTTAAAAATGGGCCACACACCTTAATGGATATCTCACCAAAGGAGATATACAAATGGCCAGTAAGAATATAAAAAGATGCTCCACATCATATGTCATCAGGAAAATGCAAATTAAAACCACAAAATACCACTACACACCTATTAAAATGGCCAAAATCCAGAACACTGACAATACCAAATGCTGGCAAGGATGTGGAGCAATAGGAACTCTCATTCATTGCTGGTGGGAATGCAAAATGGTACAGCCACTTTGGAAGATAGTTTGATGGTTTCTTACAAAACAAAAAACATACTCTACCATACAATCCAGCAATTAAGCTCCCTGATATTTACTCCAAAGGAGTTAAAAACTTATGTTCCCACAAAACCATAGTTATAGTGGCTTTATCCATAATTGCTCAAACTTGGAAGCAACCAAGATGTCCTTCTGTAGGTGAGTGGATAAATAAACTGTGGTATATCCAGAAAAATACAATATTATTCAGCCAAAAAAAATTAATAAATGAGCTATCAAGCCATGAAAATACATGGAGAAATCGTAAATGCATAGTTGTAAGCGAAAGAAGCTAGTCTGAAAAGGTTACACATACTGTATGATTCCCACTATATGGTATTTCAGAGAAGGCAAAACTACGGAGACAGTAAAAAAAAATCAGTGGTTGTCAGTGGTTGAGGGGTATGGGAGGAAAGGGATGAGTAAATGGAACACACAAAATTTTTAGGGCAGTAAAAATACTCTGTATGATACCATAATGATGGATATGTGTCATTATACATTTGTCCAGGCGCATAGAATGTACAACACCAAGAGTGAGTCCTAATGTAAACTATGGACTTTGTGTGATTATGATGTGTCAATGTAGGTTCATCAACTGTAAACAAATGCACCACTCCGGTGGGATGTTGATAACAGAGGAGGCTATACATGTGTGGGGGCAGGAGGTACATAGAGACTCTCTGTACCTTCTTCTCAGTTTTCCTGTTAACATAAAACTGCTCTTAAAAAGTCTTTAAATATGAAAAATATACGTATTTCATATGCCTGAAAACAGACTAAGGAAATAAAATAATGAATATCCTAAGTGTTCACACAGGGAAGAAAGGAGAGTGAAGAGAGGCAACCTGCTATTCTCTGAAATTGCTCCAGTAGGAACCAAAGAACTACAGTAAGAACTGAGATTATAATCAAAAAATAAGTTCCCAGAGATATGAGATATTAGAGAGAATAACTGAGGAGAGAGGAGACTCTCCTTCCCTGAAGACCCCCTAAGAGATAAAACCAGCCAGCCAGTCAGGGCTACTCTGACGCAGGGACAGGACGGTTCCTTAGAAAATATAAATCCATGCTAACCAGATGCCCTACAGCAATCTCCTAAAAGGAATCCCCAAGATCAATCTTACTTTTTTCTGTTGCTCTTCCTCCTCTTCCTCCAACTCTGACTCTTCCTCTAACTCTGACTCTTCCTCTTCTTTCTCCAAGCAGGAATCTAAGCTGTTAGCCCCAGAGAGCATTACGTCTAGAACAGGAATAGGAAGGAAAGGCTAAATAATTTATCTGATAAAATAGGTGATGAGTTAGTGGAGCTGATCCCAGAGAATCAGTCTTCTAATTCTGCCTTTCAGATCCAAGTCACATTTTCTCCACGAAATCTGATCCTAGATTATCATGGTTCCACCCTTTTCAAAGTCCTGTCACTACTCAACATGCACCCTCCCTCCCTACTCCCTTTTTTTCTCCATTCCTCTCTCTACCCATCTGTGCATCCATCCATCCTGGACACTTGGTCAATGGCATTCATGGAGAGCCTCCTATTATAGAATCCAGAACTAGGTTGATAATATTGAATATAAAATAAAAGCTTCAGTTGCTGCCCTCAAGAAGGAATCCCTTCCATCTCTCTCTAGTCTTTAACCTCCTACTCATCCTACCTTTTCCTTCCCCACTGTTGTCAGATCCACTGTATCGGCTCCAGAAACCAAACAGGTTAACCCGCTCCTGAGGGAACCAAGAAACAAAAGCACCATCTACTACTCTCCCAGGGGCTATTTTTGTCCTCTGTCTTCAAGGTTTTTAGTTATAGAATTTGTATTCATATTCCATACCATTTTCACTTGAAATTTCATACTTTCTATCTAGATTTTTGTAGAGCTTAACTATTATAATATGTTATAATATTATAATATACAATATTATTATAACTTCTTTTTCCAGTTTGTTTATAATTCAGTTAATAACTGGGAAGGGGAGATTCACTGTCATTCTCTACCCCACCCAAAAGCAGAATTTGAGGGTAAAAGCTGACTCCACATAAAAGAGAAGATAAGGTACATACACCTGAGACTCGAAGTTAAATAGGTTGGTGGGATTCCCCCTACCAACAGTCCCTGTTTGGACTGAGAAAAGATCCCATTTGTCCAAGGGTAGGGAAAAGAATGGATGATTTAAGGCATCAAGGGAAGCTGGCCTGGGAAGGAAAGACTAGTTTTAGGACTAAGACTGTGTAATGGGGAAGGACAGCCGGTTTTCTACAGTAGGAAATGTATAACTTGCTTTGTGTCCCAAGTCCCAAAGAGAAGCAGGTATGTGATCTAAACTTTCCCACCTGAATACTGATCTGCTCTGCCTCTTGAGCCATCATCAGGGCTGCCCCCAGTTTCTGGCTGCAGTCCTTACTCCTGCACTTTTTCTGAAATGAAAGAAGATTTCAGAAAAGTGACTCTTAACATACTGCTACTCACCAGACATTATCTTCACATTTATTTCCAGTTTCTGGTATTGATATGATACTCCTATTCTTAATCTTTTGAGCTCAGAGACACAATCCCATCTTATACCCAAACAAACTTTTCATCAATTTCTAGCAAAATTTTCAACCAACATTTTGGTGTCCTCTCCAAAGTAAAGCCCATGGAAATTTGTAAAGGCAAAATTAAAGGAGTTCAGATGACTGTACTTCTAAGCTTCTCACAAGTTTCTTTAGATCCAGCTGCTTGATTTAGTACTCACTGCCTGATTTTCTAAGGTCCCTGAGCTCCTAAACCTCTGCTCATTTGCAAGGCTCATGAAGCCCAAAGTGATTATAGGGAAGAAATATTATTTAGTTAATTCAGTGGTTCTCAACCAGGGGAGATTTTCCCCCCCAGAATATATTTGGCAATGCCTAGAGACAATTTTTTGGTTGTCACAGCTAGGATTAGGGGTCTTACTGGCTAGATGCCAGTAGGATGCCAAGGATGCTGCTAAAACTCCTACAATGCCTAGGAATCTCCTCACAACAAAAAATTATCTGGCCCAAAATGTCAAGTGTCGAGACTGAGAAACCCTAAGTTAATCTGTGCCTTCATTTCTATCACACCTGCTTTGGCTAAACTGTAGAAAACCATGGTCTTTAGGAAGGCCCTCTATCTGCAGACAGGGAAAGAGACTAAGAAAAATCATTATCCTGCTGCAATCCTGGTAGAAAGAAGTGTACCTCATGAATAACCTCACCCTTGCACACTTGGTCAGATATGTACTTTCTCCTGACACAGCTTCCCCTGGGAGAAATCAGGTTTAATAAAGGGAAGATTTAGTTTTTCAAGTTCCCTGTATCACAACTGACCCCTGAGGGTTGCTCACCACTCCAGCTAACTCCAGGGATAGCTCCTGGAAGTTCTTTAGCATGTTGACTGGGATCCAAGCACGAGAGACCGTTTCTCCAAAAAATGTCACATGGTACTTGGACTGTAATAAAAAGATGGTTCTGTTATAGCCTCTTGTCCTTCTTCTTGCTTTGGCCCTCTAGCCAGAAAAGGCAGGAGAAGAACTGAGGATTCACAAGGAAGGAGGGGCTGGGCCTTGTCTGTTCCTTTAAACCTGACCCACATATCCCACCTCATTCCATTGTTCTTCCATCCTGACCTCAGGAGTCCTAACCAAAGCATATTTATCAAAACATAAATGTCCTAGTAATGAATAAATTTTAATTAGATACAAGTTTGTTTCTATATCTTTTTGTCACTCTAGCTAAGAATCTGTTTCTGCTTGTGTCTGCTGGCTATGTCTATATTTCTAACTCTGTACATCTGTTAGGATGGATTTGTTCATTACTTTGGCCTGAGCACCTACCCACCCTGAATCAGGAGAACTCACCGGCAGGGAATCAAGATGAGATGCAAAAAGAAAATATTCCCCCAGGTCAGGATCAGATTCTACCATGCCTGGCCACCTGGAGAAGACAGATGGGTGTAGGGGATGGAAGAGAAGGGGTCAGGTGAACAGAACACAAACTCATCAATATACATGTACATAAAAGGGCAATATGTTTTGCAAATAAAGGACCCCCAAAATACACCCCTCTGTCAACCCTCCACAGTGGTCACTACCAAATGATTGAAGTGACTTCCATCAATGTACAAAGAAGCTCAGAATCTTCCTAGTAAAAATATCTTATCCTTCTAGGCCTCCTGGCAACCCTGAGAACAAAATCTTCTGACTAAGGACATCTCCAAAAAAGAAGCTATTCCACCCTTCCTTGTTCTCTTTACTTTGTATATCTCTCATTTCCCAATGTCTAAAAAAATATCTTAGAGCCACTCTTCTCTTTCTACCCATCCAGGGTAGAACTGTCCAACCCTTTTTTCCGGGGAGATACCATCTCCATCGTGAAACCTCTAGAAAACAGGTTCTTTCAAAGCCTCCAAGCTTAGCACTTTATATTCTCCCTCACCCATGCTCTTTCTAAGGCAGGTACCATTTCCATTATAAATCCCTTCCATTTCCTTCCTTCCCTGCTTGAATCTACCACTCCCAAGTTCATGAAGGATGTTCTGACTCTGCCATAGCGCCCTACCAGGGGTAACCGTATTGCTTGGCCCAGATGATGGATCCTGGGATGTAGGAGGCATAGGCCACTTCACTCTCATGCCCTGTCCAGGTCTCCTCAGGGATATCACAGTGATTATACTCCAAATCTGCCAAAAGAGAGGAGGAATGAAGGGATGGAAAGAGCCTCATAAGGTGAAAATCTGGATGAGGGCAGAGGAGAGGACAAGAAGAAATTGGTATATGCAGCAGGTAGGACCAAAAGGACACCTGGGAGACCCATGAAGGAAATGCAGCCAGAGCCTGGAGAAGTAGGAGTGCTGCCTCGTTATGCTCTGTAGAAAGAGACTCCAAACTTCTACCTACATCCCACGTGTCTGACCCTGCTTCCATCAGTGTAACATCATGAAGGTAATTTCTCTGATATTCTGTTTTCTCATCTGTAAAATAGTTGGGCTAGACTAGAGCTTCATAATCTCTTTCAAGTAGTTTCAAACATTCTAGAATTCTAAGCCACTGAATCTCTCTCACTGGCTTTTCCCCATACATCCCATATCCCTTCCTATCTGCCAACCCAATACCAACAATCTAATCAGATTGACAGGCTCAAACCAATGCTGAAGAAAACGGAATTCACTCAGAACATACGTTTAGATTCCAGGGCTCTCCTCACAACATAGCTCTTCATGGTGTCTTCCTCTAGCCCTTTATGCCAGATTCATCTTGACATGACAGCAAGATCCCTCCCTCTCCCCAAACACTAACTACAAGGACCCCTGGAGTCCTAACTATACTTTTGTCATATTTAATCTAAAGGATGAAAGCAGGGAAAGAAAGGGACAAACAATAAAAACTGAAAAAAAATTTTCCACTCCATTCTACCTGTATTCTGGTCACAGGACCAATTATCTGGGAGGACTGAGGGGTCAATGTTCCCACGTAGCCGCCTCCATTTCTCACAGTTTGGGGAGGAACACTGGACCCAGACTAGACATTGACCTGTCACAGGAAAAAGCCTGATATAAGAGACTCAAAAATATGTTCTTCCTTCTTCAATTTAATTAAAATCAATATACTCCCTGCCACCACCACCTCTGCCAGAATCACATAGCCTTAGAGATCAACTCATTCAATCCCTAACTTATAAATGGTAAAACCAAAAGCTCAGAGGAGATAACTGACTGCTAAAGATCAGTCTAAATTGGTGGCAAAGCTGAACTCAGAGCCCAGGTCTCACATCTCAATCTTTCTCCTATACCATGCTATCATCTCTCCTCCCCCAAGGCAGAAAGGAGTGTTTCCTGTATTGACAGTTCTTAAAAAGGATGTCTGGCATATTTCTGGCTAGTGCCTCATTTCTCTGAGGACATGTCACTACTAAAAAGTTCTTCTGAAGGACTAACCAGCACCTCTTTTGTGCACAGCATCCGGAGTTCCTGTTTCAACCTCAACAAATTAACCTGACACCAAATCACCAAGTTGCAGCCTTTGGGACCAACAGCCCTGAGTTCACCCCTCTCCAAAAGACAGGTTTAAGCCTATCGTTTCTCAAACTATTTACTTCAGGCTGTGCTCAATGGCCAAACACTCCTTTTATCCATTACCTTCCAAACTCTCATCTCCACCTTTCTCTACCCCCACATCTTCTAAGTTGACCCAACGTCCCACAAAGCCTCTCCTCTCTCCCTCCCAAACTCTTCCACTATGGTCTTTGGGATTCCAAACAAAAGCAACAGAAGTCCACATGTCTTCAATCTCTTCTCTGAAATTCTGCCTCCTTTCTGAAATCTGGTGATGCGCTAATGACACTGCCCCAACCCGACCCCACCCCACCGCTGAAGCCCTCTAAGAAGAGCCTGTCCTTCTCACATACCCCACGCCAGAAAGTGGGGTCAGCATCATCCTTACTCCCCATTGGCACTTGCAGACCATTACTATCCTCCCTCCTATAAAACCCTTCCTCACTCGAGGTCTATGCCATGGGACTACACTGCCCTCTCATCACCCTTGTCACGATGCTGGCATCTGGTTCAGTCTTCTCCTCTCTACCTCCTGCCCTCGTAGATGACCACTACAGTCACAGGGGTAACTCACAAGGCACCCCATATGTTCTCCTCCATGCCACCTCGGTAACCCCCTCACCTCAGGAACCCACTCCCACCCTGCATGCCACACCCAGTCATCTGCAGGGACCGCGCACTCCCCTGAACCACTTATCTAAACCCCTGTCTGATAAAAAATGCCCCATCCTTCCACCTTACTTGCTCCAAGACCCCTGTGGCAACTTTCACTTTATCTAGATCTCCAATCCACTGGCCCCTGCCTTTCTCTCAATCTAGTAGCAATTAAGATTCATTGTTTTTCTTCACTCTGTACTTACGCAGGTTTAATTTCCTTAGATTCTCTTGCAGACATCAACAACTCCCTTTCCCTCTGTCCTTCCTCCCACCCAGCTAGCAAACACAATTCTGAATGAACCCACTCTACTTTTTCTGTGCCTATACTCATTTGACTGAGCATTGCTAGAGAAAAATCACTGACCAGCCACATAGGTATACTATATATTCACAGCTAACAATATCAACCAATACGTTTCTCTAGTAAGTTCACTCTCCCACTGTCAAATTTTACCTTGAATGCCGAAACATACGGGATGCCCTCCATCCCACCAAAATCATCCCTCAGAAAAGCAGTTGGCTTACATTTGGGTCCCTTCACAATATCTCATATTATGGATCACCTTCTCAATTGCTTTATTTTGAAGAATAAAGTACTGGTTGAGAATGATATATTAGTCTGAAAAGATAGTTTCCAATGATAGTTTTGGATGTTTACAGAGGTGACCTGGGAAGACTAGAAAAAAAGAGTGGGGGCAAGGGCCAGGGACCATAAAAGTGAACAGAGATCAATCAAATAAATGGTGGTTGTAAAAATAATGAATGTTCATGAGGAAATGAGTGCGGGAAAATCATCCTAATGCTATAAAACTAGATATTTATGGTTTAGGATGAACTCTCCAATGACAGTTTTTAAAGACATAGAGTTCCTTAAAGTTTCCTTTCAAGCAACTTACAAAGAAGAGAAGAGGTGTTTGAAAACTGTGTTTGAGGCTCATGATGTGGCTCTGTGATCATGAAGGCTGATGTCATAGACACAGGTCAAGAGCATTTCAGTTGACCGCTCATTCTTGAAACACTAGCTTTCTTGGTTTCCGTGATCCCTCATTCTCCCGTTTCCCCATCCCATCTTTCGGGTAACTCCCTCCTCAGCCTCCTTTACTGAGTTCTCCTCGCTCTCTGTCCAATCTCTAAATCTCTGAGTTGGAGTTCCAAAGCCTAATCATGGGTCTTTACTCCCCATGCTGCACTTTCTCCTGAGGCCGGCTCATCCACTCCCTCAGCTTTGAAATCCATTTTCACACCTGACAACACACAGATGTACGCTAACAGCCTCTGTTCTGAGCTCCCGGTTCCTATAGCCATCTTGCTCTTTGATATCTCTATCTGGATGTCTCACAACGATCTCAAACCTAATGGGCCCAAACCCAAATGCTTGATCTTATCCTACAGAACTGTTTTGTCCCACCTCCTTTCACATAACTGCTCAAGCCAGAAGCCAATCATCTTTGACAAACCCTCTCCTCTCTCTCACCTCCCAATATCCAGCTCATTACCAAGTTCTGAGAATTTTACCTCTAAAACATATCTTAAAACCATTCACTTCTTGTCTCCTTCATCATCCTAATCCAAGCCACCAAAACATCTAATCCTAGCACTAACTTCCTAGCTGGTCTACTCTTGTCTCCCCATACTCCGTTCTCCAATTAATCACCAAAGGGATCCTTTTAAAACATCAATTTGATGATGTCACTTCCCTGGTTAAAACCCACCAGGGACTTCCCACTAAACTTAAGATAAAATTCTCACTTTGTAACACGGTCTTTGATCTAGCCACTGCCTACCTCCTTACATTTATCCAGAGCCACTTTCCAGCCTTGTTTCCCTTGCTCTCTGAATCCCAATTATACCAGCTCTCTTTCAGTACCTGGAGTACGACAATCTTCACCTTACCTAAAACTTTCTCCTACGCTTCACTTGGCTAACTTCTAGTCTTGTTCCAGGTTTCAGCTTAAATGTTATTTCCTTATAAATGCTTTCTCTAGCTGACCCAATCTTAATTAGGTCTCCACCATTTCCTCTCGTGACATTCTTTTCCTACCCTTCACAGAACTTAATGCAAATTTACTGGATATTCCCTTTCTACTTCCTGCTCCAGGAGCACCCACCTCTCCTTGGCAACTGTGAAAAACAGGAAGAGTGGATCATTAATAGGAAGAGGCTTACACAGTCGCTACAGCCACAATTCAACTCACGAGCACTGCCAAAGGAGTGAACTTCCATCTCCCAGGCTAAAATCTATCCCTCGCCTTAATACTGAGAGTTACAGGAGAGGGAACACTACTACCCAGACCAGCCGACTGCCCACATTAGACTTATACCTCCAGCTCTTTATACTGATTGCCATGTCATTACAACACGAGGAGTGGTTTACTGCCCTAGACTACCTTGTTTCGTACCTGCATAGTCTTCCTAGAGTTTTCTTTCAAGTATGTACAAACCATATTATTCTTCTATAATCCAAATTATATATATACGCATGCTTATTAGACACCAGCTGACTGTTTAGTCCACTGTTCCTTAATCTTCGGGTTCTGGTTTTTGGTTTTTTTTTCTTTTTTGGTGCAAGCCTGTTTTCCCCCAGATTAAGTCTACTTATTTTCAAAATTTTAAACATACTAATATATTGCATGATCTATTTTATTTATCATACTAAAATTTCCCAATATTACCAAGGTTATTTCACACAATGTATTTGTTTGTTATCTATCTAGCACACTAAAACTGTAAATTCTATGACAGCAAGGATTATCTATTTTGTTCACTAATATATTTCTAGTACCCAGCACAATGCCTGGCATATAATATAAGGCATTAAAAACTATTGTTAAAAGAATAAATAAATCTATATGCATCCTTATTTCCCTCCATCCAATCTGAAAGGCTGTGTCCTTTCGGACTCAAAATAAACCCTCTGGTTCTCTTCTCATTCTCTTCTTTAATCTCTCCCTCTCTATAAACAATTTTCCCTCAGCATATAAATATGCCGACAATAAAGAGGTCAAGTGTCTTTCTTTTAAAAGAAAGCTAAAAAAAAAAGAAAGAAAAATCTTCCATCTACTTTATACCCACTCCCCTTTATTTACTATTTTTTCCCTCCTAGTTTTCACATCTAAACTAATTGAAAAAAGTATCTATTCTTCAACCAACAATAACCTGCCATTCACCCTCACCAACCCCTATGGTTGCTCTAATCAACCCTAATGATTTCCTAATTGTGATATCTGTTGATTTTCAAATCTTTATTCTTTTTGTTATCTCTGTAGTAGCATTTAACATGGCTAAACACTCCCTCTTTCTTGACATTCTCTCCTCCCCTGGAATCTGTGATACCACACTCTCCTAGTTTTCCTCCTACCTTTCTGAGCTTTCTCTTAGTTCTTCTTAGCTTTCTCCCTGGGTAGCTCTTCCTCTGCTCAACCCTAAACATTATGTTCCCCCAGTGTTTTTATCCAATGTTCCCTTTTCACTCTACACCCTCTTCTTGGAAAATTTCATCTATTCCTATTGATGCAGATGACTCCCGAATCTGTATCTCCGAGAGCCCAGACCCCTTTCTTGAGCTCTAAAGCTCATCACAGACCCCCTAACTCATGCAAAGCTCAATCCATCATCTTCAACTTGCTCTTTCTTCTATATTTTCCACTTCAGATCATGATTCTTCATCCACTCAGTCACTCATGCCGGAAAACAGGACCATCCTAGAGGCCTCACTCTTCCTCAGCTCTCATATCCAGCAGCAATCATATCATATTGATCTTGCGTCCTAAAGATCTCAATTTTGTCTCTTCCTCTTCACTGCTATTGTCTGTCTTCCTTGCCTGGATAATTATTTCTATGGGTCTAGTTTTTCTCCTGCCAATCCATCTTCCATGCTAGTGCCAGAGCAAGCTTTCTAAAATGCAAATCTTATCAAGTTTTGCCTACTTAATGTCAATGGTTCCTCTTTACTTTTAAAATAAAATCCAACTTCCTTAGCCTGACTTGTAAGGTCCTTTAACATCTGGTGCTTACTTGCCTCTAGCCTTATCTCCCCCATCCCTACAACCTCCTACCCCCCAAAATACCCAAAAGCTACAAACATTAGCCCTCCTCCATTACTCTGCCAATAATTATCACTCTGACCCCCATCCCCACCTTAGTTCGTCTGACTAAATTATACTTCAAGATCTGGCTCAAATGATATCTTTTTCTTGGAAACTTTTCCAGGACTACTCCCAATTTGTAGCTTTCTTGTTGGCCTTCCTCACAAGCTTAGCTCTCGCGCGACAGGCTTATATTTGTTTCCTCTGCATTTACTCAGTACCTCCTAAAATGCCTAGAATTTAGCAAGCACCAAACACCTGTGGATTATATGACTGAATAATTGAATGAATGAAATAGTTCTCTCTCTTCCTCAGCACCATATCCTCTAACAAGCAGCTGTGAGGGATAAATTATAGTCTTTGCATAATTTCCTCTAACATCCTAACCCTTACCTCTGTCCTCCACCTCCAATTTTCAAGCCCAAGTAGGTTTTTCAAACCATGGCTGAACTCACCAAAACCACTTCCCTCTCCTTTTTGTTGGTCCCTGATCTGAGAATGATCCTGAACTGTTTTCTTCAGTTGGTCTTTCTGTTTGTGCTCATGTCCACTTTGGGCTTTCTCCATTTTCTCATCTTCTGGGAAGATAAAAGAAAACATTGTAGGGTAGGGAGATGAAGAAGAGAATCTTTGTAGACAGTAAAGGCCAGTTAAAGAAGGAAGAAGAATCATAGCTCAACAGTTTCAAGTCTTGGGCTGAAAATTCTCAGTATGCCCACTGTCCAATTCCCTAATTTCATGGAGTAAGTACTTGAGCCAGGTGTCAAAGAGTATCTGACTATACTTACGAGCGGCCTTCTTTCTTTTGCTTAAGGAGAGTTTATTGAATTTCTTCTCAGAGGGTGCAGGATCTGGCTGGCCTGGCTTAGATGTCTTTATCTCAGGGATTACTCCACCTTCCTGAGAGGCTGAAATCTCTAGAATATGCGGTATCACTACCCTCTCTCTGCAAATAAGATTTTTAATTAAAAGGTATAAAGGGGCAATTTGTAGTACCCCTCTTTTGAAAAAACCCAAGGATAAAAGTTAGGAGGACAGAAGAATTGTAAGCTCTCTATGGCCTCCTGAGGTCATTTTATCCATCTACTGGCCTATTTTTCCCAACTCAACTCAAGTGTCTTTCCTGAGATGAGAGAAATCTATAGAGATATGAAAAATGACTAGATAGATAGATAGATGGATAACCATTTATCAATATTAAGTCTACCCTGTGATCAACTCGCCTCACTGGGATAAACTTACCCATCAGCATTATTATTATCAGTAGTAGAAGAAGCAATTCCTGGTTCCTTGTCTAACTGGGTACATCTTGTAGGCTGGGCACAGGAAGTCTCTGCAAAATCAAGGCTAGATTCCATCCCTCCCAAAACAAAATACTATAAGCAGAGAAGCAATTAAAGAAAACAACTACTCCATTATTTCCAACTGTAAACTTTCATTAAAATATCTCCCGTCAGTTGCCTGGAAGAGCTTACCTTTGGACTTTTGCCACACCATAGAAATTTCAAGTTTGTTTTTTTTTTTTTTTTTTTACTATTTATTTATTTATTTATTTGGTTGTGCCAGGTCTCAGCTGCGGCAGGCGGGGTCCTCAGCTGTGGTTCACAGTCTACTTAGTTGCAGCTCACCGGCTCCTTAGTTGTGGCATGAGAACTCTTAGTTGCGGCATGCATGTGGGATCTAGTTCCCCAACCAGGGATCGAACCCGGGCCCCCTGCATTGGGAGCGTGAAGTCTCAACCACTGTGCTACCAGGGAAGTTCCAACTTTCAAGTTTTTTAATTCTCAGGAAAAACTACAAATCTATATCCTTCTGCAAGCCTTTCCAGATTGATGTGCCTATTCTAGGATAGCCAGGTAATATTAATTTTATTTTGTGTACATAACAGAAATTTTATGTACCATGTTTTATATCATTTGTTCCTCAAACTTTCTCTAGGAATGGAAGTATACCTAAGAATAGCTGAAAATGTCAAACCACTGTCCTTAGCCTCATGATCTTATGGAGAAGGCCTCACGACCTATGCTATAGAGTTCCTTATTCTAAAATCAAATTCCTGAGCATATGTTAAAGCAGTATTAGAAACAGAAATATACAAGGGTAAATGGAGACAAAGTTCTTCAAATCTGGGAAAAATAATTTATCTTTTCTATGAAGATTGTAAACATACAGAAATAAATTTAAATTACATTTAAAAAATCTAGATGAGACTATTTTTATATTCTGAAGTCAATGTAATCTACTTTTCTAAAAGTCTGTACCCTCTGTCTAAGGTGGTTTAGCTATAGTCCTGTTGATAGAAGATGAAGTATTTAAAAATATTTCAAAGTCTCATCTAATATTTCCTTACTTAGAAAGATGGAAGGAAGGAGAGAAGCTATCGACTTACTCTGCCCCTCAGATAACAATTTCTTTGCCAAACTGAAACTCTTTTTCTCTCACTAAAAGCCATACCCAAGCACTCCTGGAGAGACTTCTGTAGCACAATCTGGACAATCTCCTCAAATTCTGCATTGGTAAGAGTTGATTTTCCCTGCAGAGAGAAGGGCAGGGGAGAAAAACTGCTCATCTTTCCCCAGTCCTCCTCTGTGACTAGTCAAGGAAGCCTCCTTTAGATGAGGCAGTAAGTTCACAAGACTGAGAGCATAAAGTCAACCTAAGGATTCCATAAATTCTATCCCAGATCTCCTGGGAGTAAAGGAGTCAAAGAAAAGGAAAAAGTTTATAAAATTTCTGTCTACTTCTACTCTCACCTCCATCCCACCTCAGCCCCTCCCTGCCCAGTATGCCCTGCTAAACGCTTTCATCAAAACACTTTTTACCTCTTAGAGAAGAAAATAGAAGCCCCAAAAAGAAATCAAAAACTGAAACTACAGGATGAATTTTCCCTGTGGGATTTACCACATTCAAATTTATGTTATAAATATTTAAACGTCTTCTGAAATGAAAAGATCCTGTTTGCCCAGGCTGGGTGACTAGGAGAAACTGTCCCACTAGAGCCCATCATTGTGATTTTTACCTTTTCCTTCTTCTCTGCTTTCTTGTTGTCTTGAGCCCTTCCTTTTATCTCCTGGCCACTGCCTGTACCATTCTCTTTGGTTGTTTTCTCCTTCTTCTTCTCTAACCTGGCCTTTAGCAGGCTTGGCCTGGTCTCTGCCTCTGGGGAACTGATCCCCAGGATCTCCTCCTTCGATGAGTTAAGGTTACAGGGCATCAGGCTATGCAGTTTTTGTGCAGGTGGGGCAAAGGTTTTCTTTGGTCCCTTCCCGCATTCTGAAAGAAATGTGATCATCAAATGGAATTTATGAAATATAGAATCTAACACAGAAATTGCCAAACACTGCCACTGATTGACCATATCAGAATTATCTGGATATGAAATATTGATTATAATATTATAATATTATATTATGAAATATTATGATATGAAAAAATAATAATTATTTAACAAATTCAGATTCCTAGGCCTTCCTTCCCCAACCCTCCCAGCCCCCGACCCTCTCATCCCTGCCCTAAGATTCTGATGAAGTAGTTTGAAGTGAGGCCCAAGAATCTCTAATTTTACAAGGCTATCTAGATGATTCTGATGCACTACCAGGTTTAAGAACCACTGAGTAAGTCAAAGGTGATAAATATAAGTATGCAGGAAACTGAATTATTCAAATGTGAAAATTTTTAATTTGCTTGTTTTAACTTTGCACAAAATTTTAGGGGAAATTAGAGAAATTTTTAAAAACCTAGTCAAAATCTACAAACGATGCAATGAAAATTGTACTGATCCTCCCAGGTATAAGTAATGTATCTTTCTTCTGAGCTTCCATAATACTTTGTACCTATCCTGTGGCATTTACCACATTTAAATTCATGTTTTAAATATCTAAATGCCTCTTCTTTCCCTATGAGTTCATACATTTCTTGAATAAGACTGTTTCTAAGTCAAATATATTTCACTCAAAGTGTCTAGAAAAGTAGTAACTTTAACAAAGTGGACATGAAATACATGTGAATTGAGCTTCCCTTTGGAGGTAAAGGTGTCCAGATGACCAAGGGCTGAGAAAGAAGAGGAAAGTGACTCTTGACTCACCGTCTTTACTCTGCAAGGTTGTCATCATTCAGCTCAGAAGCTACACTTTTCTTTATGCCTCTGTTAGAAAAAAGAAATGAACTGCTATGACTCTGAACATGATTTTTTAAATTTTATTGAAGCCTAGCTGATTTACAATGTTCTGTTAATTTCTGCTGCACAGCAAAGTGAGTCAGTTAAACTTATATATATTCTTTTTCATATTCTTCACCATTATGGTTTATCACAGGATACTGAATATAGTTCCCTGTGCTATATACAGTGCTGATCGAACATGATTTTAAACTTGCTCCTCTCCCTGTCTTCTTGGGTTCAGGGTCTCTTTGCCTGGGACACTTGAACTACATTTTCTGCCTTCTTGACTACAATTCTACTCCTCAGCAGTGCCAGTTACATGCTGGAGGATAATAAGAGTTGCTGTTTTAAAGATCAGCAACAATCCTTAGTGTTTTAAGTTTCTAGAACCATGTGCAACATGAGGTAGGCACTTGTAAGTAGGTAGAAATGATAGTGGTAGTGATTTGTTAAAAAACAAAATTCAGGGGCTTCCCTGGTGGCACAGTGGTTAAGAACCCGCCTGCTAATGCAGGGGACACGGGTTCGAGCCCTGGTCCGGGAAGATCCCACATGCCGCAGAGCAACTAAGCCCATGCACCACAACTACTGAGCCTGTGCTCTAGAGCCTAAGTGCCACAACTACTGAGCCCACGCGCCTAGAGCCCGTGCTCGGCAATAAGAGAAGCCACCGCAGTGAGAAGCCCGCGCACCGCAACGAAGAGTAGCCCTCGCTCACCGCAACTAGAGAAAGCCCGCGCGCAGCAACGAAGACCCAATGCAACCAAAAAAAAAAATTAAAAAAAAAATTCAACTGAGTAAATTTTGAGGATCTTATTGGCTTTATTCAACAATTCACGAATTGGGCAGCATCCAATCTACCAGATAGACAGGAGCTCCAAGGAGCTATACAAAATTAAAGACTTTTACAGGCAGAAGGGAGCAGGAACAAGGAAGTAATACTAGGCAAAAAAAAAAAAAGCAGGTTGGTCATACAAGGTTATTTTCCTTTAAGGGACTACTGGAGTCTATCAGGCAGATTACCCAACTAGTGCTGATCAGGCAATTCCTGATTGACTGGTTTAAGATTCCATTTCTGGGAGACCTAACATTGTAATTAAGTTGTCTTGGTTTAGTGACTTGGAGCTTAGCATAAGCAACCCCATTTGGTGCCTCTTATTAAAACAAGACACGTTTTTAACAGCCAGAAATATAAATAGTAGTAGAGTAGTGGTAGTAGGGTGTGGACAGTCCTGGGAGTTAAACAGTGAGTTTTCTTCAGAGGGATAACCTCATTTCACAAGGTTCTCCTAAATACTTAGAAAAAAAAAAAAAACCTATAAATTCTCCTACCTAATTCAGACATCCCTATGCATAGAGAACCCCCTTTATTAACATCACTATAATGTATATCTTCCCTTTACCTAGATCTTCTAGTCTAATAAATTTCCGAATGTGCTGGATTCTCGCAATTTCTATTCATGGCTCAGAAATATTTAGTAATCAGCAGAGGTCCCCAGAGAAGCTAGTAATAAGAATCTAGCATATTCACTCTATATCCGTAGTTTATCTGTAGCTATCTACTCACAGATGTCCTATACGATATCAGCATGCTTCATTATTTCTACCAAAATTGTGACTAATAATAATGAATAACACTTATTGAGAACTCACTATAAACTTTGGATATGTCATCTCATTTAATTCTCCCAATACATCTATGAGATTGATACCATTTTACAATTGGGGAAATTGACGCTTAGAGGGATTTAGAGACATTAAGTAATCGATAAAGTGGTAAAAATCAGGATTAGAATCTGTCTGATTTATAAGTTTGTGTTATGAACTGTGCTACTCTACATCCCAATCGTCTAGTTCAGTAGTTCAGTGCTTCACAATAATTTTAATATCACAGCACACATGTAAAGCACACATTAAAAGTACACAATGAAACACACAGAAAATATTTCTAGGTACTCTAGGGTAAAAGGACCAGGCTGCCCACATCCATATAAAACTGAGGGATGGGAGTGGGGGGCCTCCAGCCACACTAAAGGCTGAAGAGGTTAACATCTCTACACAGCTATAAGTCATTTGTGACCCAGCACAGTGCCAAGACTCATCTTGTGATGTTCCAAGAACTTGTACATTTTTCCAGTTTTCACTTTCCACCATTAATATTATTTCTACCCAGCTGTGGTTTGCCCAAAACCTCAGTGTTAATACATGGTAGAGTCAAGATGAACCCAGGTTTTGGCTTCTAAATTCTAATAACATGTCTGTTCTTCTCAGTGATCTTATTTCTGGCTGTTGGTTTTGAGTGCTTTGAAGGCCCTGGACCTGAAACTCAATCTTCCAACTCTGCCATCTGCCACTATAAAGAGATCCAAAAGCAGCATAAAATGGATCTTTGGGTTCATACAGTCTTCCCTCTAAAGGGGCTGAAAATTTTACGACCCTCAAATGGCCAAGCTAAACACTCAGTTGTTCAGGGTGTAGAATTCCTCCCTCCAGATCCCAAGATGAATTCAAAAGGTACTGGAGACTTGACTTAGTGTGGCCACAGCATGGCTGAATATAAAGTATTTTTAATTTTTTTTTTTTGGTATTTTTCTGTTCCTTTTCTTCATTCCATAAATGCGAATAATTGATATGCGCTATTCTGCAGTAACTACTTTTCCTATATATTAAGAAGCACATTTTATCATTGTTTCCATCTTAACTTTTCACCACCAACTCCCAAACTTATTTGACTCTGGAAAAAAAGCAAGTGGGACATTGGGGGAGAATCACTGCAGCAAACTGGTCCCTTCTTTATGATAATGCTAAACAGAAGCCAGAAACTGGATAAAATTAGGCTGCAAAAGGAATAATAATAATAAATGACAAACATATCTTCTTCCAGACTCTAGAATTCCAAAAATGATCCTGAGAAGTCCCTATGAAGACAATCAGAATTATAAAACTACACTAAATGAGAAAAACAAAATGAAAATTAGTGTACCTGAGATGACAAAATTTGATTTTTTTAAATGTTCATCTATATAAGATGCTTGTGTATCCATAAACTATCTCTGGAAGAATACACAAGAAACTGACAAAAGTGTCTCAGCAGATTGGAAACGGGTGGCTGGGGGTGGAAATGAGCTCTCTACTGTACCCTCTTGTGTAACTCTAGCATTTTATACATATACCACCATTTCAAAGTGATTTTTTAAACTCTATTTTTAAAATAAAAAGAGTATTTTAATCAACCTAAAACGGCAAAATTTTTCCAATATTTAGGTTCAAATCATTATCTAAACCTATACTGACCTCTCTAGGCAAAAGTGTGTTACTGGAGCCCCAACCAACTAGATAAAATTGTGGATCACTGTTGAGTTAATAAGATGTAGTAAATATACAAGCAGCAATGAATACTGGTTTTCCTTAACCTACAGTGAGGGTGTGATGAAGAACATTACTTTTAAATAAAATCTCTAACCTGATCAATAGAGAAGGGAAAGTCTGGAAGTCACTGTCTGACAAGCCAAGTCTCTGCTCCTCTGTTTCAGGTGAAGTATTTTCTCCCACAATAACGAATGTTGAAATCTACTTCAGAGAGAGAAAAACAATTTTAAGGAAGTTAATAAATATACAAAATACCACCAACTTTCACCTGGCCAGCTATGAGATGACTGGGGGCTCTAGACCCAGGAATAGGGGCTCTAGACCCAGGAATAACATTTGAGGTTCTAATTTCTTTTTTCTGACCTTAGATGAAAAAAGAGAGACCAAAAAATCCAATAAAGCTTTAAGTGTGAAAGTAACAGAAAGTTCCATAACCAGATCCTAACTACTGAACTGACATAAGAAAGAAGGGTGAATAAGGAGGGGAAAATAACTTAGAAATAATAAAGGGAACCAAGAGAAGGTGAATGAGCTGTTCCAAAAAATAGTTTTCTTTCATTTAGAACACTAAAAATCATGACACTGATTATAGAATGAAATCACCTAGCTCAGCAGATCTCAAAGTGTGATCCAAAGACCCCTGAGGGCCCCCTCCCTTTTTCAACTACTTATCTGTGTTAGACTGGGTTTTCTCATACTTTTCAACCAAAACAAGATATCGTAACAGATTGAATTCAGAAACAGATGAAAATCCAGCTGTTTTCTATTAAGCCAGACATGAAAGAGATTTGCAGAAATGTAAAACACCATTCTTCATACTAAATTTTCTTTCATTTAGGAAAATACATTTTTCATTAAAATATTATCTATGTTAACATTATGTAATGGGTTTATTATCGTTATTTTAAAATTAATAAATAAATGTTTAATTTTTTTCTCAGTTTAATTTCTAATATACTAGTATCAATAGATCCATAAATAGATATAAACCAATCTTTGGAATCCTTCATAATTTTTAAGAGTATAAAAGGATTCTGAGAGCAAAATGTTTGAGAATTGATCTAGCTAAATAAATTCAGTCTTGTCAATATTTTTCAAAAAGCATTAATCCTCCTCCCCCTTCCCCCCATTTAGAATATGTTCACAAATTTCTCCCCTCTTAAGTATCCAATTATTCCCTCTTTATATTGTCCCTGGAATCCTTGGTCTAAAAGAAAAGAAACCCTTTAGAATTGTCCTCTAACACAGACTCCGTGAGCCTCAAAAAACTGTATTTAAAGACTATATTTTGAAAAACAAAAACAAGAAGACTATATTTTGAGCAGAGAACAAGAAAGATCGAGTTTCTGTTCTCACTGAGCTGACATTCTAGTGGGAGTAGTTAGACACAAACAAAAATAAGTAAATATATATTGTAAAATAAATAAATAAAGACTATATTTTGGGAGCAGTTTTCTCAGGGTTACTTGAGATGCTGCCTCCCAGGCTTGAAGTCCTCAGTATGGCCACCAGATAAAACATAACTCTTAAATAAATAAATAAGGACTATATTTTAAATATCCTTTAAGCTGGAGTTTGATTTCTTTTTGTCTTAATGTCTAACGGCATGTAGATCCCTGCTCATTATCATTCCTCCGTCAGTAAGAGGTTTTTTTCTCTTTCTCTCTTCCTTCCTTCCTGTCTCCTTCTTTCTTTCTTCCTTCTTTCTCTCATGTGCACTCAGCAAGCATGATTTAAAACTTTTAACAAGACAGAAGGAAAAAATGATCCCCGCTACGCTTACTGCCCATAGCAGACTACCTAACAAGACATTTCCTGTCATAACTAACTGAACTAAACCTTTTACATAATCTTATAAATAAATTAATGGTGACTAAAGCTTCTCGGTTCAGAGAGTGCAAGGAAGCACAGAGATACGGGCACTTATCACCGAAACAGACTCTTTCTTTAGGACCCTGATCCTGGTTCAGACCCTTGCTATCTAACTCCCGAAAAGCTTCCATACTTGCCCCAAACTACTGCCGACCTCAACACTAGCCCTTTGTGTTGTTTTCGCTTACAGGGGTCATGCCCATGGACTCCCAGACTCCGGCAGCATTTTGCCTCACAGAGCACCAAGGCGACGTCTGGAACAATAAAAGGCCTAATTCCACCTTATAAACCAGAGGGAAGAACTTTGACGGACCCACATTTTTCCCTCTCTCTTCCCTCACCAATTCTGCCTTAAGCACAGCATTTAAAACCGGAGGTACCACAGAACCAAAACTCCTTGACTCCCCTCAAAGGGTAAAACAGTGGCTTTCTAGCCTCTCTTCCCCATCAACAACTCCCCCACCATGAGAGAATTTCCCCTCAGCTCCCCCTCCCCACCCCCAACCCGCGGAGGCACCAGGATCCGCATTCTCGCTCAGGTCCGTCGTCGCCCGCCGTCGCCCGCCGTGATATTGAGTTACTTTTGTTTGTTTGTTAGGAGTAAGTTTGCGGTTAGAGATTCTGAGGACAGGGGTTAAGAGTTGGACGGCACCCTGAAGAGAAAACTTCTCAGGCGACAGGTGCCAGGATTGACCACGCCTAGCACCTTCAGCTGCAAGCGGAGAAGCACCAGCTACCTTCTGGAGAGATGAGAACCTAAGGGCGAGGAGCACAGTGGGCTAAGGCAGAGATTCTCCAAGCACCTCGAACCTCGAGCCACTTTTCCCGCCACCAGGGAAAGGCGCGAGGCCACGCACAAGCTCCACCTCCACCCCCACCGGCGGCGTGCTCGCAGGGCTAAGGCGCATGCGCAACTGGAATCGGCTTCTGCGTCTGCGCAGCTGAGTTATTTCCGCCATCTTCCAACAGAACGCCCTGTAAAACTACAAATCCCATAATCCTCGTTGGCCTCACTTTTTTTTAGGTGGCAGCAATAGCGCCTGATCGTTCAAGATGCACATCTTCCTTTTACTAACTTTTCTCTGTGCCCCAGACTGCCTTTTCCTTCCTCTGGGAATCGTGCACTGATTCCCATTCTTCCTCTTACTCTCCTTCATGCCCTTATTTTGGTATTTTATTTTGAGACTCTCCTTAACCCCATTCTCGCCTCTTCCTCCCTCTTCTCAGCCACAGGACCCGCACCCCAAGCGCTGTTGGCAAGGAGAACGAGCCACCAAGCACCCTCTGGAAAGGCCGTCGAGTAGCTTCTTCCCCATTGACTGAGGCAGGGGGTCCCCAAAGCAGGCCAAAGCCTCTTCTCCGCCCACATTCGTTTTTATATAAGGCGGCGCGAAGCCGCAGCGTGTGCTCGGGAAGGCCTGCGTACGAGGGGGCGGTGGTGGTGGGTGTACTGCTATTGGTGGCTGTGGTGGGCGTCGGGGTCGCTCTCCGCGGGCTGGGGGGCTCGTGCGCAGACGTCGGGTGGTGGGCGGAGGCATTGGTGTCCGGGAGGTGGGTGGGGAGGCGGAGAGGAGGGCGTAGTGTCCCCAGGTGATTGCGATTGGGGAAAGGCGGAGGAGCGAGAGAACTACTCGGCCATTTCGGGGGAAGAGGAAGTTGGACAACATTGCTTGTTTTAGTTTTTTTTTTTTTCCAGTTCAGCAGAGAATATTTTCCAGGGGGTGAGTTAAAATGACCTGTCGTATTATACTGAGAACAGTTCGTAGGAAGACGGGCAGTACGCTCCGCTCTTTCCCCTCCCCTACTTTTAGGTGCACCCCTCCGCTCCCTCGGAAGCCCTTCTAAATCGGTGGGCACAGGGGGCAACCAGGTTATGAATAATTCATGAGGGCCGCCCCGTTCCTTAGCCACGCCCCTCCGAGTCGTGCTGACGCGTGATGCGTGTACCAAACCTGAGGAAGCAACGTAACAGTCCCCGCCCCTAGCACGGAGGGCGGGGCGTCATCTCCAGCACGTGCTGCATCTACCCGCGCAAGCCCAAAAGGGTGTGCGCAGGCGCTGCCCACTAAGGGGAGGAAGGAGGCGGGGTAGGGAGGTTGCTGGTTTAGAGCCGGGCGGAGACCGCTGAGACTCATTCCTCAGGAGCAAGGGTCGGGTGTCAAGGAGACCTTTTCACACCAGCTCCCCGTCCCCCGCCTACGGTGGGTGGGATCGCGCGGCAGAGACAAAGGATATCAGTAGGGACGGACATAGCTGCGAAGGGAAGTAGGGTGTCAGTTTGGGGTGGTGGGCTTTTGTGGGGCTGAGAGGGGCTATATTTAAACTCCCGGAGCCGTTAAGTTGGTTCGTACTCCGATGCGCGCGCAACCAGGGTGGTGGCGGAGTGCGCATGCGTGATTCCAGGGCGAGAGGAACGCGCCCCAGCAGTGCGCGCTCGCGGCGAAGCGGTAGTGGTAGTGGAGAAAGGGGTCGGCGCACGCGCGGTTGATTCCTCGAGTTCGGGTCTCGCGGGCATCTTGTTTTGGTCTCGCGGGCGAGTAGGGCGCGCTTCGGGGGAGGCGCTTGGGCGCGAGACTAGGGGAGAGAAGCAGAACTGCGCGCGCACTCGCGAGAGGGGGGGGAAGCGAGCGGGGTCTAGGAAGGGGGGTTAAGCCCCCGGTCCCCCCGGTTGCCCTCGACTGGGACGGAATAAGGGGAGGAAATGATCGAGATGGCGGCGGAGAAGGAGCCGTTTCTGGTGCCGGCCCCGCCGCCGCCGCTCAAAGATGAGTCGGGCGGAGGGGGCGGCCCCACTGTGCAATCGCACCGAGAGGCAGCCTCCGGGGAGCTCCGCGGCGGAACACAGCGTGGGCCGGGCCCGCGCGCACACTCGGCGGGATCCCCGGCTTCTGGGGCCGGCAAGGAGAGCCCCGGGGCTGCATCCACCCCTCGGGGCGGTCAGTCGCAGCAGCAACGAGGGGGCGGCCCCCAGGCGCAGTCGCACGGGGAGGCCCGCTTGTCGGATACCCCCGGGCGAGCCGCTCCCCCGGACGTGGGGGAGGAGCGACGGGGAGGGGGCGGAACAGAACTGGGCCCCCCTGCTCCTCCTCGACCCCGTAATGGCTATCAGCCCCACCGGCCCCCTGGGGGAGGTGGGGGCAAGAGGAGAAATAGCTGTAATGTAGGGGGAGGTGGTGGAGGCTTCAAACATCCGGCCTTCAAGAGGCGCAGGCGGGTCAATTCGGACTGTGACTCTGTCTTACCCTCCAACTTCCTCCTGGGGGGCAATATCTTTGATCCATTGAACCTGAATAGTCTCCTGGATGAGGAAGTGAGCCGCGCACTCAATGCGGAGACCCCAAAGTCATCCCCACTTCCGGCCAAGGGGCGAGATCCAGTGGAGATCCTCATCCCCAAAGATATTACAGACCCTCTCAGTCTCAATACTTGCACTGATGAGGGCCAAGTAGTCCTTGCTTCGCCACTCAAGACTGGTCGGAAGCGGCATAGACACCGGGGACAGCACCACCAGCAGCAGCAGCAGCAGCAGCAGCAGGCAGCTGGAGGGAATGATAGCCACTCCGTGCTGCCCACAGCCCCCCTCACTTCCTCACTCCATGGGGAGGGCACCCCGCAGCAGCAGCAGCAGCAGCAGCAGCATGGAGGCCAGAACCGGGACGCCCCCGAACCCTATGAACTCAACACAGCCATCAACTGCAGGGATGAGGTCGTGTCTCCCCTTCCATCTGCCCTACAGGGTCCTTCAGGCTCCCTTTCAGCCCCTCCAGCTGCCTCAGTTACCCCTGCACCCCCGTCTTCCTCCTCACGACATCGCAAACGTCGCAGGACTTCCAGCAAGTCAGAGGCAGGGGCTAGGGGTGGAGGCCAGGGTCCCAAGGAAAAGGGCCGAGGGAGTGGGGGAGGCCGCCACCACCTCCACCCACTACCTGCTGCGGGCTTCAAAAAGCAACAGTGCAAGTTCCAGTATGGGAATTTTTGCAAGTACTATGGGTACCGCAATCCTTCCTGTGAGGATGGGCGCCTTCGGGTGTTGAAGCCTGAGTGGTTTCGGGGTCGGGACGTCCTAGATCTGGGCTGCAATGTGGGCCATTTGACCCTGAGCATTGCCTGTAAGTGGGGCCCGTCCCGCATGGTGGGCCTGGATATTGATGCCCAGCTCATCCACTCGGCCCGCCAAAACATCCGACACTACCTGTCCGAAGAGCTGCGTCTGCCACCCCAGACTTCTGACGGGGCCCCAGGAGCAGAGAGTGAGGAAGGGACCACAACCGTCCGAAAGAGAAGCTACTTCCCAGCCTCACTGACAGCCAGCCGGGGTCCCATTGCTGCACCCCAAGTGCCCTTGGATGGAGCAGACACATCCGTCTTCCCCCACAATGTTGTCTTCGTCACGGTAAGAGGGTTCACAGGCTCTTGGGATAGGGGCCAGGAATAAAGATGAGATTAAATGGGAACATGGCAGGGAAAGGTTATGACCCAGAGGGTGTCTGTGCATGCACCCCTCCCTAGGAAAACCAAGTCCTCGAGAGAAGGGTCTGAATCTGCGATTGATTCCACAGGGTGTGTCTCCCCCCCTATAACTGGGTCGGGGAGATGGCGGGGGGTGGCTCTACTTGGCGTCCTTTCTCATGACTGCAAGCCCCAGAATTGGGGCAGACTCCTCTTGCCCTGCTCTTGGCCAGTACTGTAATCCAGACCTGTCGACCTTCCCCATTAGAGGATGTGGTCCAGATGAAGACTTGTCCTCCAACCTACTGAAGGTGCATGAAGGGATGGGTTTCAGACATGCAATGTCTTGGGATGCGGGGGGGGGGGAGAATTAGGGTAGTGGCTGACTAATTACAGTTTCTGTCCTTTGATAGGGACCTTGTTTGCATTAGATGCAGAGTTGATTGAGTGTCAGTGGCCAGGAACCTAAGCGGCTTGGCCTTAGGTCATCTCCATACTGACCCTGGATGGTGGGATGGGGAAGCGTCAGAAAGAGTACCGTGGGGAAGCAGGAGAGAGTACCATGTCTTCAGTGTCTGTCCCCTGACTGCAGGTGGATTCCCATAAAATGCTCCAGTTAGGCCAGCTACAGAAATAGTTGGCAGTGTGTTGGGTTACAACCTAGAAGAATGGACTTTGCAGAGGGTGGTAATGATCTTATCATCTAGAAAAGGTTTCCTGAGGGATGGGGTTCTTCCATTTCTCTGGGAGAAAAAGAATAGGCCTGAAACTTCGCCAGTCCCAACTACAGGGAAGGAACCCACAGGTCTCCCTTTCAAACCTGGGTTGGGGCCCTTTGCATAACGTTGAATCTCTCAGCTTAATGACTGTGGGGTGGGAATAAGTAGGGGACAGGGTCTTGGGAGAACCCCACCATTCTTTCTCTGCAATTTGACCCCCGCCTTTGTGATCTCGTGGATAATTTGCTCAATTTAAAGTTTACCCAAGCTCCCTTTTTATGTTTGATTGGCTTACCACCAATAGAAAGCAAGAAAATGAGACTCAAACAGGGCACCATTTGGGAGTTATTTTGAGGAGTGTCAGAGCAGATTGTGGCCAAGGACTAAAGTGAGGCTGCAGAGTGGGTTGTGAGGGGGCAGTGGTTCTTTTATGCCTCTGTTGACCTCACCCCCAATTCTTGCCCTCAGGGTAACTACGTGCTGGATCGAGATGAGCTGGTGGAGGCCCAAAAACCCGAGTATGATGTGGTGCTCTGCCTCAGCCTCACCAAGTGGGTGCATCTCAACTGGGGAGATGAGGGGCTGAAGCGCATGTTTCGCCGAATCTACCGGCACCTACATCCTGGGGGCATCCTGGTCCTGGAGCCCCAGCCTTGGTCATCCTACGGCAGGAGGAAGACTCTCACGGTGAGTTGGGGTTTCTGTGGAAGTTGGGCCTCTCCTTCCTTTAGTTGAGGCAAGGAAGGCCTCAAAGAAGCAGAAAGAGGACTTTCTGAACAAGGTGAAAAGGCCCCCTGGGTGGGCATCAGCCTCCACCAGCAGAGAAGGCAACGAGCTAAAGTGATCCCTTGCCCTCCTCCCTAGGAAACAATCTACAAGAACTACTATCGAATTCAGCTGAAGCCAGAGCAGTTCAGTTCCTACCTGACATCCCCAGAGGTGGGCTTCTCCAGCTATGAGCTTGTGGCCACACCCCACAACACCTCCAGAGGTAAGGCTGACTTATTTTGTTGGGGGAGGAAGGGAGGCCAGTCCTGGTGCAGGGTGCAGACCCTGTGGAGTCTTAAGGTCCTGCCAACCCCTCCTGATTGCACACTCTTCCCTCAGGCTTCCAGCGTCCTGTGTACCTGTTCCACAAGGCCCATTCCCCCAGCCACTAAGTGGCCCCCTGAACAGAAAGTGTGAAGCTGCCCGCTGCTCCAAAGGACCTGGGGGGGGAAAGGAAAGTATCCCAAGGTCTTTTCTTTCTGCCTCCAAAAATAGTTCCCTCTCCTGGATCTGCAGAGAAAGCTTTTCCTGTGTTGCTGCCCCAGCCTCTTCCCTCCACCTCTGGCACCTAAGCAGCAAGCCCAGCTGTGCTGGAGTCACCATCATCTTCCTCTCCCCTAGCCCACTGGGCTGGATGGCATGGACTGTTTGCTGCCCTCTGTTCTCCGAGGGCATGGGAGGTGGGGGGTATCAAGTTCTCTAGCCTCTTCCTCCTGTTCTCCCAAGGAGAGATTCCCATTTCTCCTCGGCCCTTGTCCCTAGCTGCGTTTCAGTGGACCACGGATAGATGGACTGAGGGTTAAGAGGGGGACGTTGCTGGGGAGGCATGCAGGTACTGTGAAAATCCTTCCCTCTGCTGTCCCTCACTGGGAGAGGGGGTTGGGTTTGGAATGTGAGAACAGCACAATAAACTTGATGTTTAGGGCAGTGGCCCACACACCTGTGTCTGGCACATTCTAGTTTGGGGGGGGACGGGGGAGGGGGGTGGTGGGGTGGGGATGGTGCCTCCTGGTAGAACCTGTGCTTCCTCTCTGCCCAAACTATAGTCTTAAGGAAGAGGGCAGGTTTTTCAATGGTTGGGAAGGTTGCTGAATGCTAACGAAACCCACACACAAGTGTACAGAACCCTAGGCCAGGAAAAAGGGGTATGTGAACTTTGATGTGAAACTTGAAGAATCCATCTATCCTCCCCCAAAAACACACTGACAGAATTTTTTTACGTAAGCTTTTGGCACAAGGCTAACTTTGGAAGAGTTAACCGTGGAGTCGAAGTGGAACTAGGAAAAGGCACTTTTAGGACCAGACCACCTGCCTGCTCTACTTCTCATCACTACCAAGTTCCTTTAAAGGAGGGCCAAAACCTTGACTTTCTGGCAGCTTCCAACCTGAGGCTTGACCCCATCTCAAGGCTCCCAAGAAGAGTCCCATTTGTTAGCAAAACCACTTTATTCTCATAGTTTAAAAACAAAAAAAATACGAACTAGCAATCCAGGGAGCCTCCAAGTCTACGCTTCCCATCGCCTCAGTGTCCGATGCATAAGGAAGGTATCCTCTGAAGGGCGGGGCCGGAGTTGAAGCCGGAGAGGGGGCAGACCTTCCAGGGTCAGGTGTGGAGATTCATAAAATAATGTTTCTGGATCACACAAAATGGTCATGTCTGGCCCTGGCCCAGGTGGCTCCTGTTGGAGCACAAAGCAAGGTTACCTTCGGGGCGGGGACAAAACCCCTGGCAGTTGGGGAGGAGGGGGGACGGGGTAGGGGAGACTCAAGCCCAGGTCCCTCACCTTTGGAGGCGGGGCTCGGGCCTGCGGCGGCAGGAGCGCCAGTTTCTCCCTCAGCGCGGCGTTCAGAACCTGTTCCTCGGGCACCTGCAGGCTCACCAGGTCTCGGAAGAGCCGCTTGGAGCGCGGCACGTTCAGCCCTGAGATCGCAGGAGGAGCGGAAGTGAGCGGCGCCTCGCACCCCCGCTCCCGCGCCCGGCCGGCCGCCTGCCCCCCTCACCCTCGGCCACGCTCTCTTCCAGGCTGCAGCGGGTCTGGAACGACTTTCTCAGCTGTTCTTCCACGGCCTTCGCGGCATCGAACTGGCCCCCGGCTGCAGCCCGCGCGGCCTGCAGCTCGAAGCTCAGGGCCAGGCTACTCTGCTGCGCGGGCGTCCCCAGGTCCTGCGGCGCCGCGGGCTTCTCGCTCGGTGCGGCGGCGGCCGGCGGCGGCTCGGACCGTACCGGGGAGGGCGGCGCCAGGCGGAAGCGGACCTGGAAGCAGAGAGCGGGGCGGTGAAGAGGTAGGCGCGGGGTCTTCGGCGGGCTGGCGGCCAGGCCTTCCCCCAGCTCACCTGTCGCCCCTTGCGGGCCCCGCCCCGCCGGTCCGCCCGCCCCTTCCGCCGTCCCGGGCTGCAGTTGGACCGCCCGCGCCCGGGGCTCTCGGACACAGGGCTCAGGCTCAGGCTCAGGTCCAGGCCGGGCTCCGGCACTGGGGCTCCGGGCTCGGGAGCTCGGGGTTCTGGGGGTGGCCCTGGGTCAGCCACGGCCTCTCCCCCTTCCACCGACTCCAGCTCTGACTCCTCACAGCCCATCATCTTGGGGTGTCTGCAGGGGTGCGGGGTCGCTAGGGGCCAAGGGTCACGGGACACGGACTCGCCACCGCCTCTCCCCCGCCCCTCTAAGACCGGGCTACCGAAAACCGTTAGCGCCCGCCCCGCCCTATTGGTGCGCCTAAGCGTCACTTCCGTTGCCCCGGTCCCCGCCTCCCGGCAGGCTTCCGCCCACAAAGCCTCGCCCCGCCCCCAGGCCTGGGTTTTAGAGCTGAAGCCCTCGGAAGCTCTACGGGTCCTCATTAGGACCATTTTCATTTAGAAACTTGCGGTACGGCGTCGTTGCCCTATCCAATCGTCACTACCTGGCCTCCGCTGGAATCCGGAGTGTGTCAGTCCTCCCTATTAACGGTCCAGCGTCCCCATACTGGACCTCCCTACTCCGTGCCTCCACAGCATCTCCGGGTGTTCCGTCGCCTCCGAACTCGGACCGGAGCTCCCCAGTTTGAGTGAGGGCGTGGCTCGCTGACTCCAGGCTCGGGCTCCCTCCTAGGCGACCGTGGTTGCCTGGGCGACAGCAGCCTCATTCCGCCTTGCGGCCTTTTGTGACTTTTTCCCCTTCGAAGATCCACTAAAATATTCATCTATATAAAAAATAAATATCTGCATATAAGTACAGTTTTAAAAAAATTTTTTAAACTATATAGAACTTAATACATACACACACACATACACATACACACGAGTACAAAACTGGTAAATGTTAATGAGATTGGTGGATTATGTGAATGGCAACATCCTGGTTGTCACAGTATAGTATAGTTGTGCAAAATGTTACTGCTTTAGTCGGTTCATGCTGCTATTAACAGAATACCACAGACTGGGTGGCTATAAACAACAGAAATTGATTTCTCACAGTTCTGGAGGCTGGGAAGTCCAAGATCAAGGTCCTGGCAGATTCCATGTCTGGTGAGGAACCACTGCTTGGTTCATGGGTGGCTATCTTCTCATTGTGCCCTCACATGGTGAGAGGAGCAAGGGAGCTCTCTGGGGTCTCTTTTGTAAGGGCACTAATCACCTAATCACCTCCCAAAGACCCCACCTCCAAATACCAACACTTTGGGGATTAGGTTTCATTACAGGAACTTTCAGGGGACACAAATATTCAGTCTATAGCAGTTACCATGGGGGAAAACTGTGGAAAGTGTACGAGGGATGTTTCTGTATTATTTCTTACAACTGCATGTGAATCTACAGTGATCTCAATAAAAATTTTAATTAAAAGTAATGCTGGGGCTGGGAAGAAGGGCAGTGTATGAGGGTGGGTGTATAGAGGAAACAAGATTAGCCAAATGTGGGTGATTGTTGAAGCTGGGTGATGGGTACATGGGGGTTTATCATAATATTTTTCTTTACTTTTGTATATATTAGAACATTTCTATGATTAAAAAAAAACTTTGGGTTTTTGGGTTTTTTTTTTAAAAGGAGGCTGAGATAGCTTTGGCACCCAGGAAGTGTTGGAGCTGAAACTTGAAACTGCACCCTATCCTCCAACACTCAGGCCTGGGCTGTGATGATGGATATAAATGCCCTACAGGAACGCTAGCCATGAATTCAGTAAACTCAATTCCGCAGTCTTAAAATCTAGCCACTTCACCTCACATCAATCAGAATGGCCATCATCAAAAAGTCTACAAACAGTAAATGCTGGAGAGGGTTTGGAGAAAAAGGAACCCTCCTACACTGTTGGTGGGAATGTAAATTGATACAGCCACTATGGAGAACAGTATGGAGGTTCCTTAAAAAAATAAAAATAGAACTACCATATAATCCAGCAATCCCACTCCTGGGCATGTACCTGGAGAAAACCATAATTGGAAAAGATTCATGCACCCCAATGTTCATAGCAGTAATATTTACAACAGCCAAGACATGGAAACAACCTAAGTGTCCATCAACAGATGAATGGATAAAGAAGATGTGGTGTATATATATATACAGAATGGAATATTACTCAGCCATAAAAAAGAATGAAATAATGCCATCTGCAGCAACATGGATGGACCTAGAGGTTATCATACTAAGTGAAATAAGCTAGACAGAGAAAGACAACTATCATATGATATCCCTTATATGTGGAATCTAAAAAAATGATACAAATAAACTTATTTACAAAACAGAAATAGACTCACAGACACAGAAAACAAACTTATGGTTACCAAAGGGGAAAGGGAGGTGGATAAATTAAGAGTTTGGGATTAAAATATACACACTACTATGTATAAAATAGGTAACCAATAAGGACCTACCGTATAGCCTATATAGCACAGGAAACTATACTCAGTATCTTACAATAACCTATAATTGAGGAGAATGTAAAGACAATGAATGTACGTATAACTGAATCACTTTTCTGTATACCTGGAACTAACACAACATTGTAAATCAACTGTATTTCATTTAAAATAATTAATTAAATAATTAATTTTTAAGCAAAAAGAATAACTATAAAACATTTTTAAAAAATCTGGCCGCTATCTCTTCTTAGGCCTGGATACAGAGATTAAAACAAGCCATTACCGGGAATTCCCTGGCGGTCCAGTGGTTAGGACTTGGCACTTTCATTGCCGGGGTCCTAGGTTTGATCCCTAGTTGGGGAACTAAAATCCCGCAAGCTACGCAGCATGGGCCAAAAAAAAAAAAACAAGCCATTCTGTTTGCCAGCTTATGTTATGGGCCTCCAAGAAGTGCAAAGTTCACCGAACAACTTTAAAGAAACAATATGAATATGAGGATGGGTAAGTGGAGGTGAGGGAATGAGGGGGTCTCAGTCCAACCTCCACTCTGCCTAGGATTTTTTTGGTTGGAATTGCTTGTGCTCTTTTTTTTTTTTTTAATTATCATGTACATATTTATGTTAATACAATTTGATGTTGCTCTTCCTCTCTAAAAAAAAAAAAAAAAAGTCCCCCCTTTAAGACGGAACTGATAAGCAAGGAAGATTCCTTCTCTATCCTGAACTTCAGAGTCCCCTCATGGCGGCATGTTCTAGAGCTGTACCCTCTTCTGCAAAGATGGATTCCAGTTACACACCACACCAAACCAAGCCCTGACTGGGGGCAGTAGAAGGTGCGAAGGGGGAACCCAGGAGGAGGGAGTGAGGAGAGAGATTGTAAATGTGGTCCAGGAACTGACCCCCCCCACCACCACCACCTACTCAAAGCAAAGGAGAGGAGAGACAGAGAAGCTTCCCCGAACCCCGTTAACTGAGATTGCCAAGTGAGGGGGCCCTGCCCGAGCCCTCATCAACGAGCCCCTCCCTCCACTCTCCAGGCTGGGGAGGTCCCACCTCTGCATCACTTCCCATCCTGGGAAGGGTGGGAGAGGAGAGAAGAAACAATGCTGAAGGAAGAGGGAAAGGAGCACAAGAAGACCCCCAGGAAGAGGTCATGCTTCGTGCTCTTGGGTTTTGTCTTGGTGGGTTAGACTCACCAGGCAGTGGTGCTCCCTTTACTCATCTAGGACAGGCAATCCCAGACACGGATCCTGGCTTGGGAAAGACAAGGCTAGGTGCTGGAAGGGGTCATTCAGGGTCATCCCTGAGGTTCTGCTGGGCCAGACACTATAGGTGGGCTAAGGTGGGACAGCAGACAGGACAGGGTCAGAGGTCCTTCAAGGGACCATGCTGTTGAGTAGCACCAGCATGCATCCAGCACAGTGGTGTGACTGGGACCATGGCAGCAGGCAGCTAGGAAGACCCGCCCCAGCTGAGAAGCCAGGGGAAGAGCCAAGGTTCCATCCAGGAAGGCACCCTCCAATAGGGCCCAGACACGTCAAAGAGATGAGGCAGCAACCCTCCGCCACCACCCTCTGCAAACCCCATGTGCAGGGACCCCTCACTTCCCGTCTCCCACTCCCAGACTGGCTGCTGCCGAGGGGTCAACCCAGAGACACCTCCACACTGTGTCCCTGTCACACAGGGGGTGCTGGAGGATGGGAGTGGCTGACCTTGCACTTCAACAGCTGTAACCCACCCCCCAGCCACACACACATCCAGGCTCCCAGCCCCAGTGTACTTTCCCATCCTACCTAATCTCAGGGGTTGGCAGGGTAAACCACCCCCCAACAGAGGGCCTGAGCCCTCCACTCCTTTCTCTCAACCCAGAAGGAACAGACCGACATCTGGAGGCGAGGGCACAGATCCGGCTGCCCGCCAACGCACTGACTCTGAGCCCCTCGGCCTGGCCCCTCCAGAAGCAGAGAAAGGAACAGGAGGGCCAGGATGACACCCCTTATGTCTGAGTCTCCAGGGATATGGGATGAGACCAGCTTCTGGGATGAAGGAGAGTTGAGGGTAGGGAATAAGGTCTCATTCGGAAGAAGCTGTCCACAGTCTGGGTGGGGTAGAGAATGAAGAAGGGGAAACTGGATGAAACTAGGAAAATAGAGAGAAACAGGTTTTCAGGGTTGGAGGTATGGAGAATTCAGTGGAGCTGGTCTTGGCAAAGGGGAGAGTACTGGATTGCGAGCCTGGGCTTGCTGGGGAGGGGATGTCCTTGATGTCAACATAGGGAACAGAAGTTGATGCCCATTGGTTAGGGCCTAAAAGAGCCTGGGGAGAGGCTGGTCAAAAACCACTGGAGCTACAAGAAAGGGGATAGAGGCCATGAGCAAGGTGGGTGGGGTTAGAGCCACAAAACATATGGCCATAAACCAGGAAGATGGAGCCATGGGTAGGGGAAATTTAACTATGCAGAGGGACACATGGTAAACTGCTGGCCTTACCCTGGGATACAGGTCCTAACAGATCTCTGCCTGGCTGAGAGTCGGCACCTCAAAAAAATGGGATGGGGGCAGTCTGTTACTCAATGAGGGTGGGCACACAGGATATGCTGGGGGATCCCTAGGGTGAAGGGTGATTCCGCGGAAACCTCTAGATCAAACAGGGAGATGCTGGCGTGAGGTCTTTGCACAGCCCGAGGCTGGCTGGTGGAAGAGAAGGATCAGAGTCCCTCTGACTCCACTCTCTGCAGTGGTCCCAGGACCATCTGCCAAATGTCAACCCAACAGGAAAAGACAGGGAGGGGCGGGGGAAGGAGAGGAGGGGGAATGCTGGAAGGGATGGGAAACAGAAAGTTTCCAGGTAGGGATGAGAGGTGCTCTAGGTGAAGAGGCGAGACGGGGGGTCAAGGGGGGCAGAGACAAGGTATTGGGGGCTGGGACATCACGAAGTGACCAAGAGGCGGGGGCCACGTTCCCCAGCAATAACCTCAGCTTGGGTAGCTGTGCAGAAACTTGAGGAGGGACCAGGGCGGGGGGTAAAAGGGAGAAGGCCTGAGAGGGAACTGAAGCTCTGAGGTCCTGCCTTGGTCCTGAGGCTGCAGGGGGTTCCAAGATGGTGGAGAAGGAACCCTGGCTCAGAGCCCACTGGTGTTCACCGCTGCTGAGGCTATGGGAAGCTCGGGTGGGGCAATAGGACTCTCCTCCCCAAAAACTACTGGGACGGGGGATCCCAGCCTCCGCAGACCACCACCCTCCCTTGGCAAAGCCTGAGCCAGCTTCCCAAACTCTTCCCCTTTATCTCAACCTGTGTCTCTGCCCTCACACTCTCCCCACCTCCCCTAAGCTGCCCCCAAGAGGTGCCCAGGCACAGACTGAGCCCTCTCCCAGGACCTGCAATGCAGAGGGGATCTTAGAGTCTATGAGAAAACTGACCCAGGGCTAGCAGCTGGTAGGTGCAGAGCCAGGGCCTGAGCCCAAGGCACCCTCCTCTGTGTGGTGCCCAGCCTTCCTCTCCCCACCCGCCATTTATGCTCAGGCAAGAGGGTGGCCATGTTCCCCGGAGCCCAGCACAGGCCCACCACAGAGAGAGAAGATAAATATTTGCCAAATAAGAAAAAAGTATTCTTTTCAGGTTTTAAACACTATCCCTGATTCTGACAATTTAGGATTTGACTAATATGATGATTTTTTTTTACTTGGCCCAAAATTCTTTGGCATTCCTTCCATTGAGAGGCGCAGTGTACGTCCCCTCCCCTTGAGTGTGACTCAGGTGCGCCTTCACTGAAACAACTCTGCTTCCCACAAGCCAACCACCGCACTAGCTGTGAACTGGAGCAGGAGGGAGGGCAGGTGAGACGGCCAGCCTGGGGGTAGCCCTGCCAGGGTCCCCCAAGGAGCCAGGTGGTCTCCTTTTGTTATGTAAATTAAGCAGCTCTCCAGGTAACCATCACCTTTCCTCCTTTTCTGTGGCTGCCAGGGAGCTCAATGCTAAAGTTGGGCCAGATCGCAGTAACTGACATTGGCCTAGGTTTCTAGCACATTTAGCTCCTTTGAGACTTTAAAAAGTAAATGTAACACCTACATCACAGGATTGCTGGGAGGATTACAAGAAGACATTTAACATCTTTCAGAACCCACTATATGCTAGGGGTTACGCTAACTGCTTGAAACAAAACCCTGTGTGGTATTATCATCCCCATTTTGCAGATGGGGAAATACATCCGCATACAAAGAGGCCAAGTGATTTGCTCAAAGTCACACAGCAAGTAGGTATAGGAAATGGGACTACACTCTAAGGCTCTTTTCATAGATCTAAAAGATAATGCATGTGTGGAAGCACCTAAGTCAACAATGGTTTCCTTCCTTCCATCTTTGGGCTCCCTCAGCACATCTGACCATCCCTCAGCTGGGGCATTTCTCACCCCGCATTGAGACTATCAATTTACCTTCTCTCAGCTGTGTACTGGGCTGGAGTGAATCACCTTCAAAACTGCCCCAGGCAGGACCTAGCACTCAGTAATTGTTGGCTGAGTGAATGAAAACCACACCACTTGTATTCCATTATTCATTGTAAAGCTCTTTCATTCATCCCACAAATATGTACTGAGCACCTACGCTGAAAATCTAGGGCTGCAGTTAAGTCCTCTGGGGACACAGCTTTGTTTAATCCTACCAATCACACTGTGTGTTTGCTGTGGGTGCTGTCATGCACATTTCTGAGGAGTCTAAGACAGTGGCCCTCAAACTCCAGCACGCATCAGAATCTCCTGGAGATCTTGTTGATGGGCTCCACCATAGAGTTTCTAATTCAGTACGTCTGGAGTGGGGCCCTAGTAATTGTGTCTCTAATAAACTCCCAGGAGACGCTGATGCTGCTGGCCCCTGGTCCACACTTTGAGAACCACAGCTAGTAAGGGGTGAGGTGTCGGTCTACACCCAGGTCTGTGTGACTGCCCAGGCTCTTACCCACAACCCCTAGTGCTTCCTAACCTGAGAGCAGGGCAGGTGGCATGAAGGAGGCCTTTAGGCAAGTTCTGTTTGCACAACTTGGGGAGAAATGCAGTCGCCCTTCTGGTCTTTCATGCCCCTCATCCCCACCCCCAGGTGAGCCTACCTGGAAGCTACTGAGAGTCTGGCCTAGAGCTGGTCCTGGGACCTCTCCTCCTTACTTCTCAACTCCTTTCCTGGCTGATTCCCACAACTTGTAGACTAAGCCAGGGCTCCCTAACCCCCGGGGCCGCAGACCGGTAATGGAACAGGGCCACACAGCAGGAAGTGAACAGCAGGACAGCGAGCGAAGCTTCATCTGCTGCCCCCTGTCGCTCAAATTACCTCCTGAACCAGCCCCCCCAGCCCCTCCACCCCCCGCTGGTGGAAAAATCGTCTTCCACGAAACCGGTCTCTGGTGCCAAAAAGATTGGGGACCGCTGGACTAAGCGATCAACACTTACGTGTGTATTTGGGGGAAGGCTGGTGTAATAATTGACCTCTCAAAGATGTCAGGTTCAATCCCAATTACCCTTAAAAGAGGAAGGCAGCAGGACACTTGATACAGAAGAAAAAGAGACAATGTGACAAAGGCAGAGATTGGAGTGACAGCACCCACCAGAGGCTGGATGAAACAAGGAATGGATTCTCCTTTAGAGCCTCTGGAGGGAGAACAGCTCTGCTCACACCTTGATTTCAACTCAGTGAAACTGATTTTCAACTTCTGGCCCCCAGAACCCTGAAAGAATGAATTTCTGTTGTTTTAGGCCACCGAGCTGGTGGCAATTTGTTACTGCAGCCTCAGAAAACTAATATAGCTGAAGGAAAGGTCTGGGCTGCACCTCAGGCTCAGGCCACCGTGTCCCCCAGGATCTCACCCACACCTTCACCTTGGCTGCATCCCCATCCTTGGAGGGCTGGGACTGGAGGCCCTGTGGTGGGAAGGATTTGGCCATGAAGGACCATCTTTCCTTTGAGGGCTTCTCCAGGCTCCAGAGAGTTGCCAAGGGAAACCGGGGCAAAGGCAGGAGGAGAAAGAGTGGGTGGTGGGAGACAGGTGGAGTGTTGGGGGCACTGGGGAGGGGAGCCTGGTGTTGGGATTACAGAGGAATGACTGGCCCCCCTGTGGGTCCCTCTGTGTGGGGAGAAGGAAGCGGGAGCCATGACAGCACAAGGGGAGGGGTGGCCATGGGGCGGCCTGTTGTGTGGAGAAGTTGATGGGGTAGGTCTACATCCAGCCATGCCCACCCAGGGGCCCCCAAGATCTTAAGCTTCTGGGGGTGGCCACCCAGCTGGTCACCAATCATGCTCAGCAAGTGTCAGGCTGCCGTGGCAACCAGGAGGGGTACTCAAGAAACTGAAGCCTTAGACACTAAGTTTTAGGAAACGTAGGCTGCTAGCAGAGACCTAGCAATCAGGAACCAGCCCCCTGCCTGCAAGTTACTCGCCACACACGTGGTGTCAGTCCTTCAACCTGAGAGAACCCCCAAATGCCCAGTACATTTCCTGCTGGCATCCCAGGCCGAAGAAAGGCTGCTACCCGGGCAACAAAGGGTTGAGGCTGGGTTGATTCTGGGCTGGAGGGACAGAGGAGGCTGCAGGCGGGGACTGGGTAGTCTAGCAGGAAGTGAACTCGGTGGAGAAAGAGGCCTTTTGACACCAATCAGCAGTGTGCTGTGACCATAGCACTGAGAGCACATCTACAGTCCCAGGTCCAAAGTCTGCCCCTGGGGGACAGGGAGAGGAGTAGGAGGGACTCACATCGCACAGAGGACTGGGCCTGGGACCAGAAATCAGAGGATCCCCGGGCCCCCAGCAACACCATCTTTTTCCTCGTTGGGCCTCAGTCTCCTCATCTGTAAAATGGGGGGGAGGAGAGCTATACTAGTTAATCTCTGAGCACCTTCTGTTCCAGACAATACATCCCCTTCCCCAACACCACACACACACACACACACACACACACACACGCACTTATTTCAGTCCTTTGCCACCACCAGGGGCTAGTCCCCTCTCCTTGGCATCTCCTGCAGCCAGCCCTTTCCTCTCTCCTATCCAGGACTTCCACTTCTCCCCAGGACTCCAGCATCCCCCACTCCCCATCGGCCGAGGCAGCCTCCCCATCCAGCCTCCACCAGCCTCACTCCCAGCAGCAGCAGCAGCTCAGGATGACTGCGTAGAGAGAGCATGCCCACAACAGCCAGGCCTACCAGACAGAACAGGAAGCAGCAGGTCTCCTGATACAGCTCAGAAGTGGCAGGTTTGGGGGATGCTGGATGCTGAAGATCAGCTGCTCCTTGGCAGGAGAGAAAACCCTAGAAGCATGAAGTGGGTGCAATGAGAGCTAAAGGGGTGGATGAGGTCAGATCCCCCACCAGGAACAAGTTCTGTGCCAGGGAGAGGAAAAAGAAACGTGGGGAGATGGCTGCAGGGACAGCAGGGCAGCCTAGAAGGCTACTTTGTGCAAATGAGAAAAGTGTGCCCCTTCCTCAAAGCTCTTTACTGCCATCTGATGGAAAATTGCCCTAATGGTTCTATACATCTGTCGACTGGAGTTGTGCAGTGTACAACCTGCACAATGGCAAGCAGAGGGCTGGAGGAGGGGGGCTCCGGGAGAGAGAAGGAGGGACCCCTGGGTCCAGTCAGAGAGGTGGGGAAAGCAGTGGTCTGTGACAAAGGCACCGGCCTGGTAGACATTTTTTCACTCTCATAGCACTAACTGGAAACTTGCCGGAGTTACTGAACCCCTCTAAGCCACAATTTACTGATTTGGAAAATGGGGGTGATGCCTTTAGGGCCTAAGGGACGGCCTGCTCTTAGGATTAAATGAGAAGCTGATGCAAATCTCGCTCGACATGAAGTAAGTGCCCGATGGTGGTGGACTTGGCAACAAGGGCAGGACACAGAGAGAGGGAAAGAGGGGGAGAGAGGCCGGCTGTTCCAGGCCAAAGGACATGGTTTCACTAGCTTGTTGAGGAGTTGTTTTAACTAGAGATTAGCTGTCCCGTGAAACCAGTGTCTCCAATGGCCCGTGTCACCACGGGTGACCCTGAGTGTTTAAGGATAAGGGATAGGAGCTCCTCCATAATCCTCCATCGGCTAACGCCGTCGGGGCTGCGGGGAGAGCCCGGCCCCTCGATCGGGGCTCAGGGGCTCACGATGGTACGCCTGTTCGCGGACACCGCCACGAGGCCCCCCGCATCTCCGCCGCCGTCCCCGTAAGGCTGCTGCGAGCTCCCAAACCCGAGGCCCAGTGAGGCGCGGCGAGACGGCCACGGAGCCGACGCGGGAGTAACGGCGTCCGCGCACCGCAGCGCCCCCGGAGCTCAGGACCGCGAGGCAACCGGTCTTCCAGGTGCCCCAGCTCGGCGGCCGCCCCGCTGACCCCTCCGCCCCCACAGGCCCCACCCTGCGCTTGGTGCCCTCGGGCCAGGCCTCTCCCCACCCACACCCACCTGTCGTGGAGGGAGGTCCGACTAGACCGAGGGCGGAGGCGGGAGAAACCGCCCACTTCCCAGAGGCCACGCCCCTACGGACGGAGCGCAAGGGGTCCCGGCTCGTGGGGTGACGTCACGGGGTTGGGCAGGTGTCCACGGAGGGCACGCCCTTCCCTCATTGGGCACTACTCCTCCCCGTTCCACAGGGACTTTAGGGTAAAGTCCAAATTCCTCCCTTCTCCAGCTTGAAATCCCCTTCTCCACCCATGGGAAGCCCTCAGCTCCCCAGGCTGGAGCCTTCTATGACTCGAAGCGTCTTCCATGACCTTCCCCCAGGGCAGCCTCTGGTGCAGGGTCCCCCATCAAACTAATCGCAGGTTAAAAGATAGATTCCCAGGTCCCACCTCAATCTCTGGCTTTGAGGCCAGGAATCTGTATTTTTAACAAGCTTCCAGGTGGTTCTGATGTCTCCTAGGCTTCAGAATCTCATCGTCCACATTCTCATTCGAAGTGGCAGCAGTTCTCAAACTTCAGTGGGCTTGTTAAAATGGGTTGCTGGGCCGCATCCTCAGAGGTTCTGATTCAGGAGGTGTGGGGTCTGAGAGTCTGCATTTCTACCTGTCTCCGGGGATGCTATGTTGCTGGTCCAGGACCACACTGGCAGAACCACTTCTTTAATGATACATTTTGGAGAAGAGTTTTCACCTGTTGTCAATTCACTGGGTACCAAGCCCTGTGCAAGGCGCTTCACATTCATACAGCCATGTGAAATAAATATTTACCATTTTTCCCGATAAGGAAAGTGAGATTCAGACAAGTTAACTCACTTGTTCAAGGTCACACAGCCAGGAAGGGCAGGATTTGAACCAGGTCTTTCTGAACCCAAAGGCTGGGCTGGCTCAGCCTCCCGTGCACTGCTGAGAAGTGCAGGATGGGGCTCTGAAGCCCCCCTCCCACATTGCCTTAGGTTCAGGGGACTGGCTTTGCAGGGTACCAGTTTTTCTGCCCAGAGAGTTCATGAAGAGAAGACAGAGAAGCCTATTCCTCACGTGGTCCTGACCCCTCGTTCCTTCGCTCCCACTCACATTGGAGTGGAAGTTGCCCTGACTTCTCTCTGATTGGCTCGAGTCTCCTGGTTAGATCACGGAGACTAGGAGAAGGAAGGACACTTGGGTGTTAACAGGAAGAGCAGGAGGGAGGCAGGACCACGGGGTGCTGAGAGGAAAAAGTGGGGGGGGGTGCCACACAGGCGCCCAGGCACCTGGTCACTGCTGCCTGGAGGTTTTGCCCCGACAGGCCCCAGGGGAAGCCCTTTCCTTGGGGGCAGGGACACACAGGTCAAGCCACAGCTGCTGACGGGGTGGAGGGTTGCATAGCACATCTCAGGGGGCCCTCAGGTGAAGGACAGGGTGGTGAGGAAAACAACAAATCTAGGTGGGCTGTTAGGGATGAGGGGTCCCACCTGTGACTTCCTACTCCTGTCTCCTTCAGAGCTGGGTTTCTCCTTTGTCACCCCCTAACCCCCACTTCTGTGGAGTGGGCCTGAGACAGGGGTCAGCAGCCCTTCGGGACAGTGCTCATTCTCCTCTGCCTCTTCCTCGCAGCCCCCAGCTTTCTGCCTCTCCTCACCGGCTCCTGGGTCTTAAAGGTTCCCTTGGGGAGGGGAGCGCAGCCTGGAAAGGGAGCACAGTTGGGGAGCCAGAGACAGGACGCCAAATGGAAGGAGTGTGACCCCATCGGGTGGGCAGACTAGGACCCAGGGGTACTTACTACCTACCTGAGTCATCCTTCCTTACCCCAAACCCTGTTGCCCTGTGCATGCCAGGCACTGTGCTGAGGTGAGCTCTGGGACACAGCCCTGAACAAAGCCCAGGGGACAGGGGGACGGGAATTCAGGGAAGGCATCTCTCTCTGAGGTAGCTAGAGACTAAATCTGAAGGAGGAATGAGAGCAAGCCAAGTGAAAAATGTGGGGGAACCACTTTCAAAACAGAACAATCAGCATTTGCAAGAGGAAATGAACTGAGACTAGCCAGGCACAGCAGAAGTGACTGCAAAGGGACACCTGGAGAGATGAGGCCAGGCAGGTGGGCAGGGGCCACAGCCAGGCACTGAGGCAAGGAGTTTGGATTTCATCCTAAATGCTACAGGATGCCCTGAAAAGATCTTAAGTGGAGAGATGACACGCTCCAAGTTACACAGAAATCTCTATCTAACCCCATAAAATTTTTCAAAAATATATCTGTGTGGTAAAAAAATAAAATAAAATAATGTAAAATAACCTCACCCCTGTTGGAATGGCTATCATCAAAAAGACAAGAAATAACAAGTGTTGGCAAGGACATGGAGAAAACGGAACCCTTGTGCACTGATGAGAATGCAAATTGGTGCAGCCACTATAGAAAAGAGTAGAGAGGTTCCTCAAAAAATTAAAAATAGATCTACCAGGGAATTCCCTGGCAGTCCAGTGGTTAAGACTTGGTGCTTTCACTGCTGTGGGCCTGGATTCGATCCCTGGTCAGGAAACTAAGATCCCACAAGCATCGTGGTGTGGCCAAAAAAATAAAATTTAAAAAAAAAATTAAAAAATAGAACTACCATATGATCCAACAATCCCACTTCTGGAGATTTGTCCAAAAGATATAAAAACACTGGGCTTCCCTGGTGGCGCAGTGGTTAAGAATCCGCCTGCCAGTGCAGGGGACACGGGTTCAAGCCCTGGTCCGGGAAGATCCCACATGCCGCAGAGCAACTAAGCCCGTGTGCCACAACTACTGAGCCTGCGCTCTAGAGCCCGCGAGCCACAACTACTGAGGCCGCGCGCCTAGAGCCCGTGCTCGGCAACAAGGGAAGCCACCGCCATGAGAAGCCCGTGCACCGCAAGAAAAGTAGCCCCCGCTCGCTGCAACTAGAGAAAGTCCGTGTGCAGCAATGAAGATCCAATGCAGCCAAAAATAAAAAAATAAAAATAAATAAATAAATAAATTGCAGCATTATTTACAATAGCCAAGACATGGAAGCAACCTAAGTGTGTCCATTGATGGATGAATGGATAATGAATATGTGTATATATTATTCAGTCATAAAAAAGAAGGAAATCCTGACATTTGCAACAACATGGATGGACCTTGAGGGCATTATGCTAAGTGAAATGTCAGACAGAGAAAGACAAATACTGTATGATCTCACCTATATGTGGAATTAAAAAAGAAAAACACCAAACTCATAGATACAGAGAACAGATTGGTGGTTGCCAGAGGCAGAGGGGTAGGGGGTGGGCAAACTGAGTGAAGGGGGTCCAAAGGCACAAACTTCAAGTTATAAAATAAGTCCTTGGGATATAATGTACAGCATGGTGCCTATAGTTAATAATACTGTATTGTATATTTGAAAAATAAAATAACAGCTAAAATGAATAAAGTGGGAGAAATCACTCTACCCAGTGTTAGGGCTTACTTCAGTAAGCAAGGCAGTGGGGTATTGGCAAGGGACAGACATATAGATCAATGGAACAGAATAGAGAACTCAGAATTAGATCCAACTGATTTTTGACAAAGGGGTGAAAGGAATTCAGTGGAGAAAGGATGACCTTTTCAAAAAATGGTGCTGGAGCAGTTGCACATCCATAAGCAAAAAAATGAACTTTCCCCTAAACCTCACACCTTATACAAAAATTAACTCAAAATGTATCATAGACTTCAATACAAAACTATAAAATAGAGGGAAAAAAATAGATGAAAATCTTCAGAACCTAGACCTAGGGGAAGAGTTCTTAGACTTGATACCAAAGGCACAGTCCATAAAAGGAAAACTTGATAAATTGGACCTCATCAAAATTAAAATTTTTTACTTTGTGAAAGACCCTGCTAAGAGGATGAAATGGCAGCTACAGACTGGAAGAATATATTTGCAAACAACATCTCCAACAAAGTTCATATATATATAAAGAATATTTTTTTAAACTCTCAAAACTGTAAAAAACAAACAAACAATCCAATTAGAAAATGGGCAAAACACATGAACAGACATTTCACTAAAGAGGCTATATGGGGACTTGCCTGGCGGTCCAGTGGTTAAGACTCCACGCTTCCACTGCAGGGGGCACAGGTTCAATCCCTGGTCGGGGAACTAAGATCCTGCATGCTGCGTGCCACAGCCAGAAAAAAAAAAAAGAGGCTAAACGGATGGCAATTATTTGAACATAAATGAAAAGATGTTCAACAGCATTAACCACTAGGAAAATGAAAATTAAAACCAGAATGAGATATCACTACACACCTGTCAGAATGGCTAAAATTAAAAATAGTGATAAGAGCAAATGCTGGTAAGGATGTGGAGTAACTGGATTACTCACACATTGCTGATGGGAATGTAAAACGAAACAGCCACTCTGGAAAACAGTATGGCAGTTTCTTTCTTTTCTTTTTTATAAATGTATTTATTTATTTTTGGCTGCGTTGGGTCTTCGTTGCTGTGTGCAGGCTTTCTCTAGTTGTGGTGAGCAGGCTTCTCATTGTGATGGCTTCCCTTGTTGCGGAGCACAGGCTCTAGGCACGCGGGCTTCAGTAGTTGTGGCACGCGGGTTCAGTAGTTGTGGCTTGTGGGCTCTAGAGCGCTGGCTCAGCAGTTGTGGCACACATGCTTAGTTGCTCCGCGGCATGTGGGATCTTCCCCGGCCAGGGCTCGAACCCATGTCCCCTGCATTGGCAGGCAGATTCTTAACCACTGCACCACCAGGGAAGTGCCTGGCAGTTTCTAACAAAATGAAACATGCACTTAACTTGTGACCCAGCAATTGCACTCTTGTGCATGAAATGAAAACTTACACAAAAATCTCCATACAAATGTTCGTAGAAGCTTTATTTGGAAGAGCTCCCAACTGGAAAAACCCAACTGTCTTTCAATGGCTGGTCAAACAAACTGTGGAACAACTATACCATGGAATACTAGTCAGCAATAAAAAAGAATGTGTTATTGATACATGCACAACTTGGATGAATCTCAAGGGAATTATGTTGCATGAAAAAAAGCCAATCCCAAAAGGCTATGTACTACAGGATTCCATTTATATTATATACTTGAAATGACAAAATTGTACAGAGGGAGAACAGGTTAGTAGTTGCCAAAGGTTAGGGAGGGGAGAGGGAAAGATATGGCTAAGGATATAAGAGGGCAGCACAAGATATCCCTTTGATGGAACTGTTCTGTATCTTGACTGTGGTGGCGGTGGTCACAGGAATCTACATGTCATAAAATTACATGGAACTAAATACACACACACACATACACAAATAAGTACATGTAAAATGGGTGCAATCTGAATAAGGTCAGTGGAGTGCATTAATGTCAGTTTCCTGGTGGTGCTATTGTACTGTAGTTATGCAAGATGTTACCACTGAGTAAAATCTGGATGAAGGGTATACAAGAGCTCTATTATTTTTGACGATTGCATATGAATCCACGTTGCTTCTAAATAAAAGTTAAAAAACAGAGGACTGTGTTAAAATATTTGCAACTCATATCATAAAGGGCCGATGCCTCTCACATTTAAAGAGTTTCTAGACAAAGAAATAATAACAAAACCAAACATGTATACAGCACATAATACGTAGCAAGTACTGTTCTAAGTTTTTTCGATGCATTCATTCATTAAATTCTCACATCATTCCCATATCATCTCCATTTTATAGGTGAGGTGACTAAGGCACAGAGAGGTTAAGCACCTTGCCCAAGGCCACAGAGCTAGTAAGTGGTAGAGCCAGGATTCAAAACCCAGCAGTCTGGCTCCAGAATGCAAACTCTTTAACTCTGTGGGTCTCTAGAAAAGACTAGAAAAATTGTCAGAGCATATAAACGGTAAAAGAAAAACAACTGGGTCTTAAACTTAGAGGAGAGAAATCCAGAGAAGGGTGGTGCAGACCTCCCTGCACCCTGGGAACCAACCTTCTTAAGGGCCCCATCTGCCCCAGCTTGGGCAAGCCCAGCCCACGTCACACCTCATTACACAAGGCACAGACCCCTCCTTCAACACAAAAAGACCAATCCCCGCCTTCCAAACCCTGCCCCTCTGCAGCCACCTGCTCCAGGAGGAACGGAGGGAAAGGGAGACTGGCGGAAGGCCAGGCCTCCGCTTTAGCAGGGAGACAGACACAGCATCCCAGGTGAGCTGGGAGACAGGTGTGGGGCAGGTAGGCTCAGCTTTTGAAACAAAGAGGACAGAGAAGGGAAGAAAAGAGCCCCTCCCTTGGAGGCCTTACCAGCAGGTCTACCCTGTCCCCCCAGACTGACCCAGTGAGCAGATAGGCAGCTCCAGTAAGGAGTAGACAGCGCTGGCAAATTGGGCAGCAATGACCCAGGGGACAAAGGACTCAGCATGAGGCCACCACCAGAAACACCTGCTCCCAGGCCTGCAGCCCTCCTGGCCCCTTGGAAGAGCTCCAGCCCTCTGAATCCCAAAGGTGCTCCCCTCTCATCCCCCTCCTCCCTCAAGTCCTGGGGGACCATGTGCCTATTTTGGGGGGAGGGGGTAGACAAAGGAAGCTAGCCCTACAACAGTCCTAGAGACTAACATCTCATTTGACAGGTGACATCTTCCCTTAGGTAGAGGGTAGAGAATGCCAGCCCTGCCATCCTACAACCTTTTCCTCTAATTAATCGGTCCTGCCACTCCTGAGAGGAAAACAGGAACAAGTTAAAATATAACTACAGAGACCCACAAGTACACACAGGCACATCCATGTGTGTACTTCCAGCGTGTCTGAGGCCAAGACCTTCATGCCTTTGCCCCAGCCCACAGTGGGGCTCAGGACTGGCTCTCCTCCCCCAGGGCTCAAATACGAACGTGGATGAGGCCGAAGGGGAGGGAAGGACAGGGGTAGAAAGATGATCCGGTGTCCAGGGCTGGGACTTTGTCTCTGGGTTCAAAGGCTTAAACCAAGAACATTTTATCCTGGGTCAACTCTCTCTGTGGCAGCTTTGAACTGTTAACAAGCAGAGCTGAGGGAGCTAGAGGCACCATGTGTCCCCAACCCTGAAAAGCATGCAGTGGATAAAGGGAGCACAGGACCCGACTGGAGCCCCCTGGAAGCTGGCTGGGGACAGATCAACCAGCCGTTTCAACCCATCATTTTATCTGAAGAGCTTGAGGCCCAAAGAAGGAGAGGGATTCACCAGAGTCCCACAGCAAAGTGGCAGCAATACTGAGACCAGGACCAGGATCTCCTGACTCTCTCTCAAGTACTCTTCCTGTTACTCACGGCACATGGCATGCTTTGTCACTTCCAAGACTGGTGTTCCCTCCACCAGAGAGCTGTTTGGAAAGTGCTTCCCACACACTAGGTGAAGGTTTACTTTCTGGTTCATTCAGCACTCTTTTAGGCCACGGAGGTAATAATCATAAACCATAGATCATAAGCATTAGCATCATAATAGCATATAACATTTATTGAGCCCTTATGGTGTGCCAGTCGTCATCTCCCTGACCCTCATGACAGACCTATGACACCGGTACTACTACCATGCCCCACTTCACAAACGAGGAAACCGAGGCTCAGAGAGGTTAACCAATTTACCCAAGATTACACATCAAGGAAGTGTTCACTTAAACCACTTCCCATGCTCTTAACTACTGCATTCCACTGCTCCCACCCAAGTATACTGGTAAACAAATCAATAGGATAATTTCAGATACTGTTAAGCACTATGAAAAAATAAAGCATGGTGAGAGATAGAGGATGACCTTGACAGTGGCTCTCTCCCAATCTGTAGGTCCGGTGGTCAGGGAAAGAGTTCACGAAGACATAGCGACGTCTGTACAGAGTCCAGAGGGGCAAGGAGCCCACCATGACAAGATCTGAGAGAAGGGCATTTAAAACAAAGGGGACAGTTTGGGTTTTTTTTCCAAGGGCGATGGAAAGCCATTGGAAGGTTTAAGCAAGGCAGTGACATGTTTTGCTGTGTGATGAATAGATTGTAGGGGGATCCCAGGGAAAAAGAAGAGATCTGACATTTTCAGGAAATCTGATGATGAAGGGGTGGAGGGGAGATGAGGCAGGACTGAGAATAGAGCAGGGGCATCTGGGACCAGCACTCTCCTTTGCTCCCCACACTTCCAGGGCCCCCGACCCCATTAGGATGAGTGGGATTTGAAAATCAAGACCCCTGGTCCCAGCTGGGCCCACCTATACCCCTACCACCTCTGCCTCATGGAGTCCAGCAGCCTTGGGGGAGGGGAAGTGCTTGGGGTCTGATGGGGACAGGAGGGCAAGGTGTCCAAGGCGAGCTTTTTTTCTTTTAATTAACATCTTTATTGGAGTATAATTGCTTTACAATGGTGTGTTAGTTTCTGCTGTATAACAAAGTGAATCAGCTATACATATACATGTATCCCCATATCTCCTCCCTCTTGCGTCTCCCTCCCACCCTCCCTATCCCACCCCTCTAGGTGGACATAAAGCACCGAGCTGCCAAGGCGAGATTTTTTTTTCTTTTGGCTGTGCCACGTGGCATGCAGGATCTTAGTTCCCCAACCAGCAGTTCTGCACCCCCAGCAATGGAAACTCGGATTCTTAACCACTGGACCAGCAGGGAAGTCCCTTTTTTTTCTTTTTTCTCTTTTTCTTTTTTTTTTGGCCAAGGTGGGAGTTTTGCTCAAGACTCTCATCAGGGGACTTCCCTGGTGGCGCAGTGGTTAAGAATCCGTCTGCCACTGCAGAGGACACAGGTTCGAGCCCTGGTCCAGGAATTTCCCACATGCCGTGGAGCAACTAAGCCCATGTGGCACAACTACTGAGCCTGCATGCCACAACTACTGAAATCCTCGCGCCTAGAGCCCATGCTCCGTAACAAGAAAAGCCACCACAATGAGAAGCCCGCGCACCACGACGAAGAGTGGTCCCCGCTCTCTGCAACTAGAGAAAGCCCGCATGCAGCAACGAAGACCCAACGCAGCCAAAAAAAAAAAAAAAGACTCATCAGGAGGAAGATTTCCCCAGGGGTCACACTGTCCCCCACTGCTCTCTACCAGGAAAGGGCTGGGTGGGTAAGAATCCCACCCCCCCACACAAATCTCCACCCCCAGGAGATCCTATATGCTTTCCCCCCAGTTGGGAATTTCGTCCTCACGTCCCAACACGGGCCTTCTCCAGGGCTCTGGACTAGATTACGTGGGATGGGGAGGAAGGAGGCTGCCTGGGTGCACTGGGACATCTAGGAAAAGCAAGTTCTATGGACTTTCCCCTTCCGTCCCGTCCCTTTCTCTCCCATGAGTTTATGAGTTTCCTGCCCCCGCCTGGCCAAGCCCAGACAGGACTCCATCACGTCTGGGGAGGGAGAGACGGTGGGAGGTGCCAGCAGCTCCCCTGGCTGCTGGCTGAACTCACCTTCTTCCTTTCCTCCCCTTACATCCTAAAGACGCTGAAGAAGCCAGAGAAAAATGGGAGGTGTATTCCTTCCCACAAGCCCACAGCCTCAAGCCCATTGGCTCCTGGGCCTGTAGCTACTTGCAAGGTTATTTACTAGTGACCCTCAGGGGCGCCCAGCCTTCCTACCCTCCTCTCACTGAAATTTCCTATTAGGTCCCCAATAGGAAAAGGAGCATATCTAAGGATTTGGAGGGGCTGATTCTGGACCTTAGACAGTGAGGCACTACTCCAAAACCCTGGGACCCATTAATCCTCCAGGCTTCCTGGGACAGACCCACCATGGCCTGTTCGGCCCCAGAACAGTTCCTGGCACACAATGGAGATGTGGTGAATAATTGGTGATTGAAAGCCCCAGAATTGAGCCACTGTGTATTAGGATGTTTTGAGGGCCTGACTGGCTTCAGGCTAACCTCAGAACTGATTCCTGGAGAAGCCACCACATTCATATATTGAACACCTGCTATGTAACATGTATGTAACATGTCCTGTGTGAGCTAGACATTCGTTGGATGAATGAAAACTGCACGACCTTAAACATGACCTTTCTGTCCCTCAGTTTTCCTCTCTAAAAAATGGAAGTGATAATACTTCACCATAAAGCCACTGTGAGAATTACAGTACTTAGAACAAGACATAAAAATAGTCACAGTAGGTGTTTAATAAGTGGTGGGTGGTATTATGAGGGCTGTAAATGTTGGGGTGCGGTGCACAGCTAACAGGTTCAGGGTAGCAGAGCTGTAGGGCATCGGGCAGGGCAGCCGGGGGCTGCTCCGGACTTCTGGGAAAAGCCACTCAAATTCCCAGCAATGGTGTCCAACTTTGCCAGAGCTGCGGGGGGTGGGGTTGGGGGCCAGGAGGAGAGTTTGCTGACTTTTCTAGTGAACTGGGCGCTTCCAGCAAACCATCCCTGCTGCTCCTCACCGGCTCCCAGCTTTGTTCACGCCCACCGCCTCCTGCTCACACCTAACTTCTCGGTGAGCAAGACCCAGTAGCACAGCCGTCCCTCCCCCGCTCCCAGGGCCTCTGCTGCCCCCTAGGCTCGGGCGCGGCTGCCAAGCCTTGCACCTTCCCCCACCTCCAAGCCCTGTGAATTCTGACATCCCCGAATTTTACCGTCTCGTGAAATATCCCTGCTTTTCCTTGGGGAGCCACCTCTGCGCCCTCGCGTGGCCCGGCAAGAGGGCAGGCTAAGGCGGAGAGGGGACTTGAGGCTCCACGGTCTCCCCTCGTGTTGCCCCCGCCCCCCAACCTCGCACCAGATCGCCACGGTCTCCCGCCGCTGCTCCCGCGGCGCCAGGCCGACACCCTCCCGCGCTCTCCGACCGCGACCCTTCCGGCCCCCGGTCCGGGCCCTCTGCGCCCCGCGGGCCAGCCTCACCGCCGGGAACCCTGGGAGATGTAGTTTTCGGCCGCCCTCGGCAGGGGCGGGGCCCACAGAGCCTGATGCGTGTCCGCGTCCGCCAGTTGAGGGACCCTGACCCTCGCCATGGCCGGGCCCAAGAGCGCCAGAGAGGCAGGGCAGTGGACCGGCTACGGAGGCGGAATTTCCAGCGAGGTCTCGTTCTCCGTAGGGCCCTGGACAAGTCCCGTAACATCTGCAACAGTCTGTCTTGTAGGATTTCCAGCGAGAGCCCGGGCTCAGCACCTGGTACCCAGCATGTCCTCAAGGAACCGGTGCCGATGAGACTACCGTTACTGGCCCGGCACAGTTGCCAAAGGCAATTCAGCCCCTAGAAGTGTGTGGGGGCCTGCCCGCCACCCACCCCCCGCCCCGTTACTCCCACACATATTTGGGCCAGCTCCCCAGGTGCCCCTCCCTATCCCACCCAAGTTCCCCTCAGTGCCTCGGGTCATCCACAAATAACACTCTACCTCTACTCAGAAATATCTGATATTTATTTCCCAACATTTTGATAATTTTTTACAAATTGAATAAAAGGAATGAAGGGGAGTACGTGGGACCCCAGGCCAGGCCTGGGGGTCCCAATGAGAGGTGACGGTATGAAAACTTCTTCTCACCCACAACTCCTGGCCTGCTGCCCTAACCTCTCCTATCAACCTTACCTAAGAGTGAGGTGGGGGCTTTCTGAGGATGTGGGGCTCCCCCCTAGAGGGGACTCGGAGAATCCTGTTTCAAGCCCTGAACTGGGTCAGGTTGGGGACAGGTGTGGGCCCGGACGTGGTGCCGTCGCCGCCTCTCCTGCCTGCGGGCCAGCTGCCGCAGTTGTTTCCGAATGGCCCACAGCACCAGGTACACTTCCTGCAGTATCTCAGTCCCTCTCGACTCCAAAGGGGACCCGGTCTTCATTTGGGAGGTGACTGAGGTAGAACTCACAGATGACTGTGAAAGAGAGAAGATGAGCACAGATGAACAGCTTGGTCTAGGGGGAAACCACTGGTGGAACCACCTGCAGATAAACGGCAAAGGCTTGTCTAATTCCACCTGCTCTGTCAAGCCTCAGCTTGGGCAACGCCTCCTCCAGGAAGCCTTCTCGGGCTGTCTCTACTCTTGTGTTCACCCTGTCATACCACATTTTATGCACTATTTGTTCTGCGGACTCATCTGTTTTCAATACCAGCATGCAAGCTCCTGGAAGACAGGGACCATGTCCGACCCACCTTTGAGTCCCCACTAGGGATCCATGGAGAGTGCACTAAAATGAAGGCCAGAATGACACCCTCAACTCTGTCTCCAACCCAAAGCTCTCGCCTGACCTCCAGGCCTGTATATCCCACTGCCTCCTAGACGTCTCCCTGCAGATGTCCCTCTTGACACTTCAACTCATCCTGTCCCAACGCCCTGAAGTCATTACTTTCTCCCCTAAGTCAGCTCTCCTTCCAGTGAATGGCTCCAGCCTGTTTTCACGTCTGTCTCTCCCTCGCCCCTCACCATCATGCAATCAACCACTTGGGACAACAATTCTACCTCTTAAATATCACTCCAATCCATTAACTTGTTCTACCTGATGCCTCTCTCCCTGCCCAGAATATTTTATTTTATTTTATTTTTGACCACACCGCGCGGCTTGTGGGATCTCAGTTCCCCGACCAGGGAGTGAACCTGGGCCTCGGCAGTGAGAGCGCCAAGTCCTAACCACTGGACCACCACGGAATTCCCCAGGTGAACTTTCAAAAATTATTATTAATGCAGTAATACCTAATTCAAAACCAAAATAAATTGACTTGGTAGTGATCTAGACACTTCCCTTTTTAAATTAAAATTTTGACTGAGATAATTGCAGGTTCACATGCACTTGTGAGAAATAATAGAGTCCTTATACTCTTTACCTATTTTCCCCCTATAGTAAAATCTTTCAAAACTCTAGTAGTATCATAGAATATTGACATCAATACAATCCACTGATCTGAATTTATTCGTATTTCTCCAGTTTTTCTTGTATTCGTGTGTGTGTGTGTGTGTGTGTTGAATTCTTCCCAATTTTACATGATATGTGCAGGTTCATGTATCCAACTACCATAGTCAAGATACAGGAGATTTCCATTATCACAAGGATTCCTCATGTTGCCCTTTTATAACCAACTCACCTCCCCCGTCTCTCCCTCCATGTGCAGCCCCTGGCAACCACTATACCACTAATTGGATCCCCACTTCTCTAATTTAGTTATTTCTGGAATGGTATATAGTATAAATGGAATCATACGATATATAACCTTTTGGGATTGGTTGCTTCCACGCAGCATAACTCCCTTGAGATCCATCCAAGTTGTTGCATATATCAATAGTTTGTTCCTTTTTATGGCTGAGCAGTATCATTCCATGATATATCACAGTTTAACCACTCACCCACTGAAGGACATTTGGGTTGGTTTGGGCTCTTATGAATAAAGCTGCTATGAATATTCACGTACAGATTTTTGTGTGAACATAAAATTTCATTTATCTGGGATAAATGCCCAGGAGTACAATCACTGGGCCATACGATAATTGCATGTTTAGTTTTAGAAGAACTGACCACACTGTTTTTCCAGAGTGGCCACACCATTTTACATTCCCACCAGCGTGAATGAGTCATGGGGGATAGGAGGGGGACAAGGTGCTGACCTTCCAGCTGCACATCTGCCAGCCAGACTGCAGGACGGAGACCATGAGCGAGGAGACAGATCTGACGGCAGTCCGGGGCAGCTGCAACAGCGATCTCTGCCCATGGCCCGCCTCCACCGCAGCCCTGTCCGCGGTGGTCTTGGCCAACACGCAGGGGCCAGCCACCTTGGAGGACACATCCATCTTGGAGACCTTAGCCTCCTTGGGGGACTCAACCAATTTGAAAGTCTCAGACACCTTGGAAGTCTTCTCCACCTTCAACTCATTTTTCTTGGAGTCAGTGCGTCCTACGATGGTTGACTTAGCTTTGTGTTTCCAGAAGAAAACCTAAGAACCGAGACAGGGAGAGGAGAGACAGAAGAGAGGGGCAGAGCAAGAGACAACAGTCAGGAGAAGGGAAGGCCCAGAGAAGGGCCTCCTCCCCAGCTGTCCTGTCCCTCACCACCTCCCTCTCCGTCTTGTTTGGCCACAGGTGGCCAGGAGAGGAGGGAGGCCAGGTGAGGAAGTGCGGGTTTCTGTGACCTAGAGGTCATTGACCAGCACCTCCCACCCCAGCAGGACAAGAGGAAGGGGCGATCTCTGAAACTCACCCAGCGACTAATCTTGCGCCAAATCCATCGGAAGAACCTCATGACCACAGCCATTTCTCCTGATACACAAGCCCCAAGTAGGGGGCAGAACCAGCATTTAGTTCAGTGGGGAGGAGGACAGGCTGCAGGCCAGTGGCCGCCACCTCAGGGGTCTCTGGGGAGCCTCTAGCGCAGCGGTGAAGAAAGAAATAGAGAATCCAGGAGGGAAGATCCCCCCAGTGACTCATCCTAGGCCCTTCCTCCCCTCCCTGGGACAGGGAGAGGAGTCAAAGTGGATGAGAACCCAGAGGGAGGGAGGGTTCTAGCCCATTGTGAGAGCCTGCCTGGCCCCGACCCCAACCCCCGAGACCCTTCCAGGATCCCCGGAGCCAATCCCTGCGCCCTTGGCCCTCCTTCCCCCGAATCCAAGGAAGGAAAACTAACATTTATTGAGCGCCTGGTACTCCTCAGGCATTTCCCATGTCTGATGTCATGTAACCCTCCCAGTTGCCCTTCAGGTAGGTATTATTGTCAGTACCATTTTACCCCGGAGGAAGCTGCGATTCAGAAAAACCAAAGAACCTGCCCAAGTCATAAATCTAGGGAGCCACAGGGCGGGGAGTCCAAACCAGGTCTGCCTCCAGGATCCCACTCTCAGCAGGTCCCCCCTAGTGGGGCCAGGGTTCTCCTGAAGTGGAGGCTGCTGCTTTCCCCGCTTCCCCACTAGATGGGGTCCGTCTCCCTACCTGCCTCTTCCGGCTAGGCCGGAGCCGAGGCTGTCAGGGAGGGGCCTGCTCACCCACGGGGCCCCATCCTCAGCCAGCTGGGGGTGGAGGCCACGGAGGCCGGCCAGGCCTGGCGAGGGCACCGTGTGCCCGGGGAGCCTGGCCCACACCCAGCGTTGAGACAAGGGGCCCATTCAGGGCCCCCCGCCCCACCCCCAAGCAGCCACCCGGATCCAGCCTGCAGAGGGGACACGCTGGGAAGCTGGGGGTGGATCCTGCACAATCACCAAAGCCTCCATTGTTCTCCTGTCCCCCACCAGCACGTGGGCCGACGCCCCCCGCCCCCCCCCCCCAACGCCTTGCCTCTCCTGCCCCTTCCCAGGACCCAGGCCGCTGGCTCCCTTTTCCTTCCGCATCTCCACTCTGAGCCACATTAAACCTCCGCAGTCTGGACAAGATCTCCAGGGGAGCCCACAGCCTCAAGTTTTTCTCCCACAGGTGGAAACTGTTGGTGCAGGTCCCGCATCTGGACACAAGCAACGAGATGCCAACCTCCAGATTCAAGTTTCTTCGGATTTTTTAATTATAATTATTATTTTAATAACAACCTGAATCCCAGAACTTCCAGATACTTTCTGTACTCCCTCCCCTGGGCAGAGGAGAGGGGGGCACTCCAGGGAACAAGGTGGGGATGTCTGCCAGGCAGCCTCCAACACCCCCAAGCCATCTATTGCCGGCGGGGTCCCAGAACACTGACCCCTAGGGAGGGAGGAGGGGGGGGGGGGCTCCATCTAACACCCTGCCCTGATGCCCTCCCTCCTCCATCAATGTCTAGGGATGCCCCAGCCCAGTCTCTGGGCACTATGGGGAGATCAAGGAAGGGCGGGGGACAGGCCACTTCTGAGCCTTCAACTCCCATCCCCGGGGATCAGGGGGCATTAAAGCTGCATAGGAAGAGGGGGCAGGCAGCTGGCTCAAGGCCTAGCAGCTGTGGCGGCCCCCAAAGGCACATTGTGAAGGAAGGGAGGCTCAGACTGAGGGCCCATTGGGCGCTGGGGGCCCCAGCCGCGGGACCCCCGAGGAAGGCAGCTGGGCCAGCTGCTCGGGGCTGGCCAAGGCACGCAGCAGTCCATTCTCCTGCTCCAGCGCGGCATTCCGCTCGGCCAGGTCCCGAATCTGCTCCTTCAGCACCTCCACCTCCTCCCGGACCGCAAACATGAGGTGGGACTTCACCAAGTCCTGGGGGTCCAGGGACAGGCAAAGCGTCAGGGGTCCCAGGCCACCCCAACCTCATCCCCTGCCCAGTGCCTTGAGGAGCCAGGTGTGGGAGATGCTCCTGCTCCCAGATGATGGGGGACCACTGGGGAAGAAGTCAAACAGGGAAGGTGCAGGGGGTGGGGTATTGGGATGGGCAAGGATGCCGGACAGAGGCAAGGTCAGGGCTCAAAGACAGAGACGGAGGCCAGGAGCAGGCTAGGAATTAAGGTATGTCAAGGGTTCAGGAGGGGGCGAAGGACCCCAGGGGACCCAGCTGGGAGCAGGTTGAGGAGTGGAAGTCAGTATTCCCTAATAATGAGGACAGCAAGGATGGAGCACTGGGCCGGCCAACGGAGGCAGGGGCCTGGGCATCAGCACATGAGCCGGGACCTGCTGGGGCCAAGATGGCTTCTCTTACCATGGCTTGTTCGATCTTGTTGTCAATGCCAACCAGGCTTCCGGAGCCACTGGAGAGACACAGGGAGACGAGAGGTAAGGAGGAGGAGCAGGTGCCAAGCCAGGTGTCTGGACACCCCAGCCTGCTGCTTTCCAGGTGCTTCTCAGAGCAGGCTCTGGCCTCCTCCACAAGCCCCATTTGCTGCAGCCTCCCACCCACACCCCTGCCTGTACCTGTGACAGTAGAGAATCAGGGAGAGGAGGGTTTTGTCCATCCCCCGGCGGGGTGAGGGCCGCTGCCCAGGCCCCCCCAGGCCCCGGTGGGGTGGGGGTCCAGAGGCCCCTCGGATGGGGGATGCTCCCCGAGGGGAACAAGGAGAGGAGACACAGCCCCTCTTCTGGGGAGGCCCCGGAGCCATCCCCACCGCTCGGGTCTCATACGAGGACACCAGGGACTTGACTGAGACCCCTGGCTGGGCCATCCCCAAGGGAAAAGGATCCTTGGGCGTCCCCAGAGGGAGAGAGCTGTATCATAAGGACTGCCTGGGGGGCTCAAAGCCCCCCGGGCAGAGCAGAGTCTGGCTGGTGCCAGGCAGGCAGAAAGGAGACGGTGCCTAGGGGGTGCTGGCCTGAAAGATATATACCACTCCCCAGGGCAAAGCCTGGCTGCTATTGGCTCCTCAGGGACACGGGGACCCCCTCCCGCCAGCTCCATGGTGGGCGGGAATTCCCAGACACGGTCAGTGCCAGTGTCCCCTTCTCACCCTGGCACCAATCCCAGAGCGGAGGGGAGGGGGGCCGGCTGAGGACAGTCAGCTGGGGGGCCGAGTCAGGGGAGGGGCTGCGGGGCCAGAGGCCTGGGGCAGGGAAGGGTGTGAAGGGTGAGGGACAGCCTGGCCCTGGGAGGCCTCTTCCCACCTCTGATCCCATCCTGCCCCCCTCTGGGCGAACACTGGCCTCCCTCAAGGCCTCAGCTGCTCTCAGCCGGGAGGTAAGAAAGGGAGTGAGGGCGATGGGGTGGGGTGTGTTTCTGATATGCTTGTGGTCTTCCTTGGATTATGAGCACCTCCCTGAAACACAAAGCCCACAGCAGGGATGACCCCTGGGGCCTAGCCAGAGAGTTCCCCTCCTCCCACGGTGAGGGTGAGGAGAAATGGGAAAGTTACCATGGCAACAGAAACAGAGCCTGAAAGACGAGTACAGCCTATGGACCTGGGACCCCAGTCTGGTGTCTGGGATCTTGGAGGGAGCGAGGGCATAAGGAGAGGTGAGAAGGTGAGGCTGGAGGTGGGATACTGGGAATAGGTGCAGGCGCTTTGAAGAGTCCTGGGAACGGAAGACGGGGAAGGGAGAGCAGGTCTGGCTGCAGTTTATTAAGTGGCCACCAGAGGTCGACTCAGGCCTGGCTCAAGGATCCCCAGGCCCAGGCTTTGGGTCCCAGAACCTGCACCGTCCTTTGCACCCTGTCCTCTCCTCCAAAGCTCCCTCTCCCCACCACTCAGGCCCCAGGTTCCTGCCTCACCCTGCAGCTCACCACCCACACCTGTCCAGCTTCTGCCTCAGCTGCCTCGGCCCCAGGGCCAGCCCTCCACCTATGCCTCCCAGTACCACAGGATCACCAGTCCTGACCTCCAGCCCCCAGTTTCGCCCCTCTCAGGGAAGGTGGCCCCAACATGCTGCCTCCCGCACCCTTGTGCTCCCTTGTCCAGCCCTCTCTCCTGGTTGTCAGTTCCAACTTGCTTTCCTGTGGGGGGAATTAGCACTCAATCCAAGGTGACCCTTGGATGAGGCCCTGCAGCCAGGAAGGGAGCACGAGGGCACTGGGAATTTTCCATTTCCCATCCAAGCTCTGGGTGCAGAAGGCGCTGACAGGTGGAGTAACCAAGAGGGTGACCAGGCCTGAAAGAGCAGAACAGGATGGGGTGGGGGAAGGACACCTGGGACCCCTGGGGTTGCGGGGAGAGAAGAAGTTTGAGAGCAGAGGGAGGCCAGCCAGCTGGAGCGTCAAAGCAGTTTTCAAGCTATTTCAAACCGAGACACCTGGGTGGAGACTGGGCCACCACAGAACTCTCCCCCCAACCACCAGTCCACACAGACACACAGAGACCAAAGAGGGGTTAGATTCACAGGAACAGGAACACTGGCCTTGCTTGGCGAACACTCAGTTAAGATGCCAAGTTAAGTTGTTCCTTCTTGCCAGAAATAAATGAATAATACAACAATAAACATTTGTCGGCTGATAGATGGTTATCTCCTGTTTGCCTAGTGCTGGAGTTTTTGACGGCACTTTCCACTGGCACATTCTAACATTAACACTTCAAGGGACCAGGACTCTGGCAACACAAGCCCTCCCTTTGAGAACCTCTGAGAGAAGGGCTGCCTGGCACTGTGCTGGCATCCCTGAGCAGGGTCAGGAGTGGGAAGCTTGGGGTTGACTGGATGGGATCAGCCTTCACCACAAGCCCCCAAAGCAACTTTGTATGAGTCAGAATAAAATTTTCAAGACTTATTGCCATCTTCTCGATAACTGTCATGACTTCAAGTGTCAACAGTGACTTCAAATGTGAGTGGCGCCCCCTGGAGTTGTGCAGAGCACGACATGCACACCTGGGTACTCTGGCCCTGCAGGACTCTTAGGTCCTGGGGCAAGGACAGCTGTAGAGGCTGGTCTTCCTTTTTGAAGGTCAAATGAAACAGCCTCAAAATGAGGATCAGATGAAGAAACAGGACATCTGGGAGAGGTGGGGAGGTTCTGATGTCGGGGACAAGGGCCAGCTCTGCTCCCTCACCGTGTTTTGATGAGCCCCCAGGGGCCTGGCTGCCCCGTCTACACTCCCTCCCGGATCTGTTGGGGGTGGGGTGGGGAGGATGGCTCTTTGCCCGGATTGGGAGAGCTGTCCCTGCCTCTGTCCTGGAGAGAAAGGGCATCCCAGAGATGTTTGCTTCCTCCTCCTCTCTTGGGACACAGGCATTCCAGTAGAAGAGAGGAGAGAAAGTGGCTTTGGGGTCCGACCCAGGCTCCAACAGCAGTCCTGCCACTTACTAGCTGGTGACAGTGGGCAAGTTTCTAAAAACCTTCCTCCTCTGAGTCTCAGTTTCTTCATCTGGAAAGTGGGGATCATGGGGTTGCTCTTAGAATTATGTGAGATAAGAGGTAGCATCTGACCCCAAGGAAGCACTGGATAAACATACCTTTTCTTTCCTGAGTTCCTAGAATTCATTCCCTGTAATGTCTGGATTCCCCATGCTGGCCATCTACCCACCTATGCAACCATCCCCTCATGCATCCATCCATCCACTTATTCAAGTACCTCCCAACTGCCAGGCCCTGTTGGGGGCACGAATTCACCATGTACCCTCTGTTCTCCCATCCCCAGATTTAAGATTGGTCAGGGATCCCCAACTCCCCATCTGGGGTCCAGGCACTTAATACCCCAGCCCACTTTCCCTCTCAAAAGGGAGGCCCCATGCCCCTCAGACCCTGTTCTGCCAGCTCCCGGCACACCAGAGAGGTGAGGTGGGGGCTACACACCCCATTCCAGGGGGCCAAGGAGGTGGCCCAGCCCAAACACGCTGGCCCAGCAGGGTGGAGCTCGAGGGGTTGGGCCTGAGCCCCAGAGGCTTGGAGCTCAGCAGAGTAAAGTGGAGGCTGGGAGGCGGACCGGTCAGACTGGGGTGTTTGAGGGGGTGGGACAGAGGGAGGAGGGGAGGGAGGAGACAAGCCAAAAGAATAGAGTTCAGGAGGCTTCTAGAGGCAGAACTCTCTAAGAGAAAGCTGGAAGCTGGCCTCTCAAATCAACAGGGGTGGGGGAGGGACAGGGAGCCCTCCGTGCCAGGGAACCTCCCAAGTGGGAGGGGGAGCGGGTGGGAAGCGCTGAGAATAGCAGCGATGGGGGCAGGTGACTCTCCCGGGCCTGGCCGACCTCACACCTCACACATTCCTTAGAGCAGGGAGCTCTGATGCGGCCCTGCCCAGCCCTACTCTGTCCCTCATTCTCCAAGTGCCTCCACCAGGGCCCTCGCCCTCCATCCCACCGGCCCCTATCACCCCTTCTCTTTCCTCTCTGGCCCCCCCCCCCCTCAAGGCCTCAGTCCCTGACTGGAGAAGGGGGGGGGGTCGCCACGTGACTGGAAGGCAGGAAGGAGAGACTCCGCTGAAATAAGTCCCCCACTTCCCACTAAGCCCCGCCCCTTAGTGCCTTCCAAACAGGAAGTCCCTCCCCCAGGCTTCAAACAGGAAGTCCCACTCCTCCCTCCAAAATAAAAGTGGCGACTCCTTGGTCCCTCTCCTGGGTTCGTATCAGTCCACAGCCAGAAGGGAGCAGCTTGGCCATCTGACTCGCGATTTTGTTCCTCCCCTTTCAGCTTGATAACTTTGCTACGTTGAAACCTGGCCCTCAAAACAGGAAGTTCTGCCCACCGTGCCATGAACGGGACATTCTCCCCTGAAGGGCAAACCCCAGGAGATCCTGCTCTCCTGTGCCTTCCCTGTGACCGACAGCCAGCCTCTGCACGGCTTTGGCTTGGCCTTGGCCTCGGCCTCCGGGGAGTGCTCAGCCCCCATGGTGATCCTAGCACAGAGAACCGAACCTTAGGGACATGCTTTCTTGGTTCCAGAGGTCCCAGGATCCTAAAGTAGTCTGCGTGGACTCTGCAGGAGTCCCATTCGCCTCGGTAGGGAGAGGGAGAACTGGGAGGAGACCGACTCCCTATTCTGGTCTCCTGAACATTTGCCAGTAAATTCTTAGGGTTGGCCAGATGATCGCTAAATCTGCAAGAGCTCTGGAATTTGACAACAATGACTCCCTTCAAACTCTAAAAAAGTCTACCATTTGACAGTCCTAAGCCAGGGAGGCCCACCCAGCTCTCTCCACAGAGAGGGAGTAGGTCTCAGATCAGCTTTGCCCAGTGTGTTATGCCCAGGCCAGGCTTCTCAGTTTAAGAGGTCCTCTCCAAGTTCAAGTAGGGGGAAGGACACCTAGCAGGCAGTTTCACTCAGCTTTCCCAGGTGCTGGGTGGGGAACCGGAGCCCACCTACCTATCGTCATCGCTGTCCAGGTGGCCACTGATGGCCAGCATGGAGCGGGCGAAGCTGAGGCTCTGGGCAGCCGCTGTTCCAAAGGGGTCTGGAGACTTGTGAACCAGACTGGCATCGGGGAAGAAGTAGAGGGCTGGGGAGCTGGGGCGAGAGTCGAGTGGGGGCACCTGGAGACAGACAGGTGGGAACTGTCACATTGAGTGAGAGAAAGGATCCAGCCACCTTACAACTTGCCTAGTAGTCTTCCTCCCTCCCCAGCTCTCCCCACACACCCCGTCTTCCGAGGACAAGGGACCCAGGCGTCCTGCCCCCGCAGCCCCTCTTTCCCCCGGCTCTGGGGAAGGAGGTACTAGAGACAAGGGAAACAGCACCCATCCTGAGGACTGGGTGAGTGGCTTCCAAAAAGTGGCTCATGGGGTATTGGAAAGGGGCTCTGGTCTGCACTCCAGTACCCTTCCACCACCTGAACTAGGACCCCTAAATCAGAGGCCAGTCAGAGACTGTGCCTTCTGTTACCTGACTTCTTAAGGTGACTCAAATGTCACTTCCTCAGAGAGGCATTTCTCCATCCTTTGACTCATGAATTCCACTGAACTGTTCTATTTTTTTATAGCCCCTAATATTACCTGAAATTTAAGTATTTTTGCCTCCCTGCTGCTAGAAGGTACGCTCCAGAGGGCAGAGCTTGTAGTTTGTTCAGTAGCCATTTGTAGAATGAATGAATCCTCAGAAACTGGTCCTCCACCTCCTCTCCCCTCCCCCCTCCTCTACCCATTCTAGCCTCTCCTCTCAAACTTCTAGGGACTCAGGTGAAGTTCTGCTCCTGAGCTTGGCTCTTGGGGGTTGGGGACCGGGAGCAGTTACGGAGATGGAGAGAGGCGGAGCCTGGGCGTGGACCCACACAGCCCAACAGGCGCTGGGGGTGGCTGCAAAAGGGCGGGGGCCACAGGAACAAGACGCCTCTGTGAGGCCCCAGGAGGCCCCAGCTTCTCGGAAAAAGCCAAGAACAGAGAGTCCAGGGTGGTTGGCGGGACAGAACAGAGGAAGGGGGCCCAGGTGGTGCCCCCGGCCCTCCTCCAGGCCCGTTAGAGGCAACCCGGGGAGAAGAGGCATGGGGGAGTGTAGGAGGAAGACAAACTTCGGGGCAGGGAAACAGCAGCACAGAGGCAGGGGCACAGGAAGGAATCAGGACGTGGGGGAAGGAAAGGGAACTGGGGGCACAGAGGGGAGAGGGGCAGGGTCTGTGGGCCCAAGGGAAGCTCAGGCAGGGCTTAAGGATAGAGAGAGCTGAGGCTGGGGGCAAAGGGAGCTTGCTTTGGAAGAGTGTGTGGACAGGGACCACTAAAGGGAATGCATCTTCTCCCCTGGGGTAGGAACGGAATGAAAGAACTCAAGAAAAGTGGGGGGTGGCATGAGAGACGTGAGTTTGAGGCCAGGAGGGGGTGGGGGGAGCCGGTCCTGACCGGTCCTGACAAGGCCCAGACACACAGTCTCAGGTTATTTTTATACTGTGGTTTGTGCCCAAGGCCAGGAAGGGGAAAAGTTCTCATCCTCACACTACCTGCCTTTCCTCCTGCGTCCAAGGTGTTATTTTCTCCTTCAGGACAGACACATCCAACATCCCTTGCTGCCCACCCCCCACCCCAAGGACCCAGGCATCCTGCCCCCCAGCCCGGACTTGTTCCTCTTTTGGAGGCAGGAAGCAGAAAGAGCAAAGGATTTAACTCTTTCTCGCCTGCTCCCCACCTCTCTCCCACTGCATGGTGGCCACCCCCAGTGATTGATCCTGGAGAGACCCAGACGCAGGGAACTGAGACTGACAACTGGGGGTAGAAAGGACAAACCAGCCAACGTCCCATCCTTGTAATGGGTTCCCTCACCCCCACCCAATTCTTCAATGTCTTGGAGAAGTTTGTCTTGGGACAAAGCTGGAGGTGGGGCTGGGAGGGTGGTGAGTGGAAAGAAAGAAGACACCCCCCCCCCCCCCGCCACCCAACTGGAGATGGGACTGCAAAGGAGAGATTTATAGTACAGAGATTTACAGTGCAATGCCTACTTTTTGCCCTTCCCTCCCAACCCCAGCAGGCCCAAATACCCCAGCCCTGCCTGGGGCCTCCACGCTCAGTGCGTGAAGAAGCGAGACCAAGACAGAAGGTGAAGGCCAAAGTGAGGAGGTCATATCTCCACGATGGAGAGACAGGACTGGGCTACCTGGAGATGGAGACTCGGGCCAAAGGCAACAAATGAAAGACCAAAGAGAAAGAAAGTGCCGAACGTGGGGAAGAGGGAGCCTAAGTGAGAAAACAAGGGCCGTGTGAGCAGCAGGAATGGACTTCCAGGTGAGAGAGCAGGAAGAAAAAGGACGGGGCTGTCTGATGTGACAGACAGGTGACAATGGAGCGAGGAGAGATGAGTATGGAAGTGGGGGCCAAGGTCGAAATGGACAAGCACCACCCCTCAGGTGTCTCCCCCAACCCTGAACCCAGCTCTTACCTGCCCCATCTCCTCTGGAGCAACCAACTCCATCCTCAGCCGCAGAGCTCCATCCTTCGCACGGGACGGTGGAGGGGTCCCCGCTGTTGAGCCCCCTGCCTCCACTTCCACCCTCAAAGAGGGCAGGGGCGTGGCAGCCCGGGAAGTGCCCGCGCTATCCCCTGTCCCGGCCTCTGGGGGGCGCTGCTGGGGCGGGGAGGCTGACAGGGGGCTTGTCTCCAACTTGGCCTTGCCGGGCGCTGCCAGCTGGCCCAGCCCCCCGGTGAAGGAGCGGGCCTGAGGTCCAGGGGAGGTGGGGGGCGGGCGGAGCCAGGAGCTGGGGCCCTGAGACAGGCCTGCCTGTGGGGTAGGGGCAGCCAGGCCCAAGCTGGCCAGCTCCAACCTGGAATCCAAAGACCTGCCCCCGTTGCCCCCTGAGGCCCCTCGAATCCCTTCCAGGAGCCGGCCAAAGCTAGGCGGCTCCAGGTCTCTCTCGTAAACGTCCACACATGTCCAGCGGCCTCGGCGATACGGCTCTCCCAGGCCTTGAGGCAGCTTCACCACCCGGAAACGGGAGGCGGGGGCCCCAGGCGGTGGGGAGCCATTCCGGGGGGTGCCCTTGCCCCCTGGCTCGGGGTTGGGCTCCTCACTGGGCAGGCGGGGCGGGGGCCCAGTGGGGGCCGGCAGGGCAGGGGTATCTGGACCCCCTGGGCTCCCCGGACCCTCGTAGTCCGTGGTGACGCTGGTGATTTGGAAACTACTCTTCTTCTTGCCCCCGCTCATGGTCCCTGGAGCTCAGGACTGGGCCAAGGTGGGCAGGGGGGCGGTGGTGGCTCTTCGAGGGGCTCAGGCACCCCGGGAACAGGGGGGCCACATGCTGGGGACATCAGGGCCCCTGGGGACGTCTGGGTCCGACATGGCAGGAGGGCCTTACGGGAACTGGGGGTGTCTGGTTGGCGAAGGGAGAACAGGGCAGGGGAGGCGGCGGGAGCTGGGGGGGCAGGGGCAGATTTTTCCTGCTGCTGTGGCTGCCACCGCCGAACTCCAGAGCTGAGTTTGCAAACTGGAGAGAGAGAGAGAGACAGAGAGACAGAGAGACAAAGAGAGAATGTGTGAGAAAGCAGTGGGCAGGCCACCTCCGGGGCTTCCTCTCTGGGGAGCGGAATGGGGGGAGGAAGGGGAAACCGCCAGAGACAAAGAGACAGAAATGACAGAGACCAGAGCACAGAGGACAGATTCGGGCGGGCGCAGAGAGCAGGAAGAGGCGGCCCAGACCCAAAGTTGGGCATTTCTCGCTGGAATTCAAACTCACGGGACCCAAGTCGTCCCAAGAGCAAGGGCTCCAAGGCCTGGGTGAACAGGAGTGAAGCCGCTCCTCAGCCCGACCAGGCCGCCGGGAGGCCTGTGCTGGGCCACCGAGGCCCCCCGCACCCCAGCTCCCCCATCCCTGAGGCAGGCCCTGCCCCGCCGCCCCGGCGCCCCGCCCAACCCGGAGCCCTACCTCTCGGCCGCGGCCACCGAGCTGGGCCGGGGGTCCCGGCCGCCTAAGATGTTGGGTTGTCCCTTCCCCGGGGCCTCCTGGCCCCAGCAGCTCGGGGGCGCAGGCGGCAATCAGAGGCTGGCCGGTCCTCTTCGGCGGCCGCACCTCGCCCCGCAAGGCATCTCCGCGGAAAGTTTGCTGTCCAGAAAAGACGGAACCCCCGCCTCCTTGGCGGAGCCCAGGCGCAGCCTCCGAAGCCCCAAGGGTCTGCGGACCGATGCGGGAGGGGGCGGCTTAACCCCCGATCCTGCAGGTGGAGCCGCCTCGGCGGTCGTCGCGGCGAGCGGCTCTCCCAAGTCTCCTCCCGCGTGGCACCGCTGGGTCTCTCTCCACTCCTCTCGGTCTTTCTCTTTCGGGGCTGTTGACAACCCCCACGCCCGGAAGTCCTGCCTCCTCGGGCCTGCTGACTGCTCCTCTCCTCCTCCTCCTCTTTCCCCTCTTCCTCCCCTTCCTCCGCCCTTTCTCGCTCCTGGGGCTCCCAGCCAGCTGGCCCGGGGCCAGGTCTGCCCCCGCCACTGCTGGTGCAGTTGCCGCTGCCGCTGCTGTTCCTGGGGCCCGGGACTGGCTGCCTTAACCCCACACCTGCTGGGCCCCAGCCCAGCTCTTCCTCGGAGGGAGGGGCCGCGGAGGGCGGAGAGAAAGGGGAGGAGTTTGCGGGGAGGCCCGGGATTCCCTTACTTGTAGGCATTTGCTGCCATTGGTCTACAGACGCACGGAAGAGTGGTGGAGGAACTTACCAGGATCCCGCTGGGTGCCTGCCACTCTCATAAGCGCCCAGTAAATTGTTCTGGTGCTGCTGCAGTCATATCGTCGCTGGTTTTCACAGCAACCGTACGAGGAAGATACTGTTTTTCTCCCCGGTCCTTATTTTTTCAAGTGGATCCTTATGACAATTTTCAAACATGCCACAAACTAGAGAGAATGGTAAAATGAACCCCTAGGGACCCAGCATGGGGTCTCAACAATTGTCAACTCACAATTGAAACTCAATCTTGTTTCATCTATACCCCCAATATCTTTTGTTGTAGTGTGCTGGAGTATTTGAATCAAACCCCAAACATCGTACTATTCCTCTTGTTAGAGGTGGAAATTGAGACCCAGGACTTTCAGAAAGGCTGTCAGTGGTAGAGCAGGGACATTTCTCACACTCAGGTGTGTCCTTGTCTGGCTCCCTAGATCGGTATAGAGAAATGACAGAGACACACTCAGGAAGGTGCTGACTTGCATTTTCTCTCCAACCGCGGGTCACACACAGGCACCCGTACAGATGTGCCCGCCGGAGGAGGAACCTGGCTGGCCACAAGCATGGACCCTTCCCCACACACCCACCTCTCACCCTTCCCACCTCTCCATCCCATCCCCTGCTCACTGTGGAGGATCCACACACACTCATAAAGGGCCTACTATGTGCTTGGCATGGAAGAATAAACCTCCAACTGCCATTTTCTCTTTTTTGCGCCCCCCAACAACATTCTGAAAAGAATTATTTTAGCAAAAGCAGCGTCTAACGACCGTAACTGCCTTCACTCCCAGGTTCAGAAGGAAATGGATTCTAATTAATTTGGGTCATATGGAACTCTTTTCAAGGATATTAAAATTCTTCATATTTGTCCACTCTACATAATTATCTCATGGATTCTCAAAACAGCCCTGGGAAGAAATGGGGTGGGTTTTGAGCTCCAGTGTCTCTGCTAAGGAAACTGAAGCTTGGGTTACTTGCCCAAGGCCTCAGAGCTAGCATTTGATGGCATTGAGACTAGCTCTGGGCTGTCTGACACATCCTTCCTTCCTCAGCTTTAGCTCATGGAAATTTTTAACCACCCTTTAGGATTAGACAAAAACAAAATAATGCAAACCCCCTTGCCCCCAGTTTATATACTTCCTCTTTATCTCATTGTTAAAATGCATCTGCACTCCAGTCTCTCTCCCTTCAAATGGTAACAATGACTACCGTAGCCAGATCCTGAGGCCTCCCAGGCGGTGAGGTGCAGGAAGCAGCCTCCCACACAACGGCCCCACCCCCACCCCAGACCCTCTCCCCTCAGGCAATATTCAGAACACAGCCCCGCTGCTCCGCCCCCAGATCCTCCTTCCCTCAGCGATAGCTCGCTACAAACTATTCAAACTTTATCTTTGCATCCTCCCCTTCCCACCAACTCAGACAATCAACATCAACTTGGACTCCTCCGTGTCTACAGTCCCAGGGACATTGTTGGTCTCTGTGGAAATGTTTGTTGAATGAATAAATAAAAGTTTATTCACACTAAGGTGTAAATGTGAAAGGACAGTTACGTATTTTAATGTGTTAACTCTCCCAGGGGCGTTTATAATAGCCTTTTAATATATGGCGCCATTTACGACTTATTCTTAATATTCATTATTTTGCGGAGTCAAAGGTTACTGGGAGGCTGACTTGGGCCGCGGGGGCGGACGGGCAAAACATTTTGAGCCCTGGCGGTGAAACAGGTCTGGACCCCTGGGAACCTGCAGGGATTGGCGACGAGCACCAAGAGAGCCAGCTCCGGTGCCCTCCCTGTACCTGGGGGGCGGCTGGAAGACGGGGCGCGGCACAGGGAGCTCGCCCCCTGCTGGACAAAGACGCGGATGGTCCAGCTCCCGACTCTCTGAGCCCCTCGGCCCGGAAACCGGCCCCCCCTGCCGGCCTCGCCGCCTCACTGCACCCCGGGCCCCGCAGCCGCAACCTCGCCCGGGCCGGCCGTGGCGTGCGCACCCGGGGAGCGCCGGCTGCACGGGGTACGCGCGTGGGTGCAGGCCCCGGGTCGCCGCTGGGGGGCGCCGCTGCGCGCTGCGCCCAGCTTCGCTCCGCCGGGGCCTTGGACACCAAACCCAGCACGGCCCTGCCGGGCAGGGGCGAGGGGCTGCAAGGAGTGGACGCCCCAAAGCGGGGGCGGGCTGGCGCCGGGTCCCCTGCACCCCACGACGTTTCTCCGTGTCCCCCCGCCGGCTCCGCTGGCCCGGTGCCCCCCCCCACCCCAGCCTAGCGGCGCAGCGCAGCACGGCCACTCCCGCTCCGTACTTGGAGGGTGTGGAAGGGTGGGTTTGGGGCCGGGGGCGGGTCTGGGGGCGGACCCGGAGGCGGGGCTGTCTCTGCGGCAGGGCCCTGTTCGGCTCCCCCCCGGTCTCTCTCTGTCTCTCCTCCTCCCTCCTCCTGCTCCGGGCGGAGCCCGGCATGGGGGGGCCGGCGCCCGGCAGGCCAGGTACGGTGATGTAGAAATTGGGGAGGCTTGGTGCGGGGAGGTGGGATGGGGGGACAAGGGGTAGGGAGGATAGGCGGGGCGAGAGACGGAGAAACCCAGGGTAGCAGGACAAGGGGAAGGGGAGGGGTGCCCGGGAACCTGGGGCCTTTGGATGGAGAGAGGGATGAAGCCGGCCAGGTTTGGAACAAACAGGGAAGGGAGAGGACGGCAGTGAGGAGGGGCGCCTGGAAGGAGAGGTGAGGCAGAAGGCGCAAAGGAGAGTGTGTTTGGGGGAAGGGAAACCAGGGCAGGTATGGAGGCCGCAGCTTAGAAGGTAGCTATGAGGCCAGACTGGAGACCCCCGGGTGGGATGGAGGGGCGGGGACTGCGAGAGGGAAGCCGGGAGCCTCCCAGATCCCGGAGGAGGAAGGTGATTTGGGCCCTCAGGGAGGGAGGCGGAGACCATCGCTGAGGGGCCAGGGTGCAGGAATAGGGGTGGACGGAAGCCCAGGCCCAGGCGAAGGACTGGTGAGGGGGTCGGCAGGGAATGGAGAGACATGGATGGGTGGTCTTGTAGCTGCCCAACTCAGAATGTCCCCACCCTTTCTCCAGCATCCCCGCCCTGCCCTCATGACACCCCCCAGCCTCAGGCCCCAAGAGGGGGTGGGGAGTCTGACTGTCTCCCCCTTCCCCAGCGGGGTGCAGTGTAGGCAAGTAGGCCCCGGCATAACTCCTTGTCTATAGGTACGTCCAGTTCGGTGCAGCCCATTTGTGTGTGTCTGGAGGTCTGTGTGTGCTGTGGGTGTGTCGGGGTGTTTATGTCTGTGTGTCTGGCTGTTCCTAGGTTGTGTTTACCTATGCCAATCAGTGTGTCTGCTCCTCTGTTGGTAGATATGGGTCTGTGGCCCGGAGGTTTGTGGGTCTGAATGTGTGTTTGTGTGACTGCAGGGTTGCTGTAGGTTGGTGGGGCCTGTCTGTGTGGTGGATCAGGATGTATTTACAGGATGGGATTCTGTGTCAGTCTGATCTCTCCAGAGTGTGTATCTGTGGCTCTGAACACCTTTGTCAGGGTGTGTGACTCTGGATACACGTCCGTCTGTGTCTGTACGTGTGTGGGTCCTGGAGGCGGTGTTGGGTTTTCTGTGCCTCCATCTGTTTTCCTCTCTCTGAGGACCCGAGTCACATCTCTGCTCCTTTCTCTCTTTTTCTCATTCATTCCTGGCCCCGACCACCCCACATCTTTCTTTTTTTTCCTTTCCATTCCCCCCGACCAAGTGGATCCGGGACCCAGGGAGGGTCGCCCCCCGGGCCTGGTGGCGCTGAGCAGGAACCCCCAGCACCCGCCTCCTGCCCCACGACATGAACCTCCTCTACCGAAAAACCAAGCTGGAGTGGAGGCAGCACAAGGAAGAGGAGGCCAAGAGGAGGTAAGGCCGCAGTCCCAGATTGCCCCCTCGCCTGTCCCACCTCTGCTTCCCTCGTGGCGGGGCCACATCCCTCTGCCCTTCCTGACTCCCAACAGCCTGGTCATCAGTCTGATCTCAGAGCCCGTGCTCAGTACAGAATTGCTGGAATTGCACACGCCCTGTCCCTGCCCTGCTCCTGGCTCCTGGCTCCAGCCCCTGCCCTGGCCTCTCAGGGGGCTTCCAGCCCAGGGACACCCTGTTGGCTCTTCCCCATCCCCAGAGGCCCAAGACACTCCTTCCTGACTCACCTCTGGCCTGTGATGTCCTCCTTTCTGTCAGTGTGGGCCTGGCTCCTGGTTCCCATGTCACCTGACCTTGGAAGGGGCAGGCCCTGCTGCCCTCATGGTCCAGGGATGGGTCACTTGAGGGGCACCAGAGACGACCCATTTGGCCCCCTCCCCGTGACGGGGTTGTGTGTGTGTGGTGGGGGACGGGCAGGCTGGCCCTGCAGATGAGCCAGGGCTGGGAACCAACACCCCACACACACGCGGCTCACCCCCTCTCCTTGCCCTCCCGGGGACCTGGCACCTGGCCTCTTCCGTCTTGCTCCCTTCTCTTCTTCATTCCCATCGACGGCACAGCCGCTCGGAGCCTGAGTCAGAGCCATCTCCCTGCTCCCTTCTCCCTCCTCAAAACTGTGGAGTTTAATTCTTGTTGTTAATTAGATTAATCAGAGCTATCACTGCAGTGATCTCTCCCTAATGAAGGGTTAGTAGACAGGGCCTTAATGAGAGCCCACCCCACAGCAGCTCTCCCCTCTTCCCTGCCAGCCGCGCCCCCCCCTTCACTCACACAGAAGCTCAGAGACAGTGAAAGGGAATGGGGGGTGAGCCTGGGAGGGTGACAGAGAGAGGACAGCACCGAGGGAGAGGGAGAGAGAGGGAAAGAAAGAAAGAGAGAGAGGCAGGGAGGAAGAAGGATCAGCCGGGGGAGGCTGTTCTGAGGATGCGGCGGTACAGCCCGGGTCTGGGGAAGGAGGCGGTGTGGGAGTGGAGGCCGCAGCAGCCAGACACGAAGGGAGGCCAGAGGCCAGGTGTGGACCAGCGTGAGAGTGAGAGGGAGCAGAGCTAGGTGGCAGGAGCATGTGCCAGGCGGGGCTGCGCTGCCTGGGTTTGCATCTCTATATACGAAGTTGTCCACACGTGTGTGTGTACCCGAGATGCCCAGGCTGGAGTCGGCCAGCTCCAGGAATGCTCCCTTGCACACAGGCTCACCCCTTCTCTCATCCCTGCCCTCCATATCCTTGCCTTTTTCAAAGCCTAGAAATTCAGTCCGAAGCTTCTACTTTAGTGCTTTGGACCCTCAGGCTCCCCCCATCTCCACCCCGGCCCCCCTCCTCCTACCTGGGAGGCCACAGGGTTGCAAACCCCTCTTGGGGTACGGGAGCGGGGGGCCCAGGCCTGAGGCCCGACCTCTGCTCCATCTGGGCCTTCTCTCCCCAGCTCCAGTAAGGAGGGGGCTCCCGCAGGCTCCGCGGGGCCCGGGGCCGGCCCAGGGCCGGGGGTCCGCGTGCGGGACGTCGCCTCGCTGCGCCGCTCGCTCAGGATGGGCTTCATGACGATGCCCGCCTCCCAAGAGCACACCCCCCACCCCTGCCGCAGCGCCATGGCCCCACGCTCCCTCTCCTGCCACTCGGTGGGCAGCATGGACAGCGTGGGGGGCGGGTCTGGGGGGGGCGGGGGGGGCCTCACAGAGGACGGCAGCACCCGAAGACCCCCGGCCAAGCCCCGGAGACACCCCAGCACCAAGCTCAGCATGGCAGGGCCAGGGTCAGAGACGCCCCCCAGCAAGAAAGCAGGTGAGACACCAGCACCCCTGCCCAGAAGGAGCCGGGAGCTGGGAGGATCCATTCCAGGCCAGGGGAGGCCTGCCGGGAGGGTTCATTCAGGGAAGAACCAAGGAAGTGGAAGGTTCCATTCTCAGAAGGAGTGGGGGGGTTCCTTTTTGGAAGGGCCTGAGATGAACCATTCAAGGGCAGGGGAAGCTCCTTGAAAAGTTCATTCTTGGGAAAGGGGTGGCCTTGGAGGGCCTTGAGGGTCGGGGAGAATTGAGGGTGGGAGCTGCAGATTCTGGGGCGTTCATTAGAAGGACGGGAGGCAGACCGGTAGGAAAAGAATCCACTGGGGCTGTAAGTTGAGAGCCGTGGGGAAAATGAAGAGGCAGAAATGTCCTTGCCGGTGAGTCAAGAGGTCACAGTGGGTCTCCCCATTTCCTTCCCCGACTTAGAGCCCGTTTTCTTTTTCTCTTTCCCACTCCTGCGCAGGCTCACAGAAGCCAACCCCTGAGGGCCGCGAGTCCAGCCGGAAGGTTCCTCCACAGAAGCCCAGGCGAAGTCCCAACACCCAGCTCTCTGTCTCCTTTGATGAGTCCTGTCCCCCAATCGCCTCTCCTCGAGGGGGGAACCCGCCCCTTCAGCGCCTCAGTAGGGGGTCCTGTGTAGCTGGGGACCCTGAGGTGGGTGCCCAGGAAGAAGAGCCGGTGTACATCGAGATGGTGGGGGATGTCTTCAGGGGAGGAGGGCGGAGTGGAAGGGGACTGACTGGGCCCCCTCTTGGGGGTGGGGGGGGGCCGACCCCAACGGCTGGCGCTGACTCGGACTCAGAAGAGAGCGAGGCCATATACGAGGAGATGAAGTACCCGCTGCCCGAGGAGGCCGGGGAAGGCCGCGCCAACGGGGCCCCTCCGTTGACGGCAAGCTCCACACCGCACCAGCCTCACGCCCTTCAGCTCCACACCCAGCGCCATCCAGCTTCAGCCCTCCCGAGCCGGAGGGAGGGGACGCCCACCAAGACCACTCCTTGTGAAATCCCCCCACCCTTCCCCAACCTCCTCCAGCACCGTCCTCCACTCCTGGCCTTCCCCCAGGCCAAGCCTGCTTCCCGAGCCCCTGGCGATGGGGTCTCGAGGCTACCGGTCCTCTGCCACTCCAAGGAGCCAGCCGGCTCCACCCCAGCTCCCCAAGTGCCTGCCCGGGAGCGGGAGACGCCTCCCCCACCGCCTCCACCTCCCGCTGCCAACCTGCTGCTGCTGGGACCCTCGGGCCGAGCCCGGAGCCACTCGACACCGTTGCCGCCCCAGGGCTCTGGCCAGCCCCGGGGGGAGAGGGAGCTCCCCAATTCCCACAGCATGATCTGCCCCAAGGTGGCAGGGGTGCCGGCAGCCCCTCCTGCCCCGGCTGCCTTGCTCCCCGGCCCCCCCAAGGACAAGGCTGTGTCTTACACCATGGTGTACTCAGCAGTCAAGGTGACCACGCACTCCGTCCTGCCCACCGGTCCGCCCCTGGGTGCTGGGGAGCCAAAGACGGAGAAGGAGATCTCAGTCCTCCACGGGATGCTGTGCACCCGCTCGAGGCCCCCCGTGCCTGGGAAGTCCAGCCCCCATGGCGGGGCTATGGGCGCAGCAGCTGGGGTTCTCCACCACCGCGCCTGCCTGGCCTCCCCACACAGCCTTCCGGACCCAACTGCCGGCCCCCTGACCCCCCTCTGGACCTACCCAGCTGCGGCAGCTGGGCTCAAGAGACCCCCTGCCTATGAGAGCCTCAAGGCTGGGGGGGTGCTGAATAAGGGCTGTGGAATGGGGGCTCCATCCCCCGTGGTCAAGATCCAGCTGCAGGAGCAAGGGACCGACGGGGGGGCCTTTGCCAGCCTCTCCTGTGCCCACGTCATCGCCAGCGCGGGGACACCAGAGGAGGAAGAAGAGGAGATGGGCGCCTCAACGTTTGGGGCAGGCTGGGCTCTGCAGAGGAAGGTCCTGTATGGCGGGAGGAAGGCGAGAGAGCTGGACAGTGAGTGAGGAGGGGGTGACGGGGAGGGGGACCGGGGATGTCCATGATGATTTGGGGGAGGTGTTGAAGGGCATACTTGGAAGCCACAGCCCATTGTCCTGAACTGGGAACTTTTCTGGGAGACCAGAGGGATGGGGGCATGGAGCATACTGAAGGGATGGGGTCCCCGTGTGTGCTCTGGAGAGGCAGGAAGACCTGGGATGGGGACGGGGTAGAATCTGGTCTCCTCTTCTTGCCCTGTCCCGCTCTACTCCCTGCCCCTCCCTTCGCTGGGCTGCAGGGGTGTGTGTTTGTGAGTGTGCGCGCACTAGGAGCTAAACACAGCTGCCTCCCAGCCGTTACCATGGCAACCCATCCAGACAGGAGGGAGAGGAGAGGGAGGCCCCTACCGTTGCTTGGCAACGCAATGCTCTGCCAGGCTTACTCTCAGAGATGAGCTTAGTTCACATGCAGCCCTTCCCCCAATGCCCCCCTTCTCACTTCCCGGCTTTGGGAATTCTCCCCCTCCTAGGGAACAGCCCCCCTGGTCTCTGTTTCAGAGGGCGTTTATTCCGGCACTGTCTGGGGCTGGAGGGGCTCTGAAGTTAAACTGGGGTAGGGGAGACCCCTCTGAATAGGGAAAAGGGTTTGGCAGCAGTAAATATCTATGATTCTCAGCCCAGGGGTGGTGCCAGGACTGGTGTCCCTCCTTGTGTGTATGTCGGGGGAGTGTGAAGCAGGGCCCCTCCCTTCCCAGCTGTGACCTGCAACGGGGCAAGTTACTTCTACTGGTCCACCCAGGCTGCGGTGTGTGTAGCCGGGGGGACAGCAAGACCCTTCCCATTGTACAGTCTCAGAGCTCTCCTTGTCACCCAGCAGAGGCCGAGGACAGTGTCCGGGCCTGGAATGGCAGTGCCGAGGGTCCAAGCAAGCTGGAGCATGAGGACAGAGGCTCTATGGCATCAGGGATCCCAGTGAGGAGCCAGGGGGCAGAGGGCCTGCTGGCCAGGATCCACCACGGAGGGGACCGAGGAGGAAGCCGCACCGCGCTGCCCATACCCTGCCAGACCTTCCCTGCCTGCCACCGCAACGGAGGTGACACACTCTGCCCTCGTACACCAGCACACAGATGGGCGGGCTGGGGGGAATCTCCTGGGCCCTACGTCCTAATACCACGTCTCCAACCCCTTTCCTCCTCTAATGAGGCTGGGGGGGGGGGCGCAGCCTGGCAGGGGCTGTCCTCAGGGAACTGGGGGAGGGGAACCTGGAGGCCCCTTCCCTTCTCACCCCTCAATCTTCTGCCTCAGACTTCACGGGAGGCTACCGCCTGGGGCGCTCCGCCTCCACCTCAGGAGTCCGGCAGGCCGCGCTCCACACCCCTCGGCCCTGCAGCCAGCCCAGGGATGCCCCGAGCCAGGTGAGGAGGGAGACAGGGTTGGGCATTTTATTTGTGAAGGAACAGGTAGGCAAGAAGGCCCGGGTGAGGGAAGAAAGGCAAGACTTCAGGCTGGGGCCTGCCACAGACTAACGGGGACGGCTGGAGAGCGAGGGGCTGGGGGAGATCCTGGGTAGCCAGCCAGGGCCGCCACTGGCCGACGTGCGCCTTTGTGCGTTGCGTTTAGAAAGAGACATCCCCTCTGGGTGGAAAAATGCATCCTGCTGGGAAGACGGCTTTGAAAAGGCGCCCCTTCCTGGGGTGAGACAGGCCCCGCCTGGCACCAGGGCGCAGGGAGAGAGGACAGAGGCCTTGGGGGCAAGAGAGGACTTGTTTCTGGGCGACGCATTGGCCTCGGCGCTCGGCGGTGGGGACAGGGCCGGGTGACTCTGAGGTCCTTGACCCCCTTATTCCTCCCTCCCCCCCAACCCCGTCGGGGCCGGCGGCGGGAGGAAGGGGCACAGACCCAGCCTGCGCTGCCGCTGCCGCTGCCGCTGCCGCTGCCGCTGCCGCTGCCGCCCCAGGCCGCCCGCGAGCGCGACGGCAAGCTGCTGGAAGTGATCGAGCGCAAGCGCTGCGTGTGCAAGGAGATCAAGGCGCGCCACCGGCCCGACCGCGGCCTCTGCAAGCAGGAGAGCATGCCCATCCTCCCCAGCTGGCGGCGCGGGCCTGAGCCCCGCAAGTCCGGCACCCCGCCCTGCCGCCGGCAGCACACCGTCCTCTGGGACACTGCCATCTGAGGAGGCCGGGGCGCCGGGACCGGGGAGCGGGGCGGGGGAGACCGGCCTCGAAAGAGGGACGCTTGAAGGACCAGGTGAGAGCGAGCTGGGGAGAACCCCTGCCCTCCACCCTAACCCCCGAGACGGGGAGTCGGCCGGGCCCATCGGGTTGGGGGCGCCAAGCAGCACCCCCAGAAACTTGGGGGAGGGTTGGCTTGAGGTTGGGAGTGAGGCCCTCTGCCGCTCTTGGCACTGAGCCAAGCAGACCCCTCCTCTTGAGAGGGCCAAGCCCAGGTCAGCATGGGGGAGGAGGGAAGGGTCAGGGAGGAAGAAGGGGGGGCGGGTCAGCGAGGGACAGGGACCCGAGAGTGAGAGGTAGAGGGGCTCTTTTAGAGAGTGGGGAGTGGGGGAGGTGCTGTTTATTTTGTTATTTATTTCGGGCTGGGGGGCAATTCTTGGCCCTTCTGACCTACTCCTGAACAGGGAGTGGGGAATCGCAGGCAAGTAATGGGAACCAAGCTGGCACTCTCCCCAACGCCTAAAGGCCCCACCATCCACGCCCGCCAAAGCTAGGGACAGGTCTGGAGTGGGGAGTGGAGCAGGAGAAGGGAGGGGCTCCGGGGAGCCCAGGGGCCAGAGGGCTCATTTACAGCATTTACAAGTTGCCAGTATTTGGTAGTGAGCTTGGCCTGCTCTGAAACAGGCATCTTACTTAGCTCCGGAGTGAGGGTCTGGCACCTGGGATGGGGGGGATGATGGGGAAGGAGGGAAATTTTCGCGGGTGGGGGGCGGGCAGGGTATTTATTTAAATTAAAAAGCAAAAAAACAAAAAACCCAGAAGAGATGTCAGGAACTTTTTTTTAATTCCTTTCTTTTCAGAATAATATATTAAAAGACTAACGATCCTAGAACTGGCTTCTTATGTTTCAGTGCGCTCCGCCTTTCTTATACCTGTCCCGTTTTCACTCTTGCCCCTGGTTGGTGGGAGCCGGAGGTTGTGCAGGGCGGGTTACTATGGCACGTGAGAGGGAGAGGTGGAGTTGGAGGAAAGTCTTTGGGAACGCCACCGTGCAGTGACTCAGCAAACCCTAATTGAGCATCTGATGTGTGCGTGACCGTGCGCCGATGCAGAAGGAACGTTCCGACTGAAGCCTGTCCTCAAGCAGCTTGTAGTCTATTCAGGGAGGTGAGATACCCGAGCCAACACCAGGCAGTGCTCCAGGAGTAGGAGAGGGAGAGAGCTGGACTCCTCCGGCACAGTGAGCCTAAAAGTACAGGTAAGGTTTGGATGAGCAGGGGGAAGGTCCCAAGCTCGTTTCATGATTATCTGCTGTGGTGGGATGGGCACAGCAACTGTGTTTAAATAATGCGGAGGGCAGTGAGTCAACCGTGATGAAGCTGGTGCAGAAGGAGGGGCCTCAAAGCAAGAGGCTGGTCCTCAAGAAGGAATCCAGGGAGGAGGATAAAAAGAGTGTCTGGGAGAATGGAGGGCAAAGGGACAGTTTGCAAGATGCAGCTGAAAGAAAACACCCTCCGATGGGGATGAAGGAGCCGAAGGGGGCATCCACGAAGCCCAAGTTTGGCGCTCAGGTGACTAAGGAAATGATCAGCCTGACAAAGCATGGAAAGTGGGGCTGAGAGGGACTTTGAGGGAAGAATGTTGACTCTGAAGCAATGGTGAATATTCAGGTTTGTTACCAGCTAGACCAGAGATTCAAAAATGCAATGGATGGTACCAGAGATGTCTTTTAGTGGTATGAAGAACATTTTTTAAAAGCTTTAATAGTTTTGTATTTATATTCATGCATATTAGAGAAATTATAATCAGCACATCAGAATACTACTTGTTATTTCACGGCAATTATTGCACGAGATAAGGCTAAATTTATTTTTAATGAATTGGTTTAAAGAAAAACAGTAAGCAAATAAATAATAGTACAGGTGGAATACAGAATATGAAAAATTATGACAGTGGTGTGAGAATTTTTGAAATGTAGGAAATACCAAGTTAGAGATAAAACGATGATGGTTTGGGAGAGCCAAAAAGACTGTGGATGTTAGGAGTCATCAACGTAAAGATGGTACTCAAGGCCTCCATAGAGAGGGTGTGGACAGAGATGAGAGTTAAGAACAAGGAATAGCTTTTAAATTATTTATGTTTTTTTAAAATTTCATTATATATATATATCTCTAGTGAAATGATCACCCTGATAAGTTTAGTTGACGTCCATCACCACAAATAATTACAATTTTTTTTTCTTGTGATGAGAACTTTTAAGATGTACTCTCTTAGCAACTTTCAAACATAGAATATACTATTGTTAATTACAGTTACCATGCTGTACATGCCCTCCCCAGGACTTACTTATCTTATAACTGGAAGTTTGTACCTTTTGACCACCTTCACCCATTTTTCCCCACCTCCCACCCCCCACCTCTGGCAACAAATCTCTCTGTATCTATGAGTTTGGTTTTCTTTCTTTTTTTCTTTCAGATTCTACATATAAATGAGATCATACAGTATTTGCCTTTCTCTGTCTGACTTATTTCACTTAGCATCATGCCTTCAAGGTCCATCCATGTTGTCGAAAATGGCAGGATTTCCAATAGCTTTTTAATAATTAGTTAGGAAATTAATGGAAGGAAATATCTCATTTGTAAGAGCAACAAGAATCATAAAATATCTAAGAGTACTTAAACAAGAAAAGTATAGGGCTTCAATTAATCAATAAAACTAAAGTACTTTGAGTAACTCAACCAAGGAAGACTTGAATAAGCAGAGTAATAACTAGTTCTTAGATAAGACCATAATGTAAAAGATGTAAGTCTTCCCTAAATCAGTAAATTCAGTGAAGTCTCTAAATCTCAAAAGGATAATTTGGGAAACTTGACAAAACAATTCAAAAGTTTATCCAGAATGATAATGAGAAAAACCAGAACATTCTGAAACAGATGAGTAAGGGGGGGGACCTGGCCTATCAAATATTGAAAGCACAGTGAGCTGGGATTGGCACAGGAATGGCACAATCTATCAGAACAGAGTCCAGAAATAGCAGCAAATGCACATGGGAATTTAGCATGTACATGATAAAGGTGGCACTTGAATAGTGGGGAAAAGATTATTTGATAATTGTTTCTTGAACAATTAGCTAGTCAAGGGAGAGTGTGGGAAGCTGGATTTCTATTTCATTCATTACACCGAAAGATTTAAATGTAAAAACAAAATATTAAAAGGGAGAAGTGGGTGAACATTCTTATAACCTTGGGAGGGAGGAGGCCCTTCTAAAATGATACGAAAACCAGTAACATGTAAACCAACTATACTCCAATAAAAATTAGAAAAAAAAAACCAGTAACAAATAAACCAAAAGGCATTTAAGTTTGATCTCATTCACAGCTAAAACTTCTATATGGCAAAGTCAAACTAGAAACATTAAACTAGGAAACTATTTCTAACACATATTAAAAAGATTGAAGCAATATATAAGAAAGATTTGTGAGTTGATAAGAAAAAGAAAAAACAACCCCAGCAAATGCGAACAAAGGACATGAACAGACAATTCACCAAAGAAAGAGAAATTACCAACAAACGTACGTGTTCAACCTTAACAATAAGTAATGCAAAATAAAACCATAATAAAACACTTTTCACCCATCAGACAAAACTGAAAAAAATTCGTAACATCAGTCTGGCAAGTATGTGCAGAAGACAGGCATTCATTGTGTAAATGTAAATTAATACAGTCTCTCTGGAGGTCGGTTTAAAAATATTTATGAAAATCTTAAATGTGCATGGTTTTGACTCAGAAATTCCATTTCCAGGAATTTATCCTACGGAAATAGTTACACAGGTGTGCAAAGCTAAATGCACAAGGGTGCTAATTGCAGCATTGTTTGAAATAATGAAAAATTGTAAACAACCCCAAAGTTCATCAGTATGGCACTGACTAAATAATTACGGTAACAATGGAAAACTAAAACTGTTAAATAGAATGCAGGAAATATAGATGTTTTAAACACAAGAATCAGTTCCCAATAAATTAATAAGTGAATAAAGCAATGTGCAGAAAAGTACATACAGAGAAAGCCCATTTTTAGAAAAATTATTTATTCATAAACGTTTATGTAGGTCTGGAAGGAAATACACCAAATAGTTGATGGTGATGATTTTGAGGTCTGAGAAGAGAGGGGACTTAAGTTTACTTTTAAAAAATAGTAAAATTTATATTGCTTGAATTTTTATGTGTATGTCTTCATTCTGAAATCAGAAAATAGATATTATTTTCTAAAATAGAAAAATAAGCAGTGCTCAGTGACAAGAAGCAGAGGCAGGCCCGAGGTGTCAGGGACTGTGGAGCTGGCGTGTGTGGGTTCAAGTCCCAGATCTGCACTAACAGCTAAGTTTCTCACTTTCCTTATCTATAAAATGGGAATGATTAGAGGGTTGTTGAGGAGATTGAATAAGATAGCACAGTGCCTCCTTTGAGGCTGAAGAGAGATGGGTAGGGATAGAGACCAAGATGGGGGAGATGAGAAAGAGACCAGAACCTCAGCAAGGCTGGAGTGAGAGGCAGGAGTGGACAGAGTCAGGGTAGGAGGGGCTCAGGCAAAGGCAGGCAGCTGAGGCTGCCAAGAGTCAGAGGTACACAGCTCTTCTGCTAGGTGTACAAGATCAAAGGCCTGAGAAGAGTTAGAAGTTGAAAGAACAGGGTGTGCTGGAATTATAAACCTCACATAGCATCTGGAAGGATGAGCATCCCCTGGGAAGTCAGCCTGGACACAGCCCCGCCTGCCTGACACCTGGTAAAACTCACCTGGGACTCCACATCCTTTCCTGGGGTCACCAAGGCACTTCCAACGCTGACTTTCTACTTTTTGAAACCCCAGCAAAGCAGGGAACTCTAGGGCAGCACAGCCAGAGGTGAGAGGGCCCTGGAACATTCAAGTCAAGAGGGAGACAGGAGCTGGGTTGGGGAGACCTTTACTGGGGAGGGAATGCTTTTCGAACCAAAGGGGAGAGAAAAAAAAGACCTCAGAGATAACACCTGCCTTATCTTTCATGGCCCATTTTACCCATTGAGATCATGTTTCAGCTCTGATGAGAGATTTCTATCAAAGATTACTAGGATCACGTCAAAAAGACTCAGGAGCAAATCTGAAGAGGCTCCCAATGGCCAAAGGATGGGATAATTGGAGCATCAGGAAGGGTAAGAACTGCAGTGGACTGAGTTAAATTCATGAGTTCATAATGGCTGAAAAATTGCTCGCCTTTGGAGGATGCCAGAGAATCACTTCATTATTTTGAAAACTCGTAAGTAAAGGGAAAAATCAAGCATCTAACTGCCTTTATCAGATCACTGATGAAGGGAAGTTTTTCTTTATAGAACTCTTCCAGCTAATGAACAAAGATAGAATTTTAGAATTGGAGCATCACCCTGAAGGAATGGCTCCAGGTATTGAGTTTCAACAGCAGCTAACATCACATATCACATTATAAGAGACAACCAGACATTCTATGCCTCCTGATGGAAGAATGCACCACCACCTATGAAGTGTTCTTGCCCCCTAAAAATCGAACCTAGGAATATGATCAAGCCTCTAGATGCCACTACCAATTACAGGAAATACAGAGGCGAGGAGAACACATTGAACACCAGCAAAATTGGGACTGTGGGAAACACCTCGGGGCAAACCACCTGGATTCCTCCACAAATATATCACCAGGGAAAATGAAGAGAGCAACAACCCGTAGATTAAAAGAGACTGCAGGGCTTCCCTGGTGGTGCAGTGGTTGAGAATCTGCCTGCCAATGCAGGGGACACGGGTTCGAGCCCTGGTCCGGGAGGATCCCACATGCCGCGGACCGACTAGGCCCGTGAGCCACAACTACTGAGCCTGCGTGTCTGGAGCCTGTGCTCCGCAACAAGAGAGGCCACGATAGTGAGAGGCCCGCGCACCGTGATGAAGAGTGGCCCCCGCTTGCCGCAACTAGAGAAAGCCCTCGCGCGGAAACGAAGACCCAACACAGCCATAAATAAATAAATAAATAAATTAATTAATTTTAAAAAAATAAAGAGAGACTGCAAAAGACATATCATCCACTGTGATTTATGGACCTTATTTAGATCCTGATTCAACCAAATGAACTTAAACTGACTTCTTACATTTATGAGACAATTGGGATTATGGCTACTGGCTGGCTATTTGATGATATTAAGGAATTATTATTAATTTTTTAGGCATGATAATGTATTGTGGTTGTGTATTTTTGAGTCCTTAAAGAGATAGTACTGAAATATTAATGGGAGAAATTATGTGAGGTCTGGGATTCGCTTCAGAATAAAAAGGAAAGGGAGAAAGTGCATTGGGTTGGGAGGGGAGGGGGGATGAAACAAGAATGGCCATGAGTTGATCATTGTTGAGGCTGGTAGAATGTTTTGTCTACGCTTGGGTCTGTTTGAAATTTTCCACAATAAAAAAGGTTGTTGTTTTTTTAAAAGTCAGTGTGATGAGTCAAAAATTTTCCTCCTTCGAAAAAAAATGAGGGTTGGGATCAAACAATCTACGAAGCCCCTCCCAGACCACACTCCCTCTCTAATTAAAAATAACCTTTTATTTTTCCAAAGCAATATATATGCATTGTAGAAAGTCATCAAATATTGAAAAGAAAAAAATAAACACCATATTTCCACCACCCAGAGGATACCATTTCACAGTTTACTGTATAACATTACAGGGCTTTTCCTATGCATATATATGTTTTTTAACAAAATGAGATTATCTTGCACATGCTGTTTTGAAAGCCGCTATTCTTCGTTAATGGTCTCCACTTCCCCATGTCAATAGATTTTCCTTTTTTGTTTTTTAAATAAATTTATTTATTTATTTTTGGCTGCGTTGGGTCTTTGTTGCTGTGCGCAGGCTTTCTCTAGCTGCAGTGAGCGGGGGCTACTCTTCGTTGCAGTGCGAGGGCTTCTCATTGAGGTGGCTTCTCTTTGTTGAGAAGCACGGGCTCTAGGCGTGTGGGCTTCAGTAGTTGTGGTGCACGGGCTCAGTAGTTGTGGCATGTGGGCTCAGTAGTTGGGGCGTGCAGGCTTAGTTGCTCCGTGGCTTGTGGGATCTTCCCGGGCCTGGGCTCAAACCCGTGTCCCCTGCACTGGCAGGCGGATTCTTAACCACTGCGCCACCAGGGAAGTCCCAATAGATTTTCATTTTATCTAATATCCAGGCTGTATATACATTTCCCTAATTGTGCCCCAAAGTGTCCCGGTGTCTTAATCAGCATAGGCTGCCATAACAAAATACCGTAGAGTGGGTGGCTTAAACAACAGACATTTATTTCTCACAGTTATGGAGGCTGGGAAGTCCAAGATCAAGGTGCCGGCCAATTCCGTTCCTGGTGAGAGGTCTCTTCCTGGTTTGCAGCCAGCCAGCCACCTTCTTATTGTGTCTTCACATGGTGGAGAGAGAGCGGCTCTAGTCTTTCTTTCTCTTCAGAGGACACTAATCCTCTTAAGGATTAGGGCCCCACCCCCATGACCTCATGTAAACCTAATCACCTCTCAAAAATCTCCCTCCCAAATGCTATCACACTGGAGCATATTCAACATGTGATTTTCAGACCGAGATTCTATCCAGAGCCAGGCATTGCAACCGGTGGTTATGTTTCTTTGTCTCGTCTAATTTGACACATTATCTTTGCTTCCTTTGTTCCCATAACTCACGCTCCCTGCATTGTGCTTGGTTGTTTCCTCAGGGTGCCTCTAAGGTTTATAGGCACAAAGAGTTAGAGTCGCTTGCTATTCAGACTCAGGTGCCCCTAATAGATGCGCCTTCAGAGGGGCAGCCTGTTCTGAGGGTCCAGCTTCCATTCTTGCTTGCTCCTCTGCCACGTCCAAACTGCCCCCAGGATGAAGTGAGGAGCATTGTTGGCTGGGGACTCATCCAGGCCACCCACTGGCCTCTGCCACCACCCCAGGGCAATCTTTTGCCACCAAAAATGGCTGGGAGCCAGAAACCGCAGGCTGGAGGCACCAGAGATTGGTGTCACCACCATTTCAAAAAATTTCCACTGACCAACTGGTGACCTTATGCTGATTGTGTTTGACATTCCTGCCTTAAAGCCCAGGGATGGGTGGAACGGCGAGATGTACACATTCCAGAAATTTCAGAGTCATGAGGGGAGACTTTCTGGAAAAGTTAGCAACCAGAGGGAAAATTTTAAATATATATATTACTTATTTCACTGCCCATTCAGATCCAAAGTCACTTTGCTCGTTTAGTAACATAAAATGCATCCTTGCATTTGGGTCATAAAACTGTCATGGTTGGTCTACTTAGAGATAAGGAAATCTAAAAAATGGAGGACACCTCCCCCCTCGATTTTGAGGTTGGGGTGGGTGAGTGGAAAGCTCTATGGGGAAAAGTTCCCCTCCTCTCCTTCTTTTTCTTTCTTCCTTTCCCACCTAGCAGGTCCTAAGGCAAGAGAAAGAAGACAGCTCCTAATAGGAACTTCTTATAGAGGCAAAGCCATACACCCGGGGAGGGAAGGGCCCCTGACCACAGAACAGACCTGAACAGGGAGAGTCAGCTTCTAGAATTCCCTGCTGGGGTGGGGGTTATCCACATCCTTCCCAAGAAGAGAATAGGTGGCTGCCTACCCAACCTTGCTGCCCTCAATCATTGCTTTGAATGAGGACTGCCCCCAGCCCACCCTTCCCATGATGGACGGAGGATTGCCCTTCCATTGCCATTGTGAAGTGTGGGGGTGCCTCTCTGGGAGAAGGGGCATCGCCCCTGTCCACCAACAGACCACTGCTCTTTACACCTTGGAAGGGGAGTCCACTTGTAAAGGGGCTTTACAGTGTATGCAGTGGGGGCGGGTACAAGAGGACAGCAGCAAGGCCAGCCATTGCTGGTGCAGATGAAGAAACAGCATTGAACCACCAGATCAATTCAGGGAGAGGATGGACGGGGTGCAGCTGTAGAGGCATCCAGCCAAGGAGGCAAGCAACAGCTGTCCCTCCCAGAAGGGTGAGTCGGATGAGCTCAGGTGGCCAGAAAGTGACTGTGGCACCCTGGGTGGGCCCAGTGGACAAGAGTCCCTGACTCTGGTGGTACTGCGGCCCAAGAGGAGACTCTACCACCCAGGTGATGTACTAATTGCATGGCTCTCAACTGGGCGCTTTTGCCCCCCCCCCCCAGGGGACGTCTGGCAATATTATTGGTTGTCTCAACTGAAAGTGGAGTTGCTTCTGGCATCTAGCAGGTAGAGGCCAGAGGGGCTGCCTAAATATCCTACAATGCACAGGACAGTCCCCCTACCAGCACCTGGTCTGAAAGAAGCTTCTGGTCTGAAATGTCAATAGCATTGAGGTCAAGAAACCTTGTGTCTTGAGACTCCCCTGTTGGTGCAGTGGTTAAGAATCCGCCTGCCAATGCAGGGGACACGGGTTCGAGCCCTGGTCCGGGAAGATCCCACATGCTGCAGAGCAACTAAGACCATGTGCCACAACTACCGAGCCTGCGCTCTAGAGCCCGCGAGCCACAACTACTGAAGCCTGCGCACCTAGAGCCTGTGATCCCCAACAAGAGAAGCTAGCGAGGGCTTCCCTGGTGGTGCAGTGGTTGAGAATCTGCCTGCCAATGCAGGGGACACGGGTTCGAGCCCTGGTCTGGGAAGATCCCACATGCTGCGGAGCAACTGGGCCCGTGAGCCACAACTACTGAGCCTGCGCGTCTGGAGCCTGTGCTCCGCAACAAGAGAGGCCGCGACAGTGAGAGGCCCGTGCACCACGATGAAGAGTGGCCCCCGCTCGCTGCAACTAGAGAAAGCCCTCGCACAGAAACGAAGACCCAACACAGCCAAAAATAAATAAATAAATTTATTAAAAAAAAAAAAAAAAAAAAGAGAAGCCAGCGCGATGAGAAGCCCGAGCACCGCAACGAAGAGTGGCCCCTGCTCGCTGCAACTAGAGAAAGCCTGTGTGCAGCAATGAAGACCCAACACAGCCAAAAATAAATAAATTAAATAAAAAAACAAAAAACAAACAAAAACCTTGCGTCTTGTGGTTAAGAAGCCCTGAGTTAGAGGATCTTAACCTTTAGAATGTGGTACCTTGAGATTACTGTGGTAAAACCTAACAACTTTATTTCATCCCCCAGTTTTTGTATGTTTTTGAGTGTGCCAGTAAGACTTCTTATTTCTAACTCAGATTGGGTGGGGGTGGGGAATTACACAAAATCTTCCTTGAGTTCTAACCTTTATCACTTGCTAACACTTTATGTTTATATTCTGTCCTGTTAACAACTGGTTATTGACCCCTGATGTATGCACAATGAAAGCTCTGAAATCACATTTCTATTTTTTTAGATCAGTTTTATCGAGGTATAATTTACATATAACAAAATGTACCCATTTCAAGCCTACAGTTTGATGAGTTTTGACAACTCTATATGCCTGCATCCACAAGTTCAAAAAGAAAACCAAAACTATGTTTAGATTTATGGAGTAAGGATTAGAAATGTGGACTTTGAAGTCAAACAGACCTCGGTTCAAATCCCAGCTCTTCCATCCACTAAGCCTGTTTTCTCATCAGTAAAATTGGATTAATGATATCCACCAAAGGGGTTATCCTGAGAATTAAACTGACACACCTGAAGCATTTAGCTCAGAGCCTGCCTGGCTCATGGCAAAGGGCTTCAGCAGTGGTCCTAATAATCATGGTCATTAGCGTCTTCGCCGTTTCATGATATACTTGGCTAATAGAGTCTCTTTTTTCTGTATCTACGTGTCTTCCCAGAATGATCACACCCTTTCCAAGATTACAATAATCATATACACACATGTGATTCCCAAACTAGTATTTCCAACCTCTCTCCTGGGCTCCAAGAGAACAGGTCAGTTTCCTGCACTCGTTATCCTCCCCCCAAGCCACCTGCCGTGTCTTAGGCTGCTGGCTCAATGGCATCACATCCAGTCTCTGGAGGCAGAGATACCGGCATCCTTTCTCTCTCACACACACCCTTTATTCATTAGGATATCAATTTAACTGCTTCAAAACAGACCCAAACAACAGTGGTTTAACCTAAATGGGAAGTTATTCCTTGCTCATATACGCATCTAGACGTAAGCAGTCCATAGCAGATCTGAAGGCTGCAGGATATCCAGGGCCAGGCTCTTGCTCTTTCTGCTTGGTTGCTCTGCATTGCAAGGGTGTTGCCTTTGTTCCACAAGGTCTGAGTGCCTTACTACCAGGTCCACATTTCGTGCAGCAGGGTGGTGCTTGCTTACGATTCAACAGGCACTGCATTTAATCCACATACCACCTAAGAGGCTGCAGTTTTATTAGGTTGAACCATACAAAATTGCCATTTTTGTTGGTCAAATATGGTAGAATATTGGCAATATTGTATAATTCAACCCCATACTAGCTCTACTTTACAGATTTAGGACCCTGACACACAGTGAAGTCAAGTAACTTGCCCCAAGTCACACGGCAAGTGAATGGCAGAGAAGGTATTCAAATTCAAAGCCTCCCTGGGAGCTGGGCCTGTGGCAGATTCCTCAGTGAGTAAGGTTTGGCTCCTCTGTCCGCCATATGCTTATAACCAAGTTGGAGAGCAACATGTGAACACTGGAAAGCTAAACAGCAACAGCTTAATATAGCTATGTTAGAATGTCACCAGGCCACCTATGTTTTTCCCCCAAGTGAGTGGTAAGGCAAGACCTTCTTTCTCTAGAAGTTGAGGAGACAGAACAGTGGCTCCAGACTGGTGTGGCCGGGAAGGCTCCCAAGAAGAAGAGTCTTCAGCTGAGTCTTGAAAGCGGAGGAGTTTCAGTTTCATGGTGGTGGTGGAAGTGATATTTAGTGGTAATAATCCAATTCTGTGCCATTTAACAAAAGCTTGAGGTGTTACCTATGAAGACTTGGGTTTCTGTCCTTACTTGGTTGTGTGCACACATGTGGGGTATACACTCCAGTAGCGTACTTGTGGATTTCTTCCTGTTGTACCTCTTCATGTTTCTCGCTTGTGTATGTGCATCTGGGTGTATCTTTCTGTGTCTTAGCATTTGTTTCTCTCTCACCCTCCCCTTCCTTCCTTTCTTTATTTCTCTATCACTTGCTCTCTCTCATCATCTGTCTCTCCTCATCTTTGCTCTATAATTGGTCCCCTATAAATCCTATCTTTTATTATGCATTACACATATTATACAGTTTGATGTGCCCTGCCCCTACTTTAAAATGCAAAGGGACAGACTGTTCCATGGCTCCACCTAAATCTCTCTTTCATTTTATTGCTCCTTCCCCTGGCCTTTGATTTAATTAATTTGTTTTTATTTTTATCAAGTTAGACACATAAATCATTTTAAAAGTCAAATACTCAAATACAAAGTCAAAGACTAATCCTGAAGAAAAACAACCCCAGGGAACTCCCTGGCAGTCCAGTGGTTAGGACTCTGCTCTTTCACTGATGAGGGCCTGGGTTTGATCCCTGGTCGGGGAACTAAGATCCCACAAGCCTTACGGTGCGGCCAAAGATAAATAAATAAAGGCAACCTCACCTCATTACACTCTCCACCTGCTTCTCAAATTCAATTGTTTTCAAGTCTTTCAGCCGTTCCTTCTGGTATGTACCTCCCTGTTTCTAAACAGCATGCTTGTGCAGCTATTTCTCCATTTTGTTCAGTTTTAGATATGATTTCTTAAAACAGAAAATGAGAGCTTAACTCTGACACCTGAATCCACACACATACACAACTCTTCCCCTTCCCTCATCCTCCCTGAAAAAAATTATATTCTAATTTTTGGTCAGAGCAGAATACAGTGTTTATAACATTATTATTATAAAAATATTATTTACAGCTGAGCCATGTGATAGACTATGATTGTATTTTCTTTCTTGGAGTTTTCTTCCCCTGGAGTTAATTGTCAAATTAACAAGTTTTTGTTTGTCTAGTTTTCCAGGTACCTATCTCAAAGGTGATCGATCAGCCTAATCTTTTTTTTTTTTTAATTTTTACTTTTGGCTGCGTTGGGTCTTCGTTGCTGCACAAGGGCTTTCTCTAGTTGCGGCGAGCGGGGGCTACTCTTCGTTGTGGTGCGTGGGCTTCTCATTGCGGTGGCTTCTTGTTGCAGAGCACGGGCTCTCAGCCTGCGGCCTTCAGTAGTTGTAGCACATGGGCTTAGTTGCTCTGAGAGATATGGGGTCTTCCCAGGCCAGGGCTCGGACCCGTGTCCCCTGCACTGGCAGGTGGATTCTTAACCACTGCGCCACCAGGGAAGTCCCCCAGCCTAATCTTGAAGACATCTGTCTTGTAGCGCTTCATCCCGTTAGGTGGCTCTAGGTGGTTTGCTGTAGGCTGCGACACAGCTGTCATCCTGGGACACTTTTCACCTCTCTCCCCCGCTCCTATTCCTGAGCCCTGTTTCCTCTTTCTTGGATTATTCCTTCATCTTATTGGAGCCTCTCCTCCAACAGCTTCCTGGGAAAGTGTGTCAGGGTGATAATTTTTTTGCGACTTCATATACCTGAAAATGGCTTTTACCCTAACTGGACTGATAGTTTGGCGAGGTACAGAATTCTAGGTTTTCAATCATCTTTCCTCAGACTTTTTCTTAAATTTCGTTATCAGTCTCTTTTGATAATAGTTTTTCAATAAACTGTATTAAGACTAATAGCATGCTTTTCCATGGAAGGCTTGCTTTTTTAAAAATTGTGCTGTAATTGACATATAACATTGTGTTAGTTTTAGGCGTACAGCATAATGATTTTTTATAAGCATATTTCCTCAGAATTTTGAAGGCATTGCTTTATTGTCTTCTAGTTTTCAATGATGTTGTTGAAAAGTCTGAAGTCACTCTGATTTCCTGTTCTTTCTTTCTATAAACTTGCAGGATCTTTGCTTTGGCTTCTGCATTCTGAAATTTCAAGATTATCTGTCTTCATATGGGTTTATTTTAATTCAATGTATTCAATGACACATGGGGCCTCCCCACCTAGAAATTTAGTTTCTTCAATTCTGGCAATTTTTCTAGAGGTTTATTTTATTTTATTTTGATAATTTCTTCCTGTCTAGTTTATTGATGTTGGATCAATCTCCTAAACGGATCCTTGAATTTTCTTTTTCTTTTTTCTTTTTTTACTGATGTATAGTTGATTTACAATGGTGTGCCAATCTCTGCTGTACAGCAAAGTGACTCAATTATACATATATATACATCTTTTTTTAAATATTCTTTTCCATTATGATCTATCCCAGGAGATTGGACATAGTTCCTTGTGCTATACAGTAGGACCTTGTTGTTTATCTATTCTAGATGTTATTGCATTTGCATCTACCAACTCCAAACTCCCAGTCCATCCCTTCCTCCCCCCACCCCGCCACCCCTCGGCAACCACAAGTCTGATCTCTATGTCTGTGAGTCTGTTTCTGTTTCGTAGATAGGTTCATTTGTGCCATATTGAATTTTCTCATTATTTTGTGTCTTTGTCATTTGTTCTACTATCCAGGAGCTTTTTTTCACCTTTACTTTCCAACGCTTCTACTGAATTTTTCATTTTCAGTACCATAGTTTTAATTTTTAAGAGATTTTTTTGTTGTTGTTCTCTGAATGTTCCTTTTACATGGTATTTTTTATTTATTTCAAGGATGAAATATCAATCTTATCTATCCTGAAATATCAATCTTATCTTATCTAACTAACAATATTAATTTTTTCTCTAAGATTTTCTTCTGCTCCTGCTTCTCCCAAGGTCATTATTTGTTTCTCTTTGTTGCTTTGGTTTCTGTCTCTTATGGTCAAAGGCTGGTGTGACCTTCAGCTCTCCATTTATATGTCAGTATCCGAAGGTCTTTCTCTTGAGCCATCGGTTAATCCAGAAAGGACTCCACCGATCATCAGTGGGGGTGTGGGAGTGGGAACAGAGGTCATAATCTTAGCTTCTAGCACTAAGAAATGTGAATGAAGGGAGAGGGGCCGCTGGAGGTTTCGCTGGCTCTGTTAAGCCCCCGCCCTCTGCTGTGTTACATCCTCTGGCCCCGAGTTCCTCTTGCTCAAGCTCTTCAGAGAGTCAGCATCACATCTTCACCCTCGACTGGAGGAGGGACCGTCATCTTGTTCAGGGTGAAGAAGGGGAGCTAAGAATCTGTTTCTTTATCAACTTAATTTTAATTAGGCAAAATACACTTAACAAAAAATTTATCATCTTAACCACCTTAACCAGCATACAGTTCAGTAGTGAAAAGTCCATTCACACTGTTGTGCAACCCATGTCAGCTTTCTACTGAGCTCCCCCATTGCTAGTTTAGGTCTTAGCTTTCTTTGGTCTGCTGTGAGTCACTTGCTGTGGTCCAGCTGCTTTTCAATTTCAAAACATTTTGTTATCATTTTCTCCTTTTTGTCTTCTTTATCCATGAGGGTTCATATCTTAAAAGAAATTTTTAAACTCTTTTTTCAGTGGGGTTTCAGGAAGCAGAAGAGGTAAAGGTGAGTGTACCTCCATACTTAGTCTCTAAATTGTGTTACTTCTGAGTGATATAATTTCTGATTATTTTTCCCCTTGTGGGTAAGCAGCTTTCAATTTTTAAAAAAGTGTTATTTCCTCAATGTAAAAATATACATGATTATGAAAAACAGTTTAGCAGTTCCTCAAAAAGTTAAACAGAGTTATTGTATCACCTAGCAATTCCACTCCCAGGTGTATACCCAAGAGAATTATAAACATATGTCCAGGGAATTCCCTGGCGGTCCAGTGGTTAGGACTCCGCATGCACTTTCACTGCCAAGGGCCCGGGTTCAATCCCTGGTCAAGAATCTAGGATCCCGCAAGCAAATAAAAAATAAAAAGAAATAAACATATGTCCACACCAAAACGTATACATGAACGTTCATTGCAGCATTATTCATAATAGCCAAAAAGTGGAAACAATTCAAATGTTCATCAGCAGATGAGTGGATAAACAAAGTGTGGTTTATCTATACAGTGGAATATCATTCAGCCATAAAAATGAAGTACTCACACACACAACACAGATGAACGCTAAAAACACTGTGCTAAGTGAAAGAATCCAGACACAAAAAGGTTATGTACTGTATGAGTCCATTTATATGAATATGCTAGAAACCACCAAACTGTACACTTCAAGATGGTGAATTTTGTGGTATAGGAATTACATCTCAATTTTTTTTTTCCGGGCCGCGCTGCGAGGCTTGTGGGATCTTAGTTCCCCGACCAGGGATCAAACCCATGCCCCCTGCAGTGGAAACGAGGAGCCCTAACCACTTACCAGGGACAAAAAAATTTAAAGTAAGAGACCTAAAAATTTAATAGGATATCAAATTCTCTTTTTGTTATGGATTGTGGAGAGGCGGAATGTGAAGATCAAGATCTACCTTGTGGGCTAAACCTCTGACGCTCACACAATATTTAACACACAGCTGGGATTGGCCATGATGCTGAGAAAGGAAGAAACTCTGGTGACAGCAGAGGAATACAGCAGCAAGATCACAAACAAATGAAAAGCCAGGATTCCGAGTCTCAACTCTGTCCCTGAGTCTTTTTTTCTTATCTGTAAAGTGAGAAGTTTGGATTAAATCCTGAGCCCTACCCAGATAAGATTTAGCAGCTCTGGGTTGAGGCCCAGAAATCTGATTTTTTAAAAGTTCCCACGTGATTCTGATGCTTGTCTAGGTTCAGAAACCTCTTTTGAGAGAATGAAGTATTCCAATGGTAAAAAAAAAAAAAAAATTATGTCAAACTGTGTATAGTCTGAGACTCTTGAACTTCAGAAATTCTTTGTATGAAAGGTCAACAGATTAAAAAGGTCAGACCCCCCGATCGTATGCTAAGTATATTTGCCAATAGGAAACTTGTAACAAATATAGTTATTCTAGAGCAGAACCAGGTATCAAGCCCATCCATTTGGGACCCTATTCGAAGCGGGTAAGTTATATATGTAGCTCATTCCCACGCTCCATTCTTTTAAGCCTCCCTGGCCTTTACCTGTCCTGTCCCCCTTTGCCTGAATACCCTTCCAATCTTTCTGGACAATTCTTATGCGCCCTCCAAGACTCAGTGCAAATTTCCTTTCCTTCAGAAAGCCTCCTTGACCTCTCTTATTGAGCTAATTCCCCATTCTGTGTGTTCCCTTAGTGTTCTGTATGCCCACCTGCCATCATTGTATATGAGCTATAACAAATTACCTCAAAACACAGTGGCTTGAAACAATTATAGTTTATTATCTCCCAGTGTCTGTGGGTCAGGAATTCAGGACATGGCTTGTCTCTGCCCCACAGTGTTTGGGGCCTCAGCTGGAAGACCAGAAGCCTGGAGGGCTGAAGTCACCTGCAGGCTTGACTGAGGCTGGAGAATTCATTTCCCAGATGGGTCATGGCCCATGGCAGGCGAGTTGGTGCTAGCTATTGGCAGAGGTCTCAGATCCTCCCTGTACGGGCCTCTCTGCAGGCTGCTTGGATGGCCCCGGATAGGGCAGCTGGCTTCCCCCAGAATGGGTGATGCACGAGACAGCAAGGAAGCCCAGAGTCTTTTATGACCCAGACTCAGAAGTCACATACTATCTTTCCATCACATTCTATCTGTTGGGAGTGAGTCCCTAAGGCTAGCAAACATTCAAGGGGAGGGGAATTAGATTCTACTTTTTGGAGGGAGGAGCATCACAGAATATGTGGACATATTTTAGGACCACCACAACCATTTTGCATTACATAATATTTAATTACATGTTTCTCTGTGGGCACCCCCATAACAGGGCTCTGACACAGGGCCTGGCACCAAGGGAGCACTCGAAAAAGATATTTAGCTATTGCTTGGATATCAGAGAATTTAATCACCCTGGTGACGGAGCAGTTGAACCTTCTCTGGCTTCTGAGAATGGACTCAAGAAACTTGGATTCAGTGGTCCAGGCTGTCTGACGTGTCCTCCAAGTGCCCTCAACACTCTCCTAGCAAATCCCTCAGGCTTGGTTAGGATATTTCAAGGTTTAGGGTGGGATATTAGTACAATGCTGTAGAGCTTAAAATATAACATACATGTTCTAGAGACACAGTAATCTCAACCTGCCCAAACTGTGTGCCTCTCTCCCAAACCTGCCGCACCCCTCGTGTCATCATTCCAGTGAAGGACACCAAAAGCCTGGGCACCATCCTGTATTCCCACCTCTGCTTTTTCCCCCACAACCACTCAGATGTTAAGTCCTACAATGAGGGGCAAGGACCCAGGGGGAAACACTCAGTTACTGCAGGGGGGTGTTTGGATCCACATGTACACTGAGTATTGTCTATGGATTGGATAAATGATATCTCATTTACACATAGTTTTAAATTTAAATAACATGTTAAAGTACAAATTCACCTTGAAGTATTCCTGAATTCAGAGCAGTCTTTGGTAATACGGATTTTTTTCCATCAACAGGTATCTTCATGGGGATCCGTGAAACTTTTTGGTGTTAAAGAGAGATCCCTAAAATTAGTTCCACAGATATACTTGTACCTGTGAAAAATGTAAATAAATTATGGAATAACCATACAATGGAATACTAGATAGCCATGAAAAAGAATGAAGAAGTGCTTTAGGAACTGATATGGAATGACCTCCAAGATATATTGTTAACTGGAAAAAGCAAGTTGCAAAAGCAGTGGGCTACAAGTTGTATACATGCCTGTAACAGCAATGGGGACTCTGGTACACATGGTTTCCCCCAGAGAAGAAAGATGGGAGCAGAGCTGTAGACCACACAGTCTGGAGATGAGGACTAAGCAGAGACATTTTTCACAATATACCCTCAGCATCTTTTGTATTTTGAATGGTGTGACCGTATTGCTTTTCCTCTTTTTTAAAAAAAATATTTATTTATTTATTTATTTGGCTGCACCGGGTCTTAGTTGCAGCATGTGGGATCTTTAGTTGTGGCATGAGGGATCCAGTTCTCTGACCAGGGATCGAACCGGGCCCCCTGCATTGGGAGCATGGAGTCTTAGCCACTGGACCACCAGGGAAGTCCCTTGCTTATTTTTCAAAACCAAATTGAATTGAAATTTTAAGAAAGGAGAGTCCTCCAAATAGGTTGGCATCGATGGATTTAGATTCCATCTCCTTAACGTCACTCACAGGCATCCAAACTTCTCTCACAGAATCCTTGAGCAGCTCCTCACTGCTTTTTGCATCAATTTCAAATTCATCAACACAGCATTCACAGCCCTTGTGATCTGGTCCTTTTCAGCTCTCTCTCTCTGCCTTCTCTTCCAAAATCTCTGGTTCAGAACTGTGAGAAATAAATGTCTGTCGTTTATAAGTCTCCCCAGTTCAAGATATCCTGTTATAACAGCACGAACAGACTAAGACACCTCCCGTTCAATCCATCTTCTAAACCACCACCATAGTTTCCTTCCTAAAACTCAGACCTAACTGTGTCACTTACTTTCTCAAAATCTTTCAGATAATCTGAAGCCAGTTTACCTCTGGTTCAGGACTGCTGGCCTCCTTCCAACTCCCCGAGGGGGCTGGGTCTCTCATACCTCCATGCCCTTGTCACGTTTCCTCTACTTGGACCCCCCTTCCTCCCCTAACCTCTGGGGGCTCATCTCCACCTACATTCCAGGAGCCAACCCATGTGTTACCTCTTCTAGGAAGTACTTCCTGCCCCCTCTCCAAGGTGAGTTAGACAACCCTTCTCATTCATTCAGCCTTCTGTAAAGATTTCTTGTCACCAGTAGGCTAGGACCCCTACTAGGTGCTGTAGGTACGGAAATTAAAAACATAGCCCTTATAGAGATTATCATACTAAGTGAAGTAAGTCAGAAAGAGAAAGGCAGATACCATATGATATCACTTATATGTGGAATCTAAAATACGGCACAAATGAACCTATCTACAAAACAGAAACAGACTCACAGACATAGAGATCAGGCTTGTGGTTGCCAAGGGGGAGGGGGGAAGGGAGAGGGATGGAGTGGGAGTCTGGGGTTGGTAGATGCAAACTATTACATTTAGAATGAATAGACAACAAGGTCCTACTGTATAGCACAGGGAACTGTATCCCATCTCCTGGTATAAACCATAATGGAAAAGAATATTAAAAAAAGGAATGTGTATATGTATATAACTGAGTCATTTTGCTGTACAGCAGAGATTGGCACACCATTGTAAATCAACTATACTTCAATAATAATAATAATAATTTTAAAAAACATCGGCCTTACTCTTAAGAAAATAGCAGATTAGTGGCAAAGTATCCATTAGGATTAAGTCAATGCCTCCTCACCAAGTTCGCAGCCCTTGGACTGGGAAGTCAACTTGAGTATGGAATTTTCAGTCTTTCAGCTGACGGAACAGTTTCTGCCCTCCTCCCCTGTCCTCCTAAGACACGGTGCTCACAGCCAGAGTCTTATCGCCTGGTAATACAGAACTCAATTGTCTCCTTTATCTCCTCTACCAGATTGTGTGCTCCAAGAGCGGGGAGTAAAATGAAAAAAAAAAAAAAAAAGTTACATGAAGGTGGCGTAATTATAACCAGGCCTTGAAGAATGGAGAGAATTTCCACCCTTGCTGTAGATGTGGAAGCAGAAGAACATTCCTACTTGAGGGAACAGGGTGAGCAGAGGAGGGATGTGCCAACATCAAAGAAGTCACGTAGCTCCCTGTGGCTGTAATGAAAGACGCGTGTGTGTGTGTGTGTGCACACACACACACTCACACACACACTCGTGCACGGTGGGGGAGGGGAGGTTGTGGGAGAGCTGCGTGAGATAAACTGGGTACAGATTACTTGAAAGATTTTGAGAAAGTGATATAGTTAGATTTGAGTTTTAGGAAGGAAACTCTGGTTTAGAAGATGGATTGAATGGGGAGGGGGTATCCCTTAAGGTCTGTCCCTTATATTATAACAGAATCCCATAGTGAGGAAATTTATTTCTCACATTTCAGGAGACTGGAAGTCCAAGATCAAGGTGCTGGCAGATTCAGTGTCAGGTGAGGGTCTGCTTCCTGGCTCGTAGACAGCTGTCTTCTCACTGTGTCCTCATAGAAGGGGCAAGGGAGTTCTCCGGGGTCTCTCTTATAAGGGAACTATCACATTGATGAGGGCTCATGCCAAAAGGGCCCACTTCCCAAAGGCCCCGTCTCCAAGTACTATCACACTGCGGGTTAGGATTTCACTGTATGAATACTGGGGGGACACGACATCCAGTCAATTGCAGGGGGAGAGGGAGGCAACAGGGAGATCTGTTAGGAGCCAGCAGGACATGATAACTAATTGAATGTGGAGAGTGAACAAGATTCTTACTGGACCAGTTCCTCTTCTCAGTCCCCACGTGCATCAAATCACCACGTGACTGTAGCACGTTCATTGCTAAGGCCTCACTCAGTCTTCCCCATCCTGGTCTCTTGCCTGGGGCAGGCTGTAAATCTTCATGATACCTTGCAGTTACACTGCTCCCAACCGCTAAAGAAAAGCAGCCTTGCTCTATTTATTTTTGTAGGTATACATCTCAATCGTTTTTAGGGTATTCACAAAGTTGGGCAACCATCAGTTTTAGAACATTTTTATAATCCCCCAAAGAAACCCCATACCCTTATCTGTCACTCCTCAATGCCCCCATCCCCTCCCAGTTCTGTACAACCACTAATTCACTTTATGTCTCTATACACTTGTTTATTCTGACATGTCATATAAATGAAATCATACAACGTGTGGTCTTTTTTGTGTCTGGCTTTTTTCTCTTAGCATAATGTTTTCAAGCATCATCCATGTGGTAGCGTGTATCAGTACTTCATTCCTTTTTATTGTCAAATAATATTTCATTGTTTGGCTGTCCCACATTTTGTTTATCCATTCATCAGTTGATGGACATCTGGATTGTTTCCACTTTTTGACTGTTGTAACTCTTTGACTAACTTCCAGACTCTTTTCCAAAGCATTTTACATTCCCATCAGCAGTGTATGAGAGTTCCAATTTCTCTACATCCATACTGATGTAGAGATACTGATACTTCTATCTTTTTTTACTATAGCCATCCTACTGGGTGTGAAATGGTATCTCATTGATTTGCAGTTTTAATTTGCATTTCCCTAATGACTAATGATGTTGAGCATGTTTTCGTGTGCTTATTGGCCATTTGTACATCTTCTTTAGGGAAATGTCTTTTCAGGTCCTTTTCCCATTTTTAATTAGGTTATTAGTCTTATTAACATTGAGTTGTAATAGTTCTTTATATATTCTAGATACAAATCTTTTATCCTTTGCAAAACATATGATTTGCAAAAATATTCTCTCATTCTATCCTGTATGTTGTCTTTTTGCCTTTTGATGATGTCCTTTGAAACACAGAAGTTTTTAATTTTGATGAAGTCTAATTTGTTTATTTTTTCTTAGGTTGTTTATGTTTGTGGTGTCATATCTAAGAAATTTTGCCAAATACAAGGTCACAAAGATTTATGCCTATATTTTCTTCTAAGAGTTTTACAGCTTTAGCTTTTACATTTCTGTCTTTGCTCCATTTCGAATTAATTTTTGTATACAGTATGAGTTAGGAGTCCAACTTCATTCTTTTCCATGTAGTTATCCAGTTGTCCCATTAGTGTTTTTTGAAAAGTCTATTCTTTCCCCATATAGTTTTCTTGGCACCCTTATCAAAAATCAATTTACCAAAAATATAAGGTTTATTTCTGGACTTTCAATTCTGTTCCATTGAACTATATGTCTAATCCTTATGTTAGTACCACATTGTATTCGTTACGGTAGCTTTGTCACAATTTTTTTTTTTTTTTTTTATGTTTTAGGCCACACCATGCAGTATGTGGGATCTTAGTTCCCCAACCAGGGATTGAACCCGTGTCCCCTGCATTGGGAGCATGGAGTCTTAACCACTGGACCGCCAGGAAAGTCCCTGTCACAATTTTTGAAATCAGAAAGTGTGAGTCTTCCAACTCTGTTCTTCTTTTCCAAGATTGTTTTGGCTCTTCTGAGTCCCTTGAATTTCCATATGAATTTTAGAATCAGTTTGTCAAATTCTGCAAAGAAGCTACCTGGAATTTTGATAGGGATTGTATTGAATCTGAAGATCAATTTGGGAAGTATTGCCATCTTAATATTAAGTCTTCCAACCCATGAATAGAGAATGTCTTTCCACTTATTTCATTCTTTTTAAAATTTCTTTCAACAATGTTTTGTAAGTTTCAGAGTATATGAAACTTACACTTCTTTTGTTAAATTTATTCCTAAGTATTTTATTCTTTTTGATGTTATTGTAAATTGAGTTGTTTTCTTAATTTCACTTTCAGACTGTTCATTGCTATTGTATATAAATAGTTCTTTATATAGTCTAGATTTTTGTTTATTGGTCTTGTATCCTGCAACCTTACTGAACTCATTTATTAGTTCTAATAGTTTTTTAGTGGATTCCTAAGGATTGTCGATATACAAGATTGTGCCATCTGTGAACAGAGATAGCTTTACTTCTTCTTTTCCAGTCTAGATGACTTTTATTTCACTTTCTTGCCCACTTGCCCTGGTTAGACCTCCAGTATAATGTTTAACAAAAGTGGTGAGACAGGACATCTTTGTTTTGTTCCTGATCTTAGGGGGAAGCATTCAGTCTTTCACTATTAAGCGTGATCCTAGCTGTAGGTTTTTTTGCAGATTTCCTTTATCAGATTGGAGAAGTTCCCTTCAATCCTAGTTTGTTTAGTGTTAATCATGAAGTTAATCAGTTAATCAGTTAATCAGTTAATCATGAAGGAGTGTTGGATTTTATGCTTTTCCTGCATCTATTGAGATGGTCATATTTTGGTTTTTGGTTTTTATCCTACTGATATGGTGTATTCCATTAATTGGTTTTTGGATGTTAAACTGATCTAGCATTCCAGAGATAAATCCCACTTAGCCATGCTGTATAATCCTTTTTATATGTTTCTGGATTTAGTTTGCTCATATTTTGTTGATGATTTTTGTGTCCATATTCATAGTGGTCTATAGTTTTCTTTTCTTTGATGTCTTTGCCTGGTTTTAGTATCAGGGTAATACTGGTCTCATGGAATGACTTGGAAAGTATCCCTTCCTATTCTATTTTTTTGAAGAGTCTGTGAATAATTGGTATTAATCCTCTTGTCTATATTGGTAGAATTCACCAGTGAGGACACAGGGACCTGGTCTTTTCTTTGTGTGTAGTTTGTTTGTTTTGTTTTGTAATTCAATCTCTTATTACAGGTCTACTGAGACACAGAAGAGACAGTAACCAGACCCCAGCCCAACCTCAGATTCTGGGTAGATTTCCAGTTCCAGCCCACCTATATCCTCACAGTATACCCAAACACTCTTTTTTTCCTAAAATTTTCAGAGTTAGCCCTATTTCTTGCAAACAAAATACCAAACTACTCTAACAAACATAGAAGTTTATTCCAGGAGTGGAGTTGCAAGCAACAGAATCTCAGAAGAGCTATGGAATCTTCTGTAGCAATACAGTGGAGAAAGAGACAGAGACGATTTCTACATCCCTGAATGGGAAGTTAGAAGTCCATAGATTAATAGAACAGTTAATGAAGTCTTGGTATTCAGATATTATGTCCACTGAAAGTAAAGCTTTGGTGGACGTTATTGCCATTCCTTTAAAGCACATTAGATCACCTAAAGTACTTTAAAAAGCATGGGTGGAGGCTTCCCTGGTGGCGCAGTCGTTGAGAATCTGCCTGCTAATGCAGCGGACACGGGTTCAAGCCCTGGTCTGGGAGGATCCCACATGCCGCGGAGTAACTAGGCCCGTGAGCCACAACTACTGAGCCTGCGTGTCTGGAGCCTGTGCTCCGCAACAAGAGAGGCCGCGATAGTGAGAGGCCCGCGCACCGCGATGAAGAGTGGCCCCTGCTTGCCACAACTAGAGAAAGCCCTCGCACAGAAACGAAGACCCAACACAGTCATAAATAAATAAATAAATAAATTTGATAAAATAGGGAGTGATTTAAAAAAAAAAAAAAAAGCATGGGTGCCTGGGCTACATCCATAGATATTCTGATTTAATTGTTCTGGGGCAGGGGCAGGGCATCAAGATTTTTCAGATCTCCCCAACTGATCCTAAAGTACATCAGAGTTTAAGAACAACAGCTTGAGAGACATTCTAAGGGAATAAGGACTGTAAGGACTGTAGGGACATTTTTCACAGCATTAGGTGATTTGAATCAAGAAGGAACAAATTTTAGACCCAGGGTACCTGGATAGAACCAGTTAACAATATTCAAGGCTATTTTGTGGCCCTATAACGAGAAACCATTTTACTATTGGAAACCACTGAAAATTAAATTTCGGTGAATTTTTATCATATTCTCCCTAAAGTGAATATTGATCATATTCTATTTTTCAGCTTGAGTGGCAGGTTTACCAGTGTTCATTTATTTTAATGCATCATAGATAATATGTGTAATATGTATTCTTTGCATATTTTCAAATATGTTATCATGAAATTTTCCTGCCAAATATTTTACAGTAAAAAAAGATATTGTAAATTGCCAAAGGACAGCGTTTGCTAAGTTCACAACTGTCCTGGGTTTCTATGGTTAAAATTAAGGTCTTGATTATCAAAGACTGAAATCCTGGCAGTTGGAATAGCAATATCTTGAGGGATGGAACTCCCCAGTCTCCTGGGCCCCTCCAAATAATTTCTACTGCATTCACCACGATTGCCAAGCAAATGTGATGAGTCACCTCTTAATGAGGAACATCTGGTCATAGGAGTTTGGAAATACTGTGAAACCAAGGATGGTGTGTAAAATCTGAGGAGGAAAAAGAGGAATTACAGGCAAAATGAATTGCAGAAATTTTCTAGGGAGTTGTTGCAGGAGTGACTATGTGGAATTGAATTCTAAGGGTTCATAATCAAGAAAGATGGAATAAAGGAGGCTAGACTATGACTTCATTCCCTTCCTGCCTCCTTCCTCCCTTTATTTCTCTGTCTCTGTCTCTGTTACCCTCCTCCCCACCCCGCCCCCATTTTCCTTCTCTTCCTACAAAGAGTTTGGCTGATGATACTTTGTTGAGCTGACTCTGAAGAGCTTGATGGTTCTTGGTACACCATCCTAGATGAAAAAAATACCAAGACTGAAGGAGAAGGAGTGACAGTATGTCACCAGTGACCTGCTGATGGCTACTTCCCTCCCTCCCCACAACACACAAACCTCGTCTTCTTCGGAAAAATTCACCACTGATGAAAACACTAATTAGTACAGCCTCTCTGTTGGGGGGGGTCAGGGTGGCGCACCAGAAAAGCCGTCCCAGCCAGGAACATGGAAGGACAGTGATTAACCACAATGAAAGCACTGAGAAAGCACCTCTTGCCTCATGGAGTCAATTTCCAAGATGCCATCTTTCCAGACACTCAAGAGAACAGAAGGATGTTTTCCAGCCTTTTCCAGTTTTCAAACTCTTCCCACGGGCAGCAACTGGCAACTTTCTCCAGGGACTGGGAGGTCCAAGAAGACAGTAGGACCATGACAGATTTATTGAGGCGTCGCCTTAGGAGCCTCTGGGGAAAGGCTTACAAAGAACCTGGAAGTCTGATGCCTGGGTGGAGGATTCGCTTTCTGTGCTGGAGACTCTTATTGATGGGCAGTCACTAAAAATGAACTCTTAATTTGCTTCATAGAACTCAATGGTTTATCATGCAGAGTGAATTCCATGCCGAGTCCCACTTGTGTGGGGTCTGCCTTTTCCATGTGTCACTTTTACAGCATCTACAGTAATGAAGCTTTCTCCCTGGGGAGAGCCAGCGTTGGGCTCTGTTTTGCATGATGCCTCCTTCTGGCCAGAAATCCCCACACTGCTAGCATCCAGGAGTCAGTGACTCAGGATCACAGGAGAAAAGAAGCATTAACAATGAACAACAGATCACTGCCTGGTTTATATTCTTAGACTATGGTGGCTGATCGCTTGATTTTACTAAGATAAACCATTAAGAGTCAAAACCATTGGAGTTTAATAAAGAGAATATATTTGCAAAAAAACAAAAAAGGGAGGCAGACTCAAAGGGAGCCAGGTGTAAAAAGCAAAGTGAGGGGCTTTCCTGGTGGTGCAGTGGTTAAGAATCCGCCTGCCAGTGCGGGGGACACGGGTTCGAGGCCTGGCGCAGGAAGATCCCACATGCCGCGGATCAACTAAGCCAGTGCGCCACAACTACTGAGCCCATGTGCCACAACTACTGAAGCCCGCGCACCTAGAGCCCATGCTCCGCAACAGGAGAAGCCACCGCAATGAGAAGCCCGTGCACCACAACGAAGAGTAGCCCCTGCTCGCCACAACTAGAGAAAGCCTGCGTGCAGCAACAAAGACCCAATGCAATCATAAATAAATAAATAAATAAATAAATAAATAAATAAATAAATAAATAAATAGCAAAGTGAGTGGACCAAGCCCGTGCACAGCAACGAAGACCCAACGCAGTCATGAATAAATAAATAAATAAATAGCAAAGTGAGCGGACCAACCAGTCTCTGTTCTCTGCTGAGGCCAGGCTGACCTTCTGCCTGTGGCCACACTCGTTGTTGATGGATTGAAATGCTCTCCTATCAGTTGGGAAATTGCAGCCTAGAGTCCCCTGATGCCTCAGCCCCATCTACCTGCCTCCAGGCCGCTGGACCTCCCTCTGATCCTGCTTCTAAAGGGTTAACACCCAGCACAGCTCTTGGCCTCCTGGAATCTATCTCCGTGCTAAAGTCAGTGTCTATTCTAATTGGCTGGTGGCCATGTGGTAACCAGCTGCTAAATATGTTGAATATCACCCCTAGCTGTGGCCACAAAAAAGGCCAAAGCCAAGTAGGTGTGGTACTTTCGGTGCAAGAAATGGCCTAACTCACTGAGTTGAGGTTTTGGCTTCTGCTTGAGGCATGGGCAGGAACAGGACAGATGGGCAGGTCTGGGTTCTGCTTGATTTGTACAGCAAAATAATTCCTTAGTTTAACAAACAAAGATGTAACTCAAGCCAGCACACTACACAGTCACATGCCTTCTGACCGTAAACATCCCTGAGTCAGTTATTGACCTAGAGCTTGGGAACCTTGGAGGAAGGCTGCTAAAGCATCATTCCATTCTCCAGGCTGGTTGGTACCAAAGGTTGACAGGACTTGAAAAATAATGGAGGGTTACCTCAAGCTTAATTAGGTGGGTACTTGATATATGATAAAAATTTTTTTTTCCTGATCTCTTTACCCATACCAGCAGAAGCTATTTCTCTTCCACTGGCAGGTAGAACAGCATATCTTCACAGGGACCTAGTCCACTTTACCAAAGAAGACCAACTACCGGGTTTGCCCAGGACTGTCTGAAAGTTCTGCATCCCAGGAAACCCCTGGGTCCCTAGCAAACAAGGATGCTTGATCACACTAATTTGCTCTTCCATGAATGTCACCTTAATCTGCTACATTGATGATATCATGCTGATTGGCCTGAGACATTACGAAGGAACAAGCATCTTTGTTGTCTTTTGAGACATGAATGTAATGGGGGTGTGAGGGAAAATTTGCAGAAATAAAAGGACCTACCACATCAGTGAAGTTCTTAGGAGGTCAAAGTATAAAGGAATCTCTCCTTCAAAATGAAGGGGCAGGGGGAGACCATGAAGGACAAGTTGCTACATTTTATACCCTTTCATCTAATAAGGAGTTTTAGAAGCAGCACATATCTCTATTTTAGCAGGGCTTTTTTTCATTGCAAGAAACAAAAGTTCACAAAGCTCAAGTAAGGGAAACATTGATGAGAGAGACGAAGTCTCCCAGATCTGAGGCTCTAGTGGGATCAGGCTTCATATAAATTGAAACCCAAGGAAGTGTGGAGTCCAGGAGAACTCTGGGAATAGGAATTTGTGGATTTTCTTCTATCCCAGATTGTTTGTGTGGCTTAGCCACTGTCTACCACTCCTGTTAGTGTTTGTCTCCTACCATCTGATTCCACATTTCTCACCTGAAGAGCCCGAGAAAGAGAATCTGATTACCTTTTCTTTTTAAAAATTTATGTTTTATGTTTAATAAAGTTTGGTGTGTACATAATTTAAAGAGTTAGATACTTCCAAAGGCTTGTTAGAAAAAAATGGAAGAATCCTTTCAACCCTTCTTTATTTCCAGCTCTTCGGAAGTAAGCACTTTTTCAGTTCTTTAGCTGATTATTTTGGTACTTGGTATTTATCTCCATATTTCCAAATAATATGGTTATATTTAGAATTCTCGATTTTTCCAGTTTTAACCATTATCTATTGACTTACCACTGTGGGACAATGAGATCTAGCTCTCTTCCATTACCCAGTCTCCACGCCCACCCACCCCCCACACACACCCACCCCCCACACACACCCCATGTCACCATGCTCCAAATATACATTTGTGATTTTAGTTAGAAAGATATTTAAGATTATAATTTTATAACTATGTAAATGCTATTCACAACTGAGCCATATGTTATAATGTTATTACTTTCCCACATGTTTTCCTTGGAGTTCACTGCCTTGGAGTTCATAATTGCCTCATCTTTTCGTTTGCCTAGTTTTCTAAGCATTTATTCCTAATTGAACCCCTGATACATAAATGTCTTCTCATTATATTCAAACATATGGAGTAGACTGTCACAGAAGTAAAGGTATGTTGCTGTGCCTGCCAGGTGAAGGTTAATTAAGGGGTCTTCTGTCAGTTTAATCTTCTTAAAGAAATCCCTACTAGAACCATCTGACCTTCTTTACTCTGGGCTGGCTGCCATTTAGGCCTGTAGCTCAGCTGTCATCTTGAAATCTCCTTTAATCAACACCCAGGGGAGTCCCTTTATCCTTCTGGTGTTGGACCCTCACTCATGGATCCCAAGTCTTCCTCCTTCTTGCTTTAGCCCTTCACTTTGGTCAGTTGACCCTCCACAGAACCCACGGATATGGAGGGCCAATTATACTATGCCATTTTATATAAGGAACTTGAGCATCATGGATTTTTGGTAGGGACGGTTCTGGACTGAATCCCCTGCAGATACTGAGGGACAACTGTATACCAGTAGCTTCTGAAAAAGAGTGCTCAGGAAATGTTCAAGACTGTGTAGCAGAGACTGCTACTTATTCCACACGTCTGTCTTCTATTTTTCCTTAGTAATAAAGTTTTTAGCTGGGCACAAGATCATCCAAAATCAAGTCTTTTTTTCTACATTTCCAGCCTCCCTTGCAGCTTCGTGTGGCCATGCGGCCAAATTCTGACCAATGGAATGTAAGCAGAAGTGTTATTCAGCAGCTTCTGAGAAACTTCCTAAAGACATAGCTGGCAAATGCCCCTTGCTCCTTCTTCATCATCCCTTTCTCCATCTGGTGGCTGGTACTCAGATGCTACCATCCTGGACCATGAGGATGAAGCCCACACTCTGGGCGTGGCAGAGTGAGGGCTGGAATGAACCTGAGTTGCTGAGAGTTTCATGGAACAGAGCCACTCTAGTGACCTGGATTTTTATGTGAGAAAGAAAGAAAATTGTAACTATTGTTTTGGGTTTTCTGTCGCTTGCATCCGAACCTTGAATTAATGAATATGCCTTTATTCCAGAGTAATTCATAATTGCAGGTTAGCTGTGTACGGAATTGCAGGTTGGAAATTATTTTCCGACAGAATTTTTAATGCATTGGTCCTTTGCCTTCTAGCTTCCAGAGTTGCTATTATAAATACTAATTTGGACCATTTGTTTGTAACCTTAGAAATATATATGTATTAAATACATATACTTAATCTCCACTATTTTCAGTTTCACAAGGATGAGCCTTGGTGAGGTTCTTGGTTTTTCTCAGTTGTGTTGGGACAATTGATAGGCCCTTTATATCTAGAAACTCATGCCCTTCTATTCTGGGAAATTTCTTAAATTTTTTCAGTTACACTTTTCCCTCTGTTTCTTTCTCTTCTCATATTTTTTCGTATTTTTAATTTCCAAAATTTCTTGTTCTCTGACTATTCTTTTTTAAAAAGCATCTTATTTTTGTTTCATGAAAGTAGTATCTTATCTCTCTAAGGATATTAATTATGGTGGGTTTTTTTGTAAAATCTTCTCTCTGCATTGTATCTGTTTCTTTCAGGTTGCTTATTTCTGTTTTTGGTTTTGTTTTTTTGTTTGTTTTTGTTTTTGTATCTATGCCTTTCATACAGGGGGTTTCCCTCAGAAATACTGGCGATCCTTAGCAGGGCACCACAGTGAGTACTAAAAGGTGACTGGCAGCTCTGTGTGCCTGGGTGGAGCTTTCTGCCTGTGGGGTTCACTGTAGGGCAATCCAGCTCAACCATTTCCATGGAGAAACTCCAAACTCAAAGTCTTTAAGTCTATTCTCTTCGGCTACTCATATTTCAGAAAATATTTCTTTTGGGCTAGTCATATTTCAAAATATACTTTTAAGCTTCTGCCTGGAGGATAAAGGCCGGCTACCAGCATTTTGGGAGCTGAGGTCAGGGGCGGAGGTGTGTTTGGTGTCCCAACATTTGGTGCACTAGCTTTCTTTAAATCCCCATATTTTCAATAAGGTACCTTCACCTTCAACTGGGCTTGGATCCCACAGTCCAGAAACCTTCTGTTTTACCTTCTCCAGGAATAAAGTTCCAGTGTTCTTTCGAGGTAGAGAAGGGGCAGTCACCTACCTGTGGGCCCTAAAGGGGAAGGGAACCTAGTTGTCTAATGTCTTTTTTTTAAATTGAGGTGAAATTCACATAACATACAACTAACCATTATAAAGTATACAATTCAGGGGCATTTAGTACATTCACAGTGTCTATCTAGTTTTAAAGCATTTTCATCAGCCCCAAAGAAAGCCTCACAGACCTTAAGCAATCACTCCTCATTCCCCTCTCCCCAGACCCAGGCAACCACCAACATGTTTTCTGTCTCTATGGATTTACCTATTCTGGATATTTCCTATAAATGGAATCATACAACTTGTGCCCTTTTGTATCTGAATTCTTTTACTTAGCATAATGTTTTTGAGATTTCTCTACACTGTCACATGTGACGGCACTTCATTCCTTTTTATGGCTGAACAATATTCCATCGTATGTATGTACCACAATTTCTTTATCCATTCAACCACTGATGGACATTTGGGTTGTTTCCACCTTTTGGCTATTGTGAATAATGCTGCTATGAACGTTTGTGTACAAGTATTTGTTTGAGTACCTGTTTTCAATCCTTTTGGGTGTATACAGGAATACCTCATTTTACCGCACTTCACAGATATGGGTTTTTTTTTTGTTTTGTTCTGTTTTGTTTTACAAATTGAAGGTTTGTGGTAACCCTGCACTGAGCAAGTCTATCTGCATCATTTTTCCAACAGCATTTGCTCACGTCATGTCTCTATGTCACAGTTTAGTAATTCTCGAAATATTTCAAGCTTTTTCATTATTATTATATCAGTTACAGTGATGTGTGATCAGTGATCTTTGATGTTACTATTGTAATTGTTTTAGGGCACCACAAACCGCGCTCATATAAGACAACAAACGTAAGCAATAAATATTGTGTGTGTTCTGACTTCTCCACTGACTGGCTATTCCCTCACCTTTCTCCCTCTTTTGGGGCCCCTCTATTCCCTAAGACAACAATATTGAAATTAGGCTAATTAATAACCCTACAATGGACTCTGAGTGCTCAAGTGAAAGGAAGAGTCACATGTCTCTCACTTTAAATCAAAAGCTAGAAATGATTAAGCTTAATGAGGAAGGCATGCTGAAAGTCAAGACAGACCAAAAGCTAGGTCTCTTGTATCAAACAGTTACCCAAGTTGTAACTGCAAAGGAAAAGTTCTGGAAGGAAATTAAAAGTGCTAGTTCAGTGAACACACGAATGATAAGAAAGCAAAACAGCCTTACTGCTGATATGGAGAAAGTTTTATGATCTGCATAGAAGATCAAACCAGCCACAACATTCCCTTAAGCCAAAGCCTAATTCAGAGCAAAGCCCCAACTCTCTTCAATTCTGTGAAGGTTGAGAAAGGCTAGGAAGCTGCAGAAGGAAAATCTGAAGCTAGCAGAGGTTGGTTCAGGACGTTGAAGGAAAAAAGTTGTCTCCATCGGCTTCCCTGGTGGCACAGTGGTTAAGAATCTGCCTGCCAATGCAGGGGACACAGGTTCGAGCCCTGGTCCGGGAAGATCCCACATGCCGCGGAGCAACTAAGCCCGTGCGCCACAACTACTGAGCCTATGCTCCGGAGCCCACAAGCCACACTACTGAGCCCACGTGCCACAACTACTAAAGCCCGCGCGCCTAGAGCCTGTGCTCCGCAACAAGAGAAGCCACTGCAGTGAGAAGCCCACGCACCACAACGAACAGTAGCCCCCACTCGCTGCGACTAGAGAAAGCCCACGTGCAGCAAAGAAGACCCAATGCAGCCAAAATAAATAAATAATAAAAATAAATAAAGAATTAGGCTAAATCTACTCTGCTCTATAAATGGAACAAAGCCTGCATGACAGCACATCTGTTTACAACATGGTTTACTGAATATTTAAGCCCACTCTTGAGAACTACTGCTCAGAAAAAAAGATTTCTTTCAAAATATTACTGCTCATGGACAATGTACCCAGTCACCCAAGAGCTCTGATGGAGATGGACCACAAGATTAATGTTTTCATGCCTGCTAACATAACATCCAGCCCATGGTTCAAGGAGTCATTTTGACTTTCAAGTCTTATTTTCTTCCCTTTGCTTTGTTTTTTTTTAAATTTTATTGACGTATAGTTGATTTACAACGTTGTGTTAGTTTCAGGGGTATAGCACAGTGATTCAGATATATATCCTCTTTTTCAGATTCTTTTCCCTTATAGGTTATTACAAAATATTGAGTATAGTTCCCTGTGCTATCCAGTAGGTCCTTGTTGGTTATTTATTTTATATATAATAGTAAAGTCTTATTATTTAAGAAATACATTTCTTAAGGTTATAGCTGTCACAGATAGTGATTCTTCTGATGGGTCTTGGCAGTCAATTGAAAACGTTCTGGAAAGGATTCACCATGAAGAACATTCATGATTCATTAGAAGAGGTCAAAATACCAACATTAACAGGAGTTTGGAAGAAGTTGATTCCAACCCTCATGGACGACTCAAGACGTCAGTGGAGGAAGCAACTGCAGATGTGGTGGAAAGAGCAAGAGAACTAGATTTAGAAGGGGAGCCTGAAGATGTGACCAAATTGCTACAATCTCATGATAAAACTTTCATGGATGCAGAGTTTTCTCTTCTGGATGAGCAAAGAAAGTGGTTTCTTGAGATGGAAACTACTCCTGGTACAGATGCTGTGAAGACTGTCGAAACGACAACAAAGGATTTAGAATATTACATAAACTTAGTTGATAAAGCAGCGGCAGGGTTTGAAAGGACTGACTCCAATTTTGAAAGAAGTTCTACTCTGGGTAAAATGCTATCAAACAGCATTGCAGGCTACAAAAAAAATCATTTGTGGAAGGAAGTGTCAATCAATGTGGCAAACGTCACTGCTGTCTTACTTTAAGTGACTGCCACGGCCACCCCAGCCTTCAGTAACCATCACCCTGATCAGTCAGCAGCCATCCACACTGAGGCAAGACCCTCCACCAGCAAAAAGATAATGACTTGCTGAGGGCCCAGATGGTGGTTAGCATTTTTAGCAATAAAGTTTGTTTGTTTTTTTAATAAATTTATTTATTTATTTATTTATTTATTTTTGGCTGTGTTGGGTCTTCGTTTCTGTGCGAGGGCTTTCTCTAGTTGCAGCGAGCGGGGGCCACTCTTCATCGCGGTGTGTGGGCCTCTCACTATCGCAGCCTCTCTTGTTGCGGAGCACAGGCTTCCGACGCGCAGGCTCAGTAGTTGTGGCTCACGGGCCCAGTTGCTCCGTGGCATGTGGGATCTTCCCAGACCAGGGCTCGAACCCGTGTCCCCTGCATTGGCAGGCAGATTCTCAACCACTGCGCCACCAGGGAAGCCCCCTAAAGTATTTTTTTTAAATGTTTCTCACCCCCTCTTTCTAAAAAAATATTTATTTATTTATTTGGCTGCACCAGGCGGGTCTTAGTTGCGGCACGTGGGATCTTTATTTGCAGCATGCAAACTCTTAGTTGTGTCATGTGGAATCTAGTTCCCTGACCAGGGATCGAACCCGGGCCCCCTGCATTGGGAGCGCAGAGTCTTAGCCACTGGACCACCAGGGAAGTCTCAGCAATAAAGTATTTTTAAATTAAAGTATATACATTGTTTTTTAGACATAATGCTATTGCACACTTAAGAGACTACAGTATAGTGTAAACATAACTTTTATATGCACTGGGAAACCAAAAAATTTGTGTGACTCACTTTACTGTGATATTCGCTTTATTTCGGTGGTCCAGAACCAAACCCACAATATCCCCAAGGTACGCCTGTACCTAGGAGTGGAACTACTGAGTCATATGGTAATTCTATATTTACCTTTGTGAGGAACTGTCAAACTGTTTTCCACAGTGGCTGCCCATCAGCAATGTACAAGGGTTCCAATTTCTACATATCCTCTCTGACAACTGTCACTTTTATTTTTCCTTTTTTTGAAAAATTATAGTCATCCTAGTGGGGGTGAAGTGGTTTTGATTTGCATTTCCTAATGACTAATGATATACTGACCATCTTTTCATGTGCTTATGGCTTTTCATATATCTTCTTTGGAGAAATGTCTAATCAAGTCCTTTGCCCATCTTTTTAATTGGGTGGTTTTTCTTTTTGTTGTTGAGTCTAATGCCTTTGTAAACTGACTTTCAATTAAATCTCACATCTTATTTTTAGTCTCTATATTAACCCCACTTCCAGAGGTACCTGCTGCCACCAGTTCCTGAAGGGTGCACTTGAAGTTGTGCCACAGCTTACTGGGGTTCTGTTTGTGGGGTTTTTTCCCATCTTATTTTCCCCCCTGTATTTCATTTTCAGTAGTTTCTATTGGTATGACTTCAAGTTCATAATCTTTTCTTCTGTAGTGTCTAGTCCACTGTTTACCCCATTCACCATACTTTTCATCTCAGACATTTTTGTCATTTCTAGAACTTAGATTTGGGCCTTTTTATATCCTCTTTATCTCCTCTTATCATGCTCATACTTTCCTCTACCTTCTTCAACATAAGATATATATATATATATATTTTTAATTTATTTATTTATTTATGGCTGTGTTGGGTCTTCATTTCTGTGCGAGGGCTTTCTCTAGTTGTGGCAAGCGGGGGCCACTCTTCATCGCGGTGCGCGGGCCTCTCACTATCGCGGCCTCTCTTGTTGCGGAGCACAGGCTCCAGACGCGCAGGCTCAGTAGTTGTGGCTCACGGGCCTAGTTGCTCCGCGGCATGTGGGATCTTCCCAGACCAGGGCTCGAACCCGTGTCCCCTGCATTGGCAGGCAGATTCTCAACCACTGCGCCGCCAGGGAAGCCCAAGATATATATTTTTAACAGCTGTTTTGCTGTCCTTGTCTACTAATTCTATCATCTGTGTCATTTCTGGGTCTGTCTCTATTGTTTGATTTTCTTGCATCACTATGGGTTGTTTTCCTGCTTTTTTGAATCACTGATTCTTTTTTTTTTTTCTTCCACGCTGCATGGCTTGTGGGACCTTAGTTCCCCGACCAGGGATCGAACCCGCACCCTTGGCAGTGAATGCGTGGAGTCCTAACCACTGGACCGCCAGAGAATTCACATCAGATTCTTTTTATATTAGATGCCAGACACTGTGAATTTTACATCTGGGTGCTGAATTTCTTTGTATTCCTTTAAATATTTTTGGCTTCTCTGTTGGGATGCAGCTAAGCTATTTGGAAATAGTTTGTAATTTTTTTTCAAGGCTTGCTTTTAAGTTTTGTCAGTGGGGACCAAAGCAGCCTTTAGTCTAGGGCTAATTTGGCTACAGTACTATTTAGCAAATACCTTTCGGAGTAATCTCAATGCCTTGTGTATTATGAGGTTTTCCATTCTGGGTGTTAGGAATGTGAAATATTCCTAGACTTGTGCGCTCTCTAGAAAGTGTTTCACCTGTTCCTTTCTGGGGGTTCATTATCCAGCCTTGAGTAGTTTCTTCATCCACATGTGATGATAAGTACTCAGCCAAAGACCCAAGAGGAACCCTCTGAAGATTTCAGGACCTCTTTCTCTGTCTCCGTGCAGCTCTCCTTCCAATACTTTGCCCTGTAAACTCAAGCTCTCTTGGCCTAAGCTCTATCTCCTCAACTCAGGGAACCCAGTGGGCTGTGTGTCAGGTCCCCCTTCTTGTACTGCAGCCTGGGAACTCTATCCAGACAGCAAGCTGGAGCAATGATAGGGCTGACCTCGTTCTTTTCCCTTTTCTCAGGTATCAATGTCCTGTGCTACCCACTGTCCAATATCTGAAAACAATTGTTTTAATACTTTGCCCTTTTTTTTTTTTTTTTTTTTTTTTTTCAATTTGGCTGCACCGCACGGCTTGAGGGATCTTAGTTCCCAGACCAGGGATTGAACCCGGACCCTCAGCAGTGAGAGTGCGGAGTCCTAACCACTGAACTGCCAGGGAATTCCCCTTTGCCCATCCTTAAGTCATTTAAAGTGGGAGGGTGAATGCAGTCCCTGTTACTCCATCATGGGCAGAGCTGAAATGTCCTTGCTTATCTCATTATGGCGGACAACGTTAAAGGCCACAGGTCATGGTATGATTTGTCTGTCTTAGGATCATGGGTCTTCCCACCTTTCCCATCAGTTGCGGTCAGTAACCCTAAGCACAAAATTCTACTGCTACAGTGGGCTGCCCACTCAGTGTGGGCCATGGGAAGACGGGGCTGATTTCCTTAGAAGAATCTGTGAGACCGGATGGGCCCATGGCCAACTTGTGTAGAGTGAGCCTGCTTAGGACTCCTTCTTTGACTCATTTACTGGTTGGCCTAAAAATATGTCCATTCGAGGGAGGAGAGGACAAAAAAGGAAGTTTTGAAACTAGTCCAGGCTGCAGAGCAAAATGCCCTTATGGCCTTGCCAACCATAGTGCTGGACATGTCTAGTCCACTGAACTTTGGCATGGCCAACAGAGCATCACAGTGGGGCTCCTGCGCGTTTGAAGCAAGATGACATTTCAGCAGATAACTATTCTCCTTTCAGGAAACATCTTCTATTGTGCTCCTGAAGTCTGGTGTAAATATCAGGGACAGAAATTTACCATGAAACCTGAACTGAGCATTGTTTATCCATCTCGCCTCAGAATGGGGCAACCCAGAGCTTTCCATAACTAAGTAGACTCCAGATTCTGAAGGCCTAAGTAAGTTACCTGAGACATTGTTTACATCTTTGTATGCTTCTCCCCTCCCCTGTCACATATGCTTTCACTTGGCCCATTTGGGAGGGAGTCCCCTATGACGAGGTAAACGAGGGTAAAAAGACTCTAGCCAGATTTACAGATGGTTCCTTGTAGTATGCTAGTACTACCTAGAAGTGAACTGGTTCAGCATTATTCAATCAAAAGCCTGTAGGAAGTTTCATTTTGAAGATGGTAGCATAAAGGCAGCATTTCCTCTCTACCTTCTTGCAACCATCCAAGAGCAATGGAGAGAATAAGAAACAAAAACACAAATTCCAATTTCAGCAAAACAATGAACTAGCTCCAGCTTCAAACCACAATTCCAATGGAATGGCTGCCAAAAGTAGTGGAGTTCTAGAGGAGGTGTGTGTGGAAGGAAGGGTAGCAAGGTCACTGCTACTGCAGATCTCAAAAAGAGCCAGGACAACACATTTCTCAAGGGTGAGGGGCATACCATGGCACGCAAAAGCCCTTGAGGGTCTGTCTCAGGTGTTTGAGATGGGGAACTGAGTAGGTCAGACAGGTGCTTCCTGGACCCAGTTTAACTCAGAGAAACAGAAGAGTTGGAGTGAATGACAATCAGACTGGCAAGTCCTGGCATGAGGCCCTCTTTCTCTCTCTCTCTCTCTCTCTCTGGGGTAGCAAGGTAAAAGAGGGACTTTACCGGACATCCCTGGTGGTCCAGTGGTTAAGACTCCGTGCTTCCACTGCAGGGGACGAGCGCTCGGATCCCTGGTCGGGGAACTAAGATCCAGCATGTCACATGGTGCAGCCAAAAAAAAAAAAAAAGGGAGAGAGAGAGAGAGACTTTACATTATGAAAAACTCTACAAGTAAGTAAACAGGGAGTTGGATGAAATCAACAGCATAATAAGGTAGGTCTGATACTATCAAACACACCTTAGTTTCAGGTACCCAGAGAAAATTCACAAAACTTGCCTATATATTAGGCTACAAAGAAAGCCTTGTTATGCTTGAAAAAATAGAACTAATACACATACGTCATTCTCTGATCACTGTGTAGTATCACTAAACATTAAGATTAAAACTAAGAGAAAAAAAATGTCCCTATCACCTGAATATGTTTTTATTGTTCTCTTTTAAAAGAACTTTTTTTTTTTTTTTTTCAGGCTGAAGGCAAAGGGAACATGAACCGGCTGGTGAAGAAGGGAGGTTATTCATACCAGCTACAGCTTTGTTGTAGAAAAGTTCTGTAGCTTCTACATATATTTCTTTAAAAGAAACTCTTGAGTCAGTAAAGAAGTACAAATCAAAATGCAGAATATTTAGAAAATAACAAAACCACAACCTTACAGAATCTATGAGATACAGCTAAAACAGTGCTTTTAAGAAAAAAATTTTTTTTTGGCCGCACCATGCAGCTTGCGGGATCGAACCTGGGCCCCCAAAGTGAAAGCGCCGAGTCCTAACCACTGGACCGCCAGGGAATTCCCTAAAACAGTGCTTATATGAAATGTTTTTAGCCTTAATTAATAAAAAATTAAAATAAAATAAGTAAGCATCCAACGCAAGAAATTAAGATCTTTAAGACGTTAACTGGTGTATGGGTCACCGTGGAGCCACGCCTCTCCATTGCCTGCTGGGCTGTGTGCCCCCTCCTCACTCTGCAGCCAGCAGTAAGCACGCCCCACCTCACATTCTGCCTATGGCCCACCTGCCAGCTCCCAGCCCTTCCCAAGGTACATCAAAGGACACTGGTAATACTTCGTGAAGACCCCTTTTAAAGCTTTACATGCTTTGCCCTAGTCCATGCTATTACGACTCCAATTAGCAAAGGAGAAGTACCAAACCACCAGAACCCAGGCAGACGGTCATAGCCAGGGCAACTACAGCTTTCTTGTAGAATTTCTTCTGACATTTCTCTCCTTAAAGAAGGAGAAAAGATATCCACTATTATTTAACTAGTTCTAGATGCTCAAACAACTAAATTACACAAGAGAAAGTAATTAGAGATTTTAAAAAATCAAAAGAAGTTAAAACTATCACTATTTGAATATCAGGTGATCTCTACCTAGAAACAATGAAGAAAATAACCGAAAAAAAAAAGTATTATAAACAGTAAGTGAAATCAGTAGGAGGTTGGATACAGTCCTGAGGCCCGAATGAAGCACGAGGTTTCTTGGGAAACCGTCAGGAATGTAGTGGCAGGTCATGTCTATCAGATCCCTTCTGTCACTGAGGGTGTGGTCATTTAAATATTCTGGAAGAAACACTTATTCTGTATTTGGGTTTTCTTTCCCAGCAGGTCATGCCTCTGACTATTTCACCAACCCTGGAATTACTGACTTTGCATAACACAGGGGGGTCCAGACAAAATGTCTCCAACCAGGAAACTCATTTCCCAGTGAGAGAAATAAGACAGTTGGCCAGCCATGGGCCATGATCATATTTCCCATCCACAAGAAGCAGCTGGTCCTATAGAACAATGAAATGGTGTTCTGAAAACAGATCTAGCAGTACCCAGGAGACTGCACCTGTGAGGCTGGGACACTTTCTTGTAGAAAATGATACGTGGAAAAAAAAGAAAATAAAAGAAAATGATATGTGATCTCACACAGTGACTGAAATGCAGTGTCAATTCTCCCTCAGCCGATATTAGAGGTTCAGAAACCAAGGGCTGGGGTCGGGGGTGGAAGGTGGCAGCTCTCACTATTACTTTGATCTCTAAAAATATTTCCTTTCCATCCCCCAAATCACTCATGTTCTGTGGATTTAACTGTCCAAGTGGGCGAGGTATTTTCGCCAGGGAACCCGATGAGGGTTCCACCTGGCCATCTGGGACTCCTCCCACGGCAGGCTAATGGCAGAAAAGGGTGTTCCCATGCTAGCTGTGCTCTGATTATACAGGGGAAATGGGGTTGTTACTCCCCGATAGGGTTTGGGAGGGGCAGAGGAGGTTGCCTCCTTGCACCGCCACACCCAGTGGCACAAATTAACCAAAAACGATCACAGCCCATATTAACGTTCTAATTTTCCTACCCCACGACTATCCTGTACACCAGGGTTTGTGGTAGCTAAGACTACCAATTTGTTCGAGGTTTCAGGATAGTAAGAAATAACCCTCGGCTAACGGGAAGTACAGGAGGAATGGGCAGCACTTGGAAACTGTGAACTCGAGAAGGAATGTTTAAAGTGGTCCGAGATGTCACAGCTGCATATCTGGATGTGACTTGGTGTCATCTTTTTTTCTGGGGGGCAGGGTGGGGGCAGCGTTTAAGTGCATTTGCGGCTGTGATAACTGGAGAGATGAAACCAAGTACACATCAGGGTGCCCAGAGCTTAGTTCTGGGCCCTCTTCTCTGTCTACATGCTGCACCTAAGCAACCTCACCCAGTCTCATGGCTTTAAATAGCTCCTGTACACTGATGACTCCTAAACCTACATTTCCACTTCTGGCCTCACCTGCAAATCCAAACTATATATCCACCTGTCTACTTGATCAACTACTTGGAGGCCTCACAAGTATCTCAAATCAACACATCCAAAGCAAAGCTACTGATTTCTGGCTATCAGCATCCCCTAACCTTCTTCTGCTACAGTCTCCTTTTTTTTTTTCAATAAATGGCACCATAAGCCACCCAGTTGCTCAAAACAAAAATCTAGAGCTGCCCTGTCCAATATGGTAGCCACTAACCACATGTAACTACTTCAATTTAAATTTTAATTAATTAAAATAAAGTAAAATAAAAATTTCAGGTTCTCAGCTTTATTAGCCACATTTCAAGTGCTCAATGGCCACACGTAGCTAGTAGCTACCATACTGGACAGTCAGATACAGAACATTTCCATCTTCACAGAGAGATCTATTGGACAGTGCTTCTCTAGAGAGGTTGCCATTGATTCCTCTTTCCCTCACCTCCCACACGTAATCCATTGACAAATCCTATGGATTTTACCTCCAAAACATTCCCTGAATCAATCCATTACTCTCCAACCTACTCCTACAACCCTAGTCTCTGCCACCATCACCTTTCACCCGGACTGCTGAACTCACTTCTTAATTGCCCTAGTTTCAATCATCCCCACTGTAACCATTTCCGCTATAGCAGACAGAATGATTTTTTTTGAAACTGAACATCAGATCATCTCTTGCTCCTGCTACAATCCTTCCAATGGTTTCTGTGGCAGAGGCTGTGGTTTTATCCTAATATCCTTTCTCCCCTTCCACTTCGGTAATAGAGCCTCTGAAGTTTAGGTGAGCACATGGAAGCCCAAAATAAAGAAAACATTTTCCAGAGTCCCTCCTTGCACTTAAGTGTGGTCATGTGACTGAATTCTGACCAGGGTGAGCCAATGAGGTTGTGTATGTCCTTAAAAAGAGCAGGTTCTTCCTGCTGCTGTAACAGACATGATGGCTGAAGCTGGAATAGACCATGAGGTGAACTTGGGAGGGGAGGTAACGCACTGTGGAGCAACAAGATAGAGGGAGTGTGGGTCCCTGACACAGTGGAGCAACCCACCAGCCCTGAAACACCTACCTAGACTTTTACATGGGAGAGAAATAAACTTCATCTTGTTTAAGCCCCAATTATGTGAGGTATTCTGTCATAGTGGGACTTAATTCTAATACAGCTTCCCATCACACTTAGAAGAAAATCCCAAATTCCTTACTAAAGTCTGGAAGGTTCTACATGATCAGGTCCCACTCCAGTATAATCCCCCCCATCCCCCCCCACACTCCCACCTGCTTTGTTCTTTGCTGCTTCCACACACCAAGCTTCCTCATGCTTTAGGGCCTTCGAACTTGCTTTTCCTTCTGCCTGGGTTGCTCCTTTTTTGTTACTCAGGTGTAAGCTTTAAATATCACTGCTTCAGAGACGGTCCCCTGACCAATCTGAAATACCCAACAAGTCACTCTCTTTTACAATACCTTACTTTGATTCTCTGCATAGAACTTATCAGAGCTGACGATTCTTTAATTTGTTTATTGTTTGCCTCTCCTACTAGAATGTAAATTCCATGAGGATAGGAATTTTGATTGGTTGGTTCACTGCTGTATTCCAAGTGTCTACAACAGTGCCTGAAACCTAGTAAACTACTCAGTAAGTGTTTGTCAAATGAATGCTCAAATACTGTTCCACGGATAGGGTGGTGGTTAAAAGCAGGGCTTCTCAAGTCAGACGTCCCAGATCAGAACCCTGGCTGGGCCACGAATCAGTCGTGTGACCTACCCAAGTTATATACCTAAGGCTCTCTGTAAAATGAGATTTCCTACAGCATAGGGTAGGAGTAAAAAATATATACATATATAGCGTTTATCAAGCACTCCCTCTCCTTCCCCCTTCCTTACTCTGAGAGCTCCCGTCTTTTCTCCCTCTCTTTGGCCCCTCACTTGGCCACTTCCCTTCGGCTTTGCGTTCCTCTCGGCACAGTCTAGCTGAAACTAGTCCTTTGAAATTTAGCGGGAATTAACATCATCCCTCAGGAGGACCAGAGCTGCGCACGCGCAGAACACCCACTCTTTCTCGTCAGCCATCTTTGCAGCCTCGACAGCCAATCAGAGTTATCGTCGGAGCCGAGTTCCGAAGACTCACCAATCAAGTGTGGGAGGCGGTCAGCCCTGGAGGCAGTGGCGAGAGGGGGCGGGAACAAGGAGAGAGCACGCACAGTTCTCGCAGTCAGGGTCTCAGCGGCCCAATCCAAGAGGCCTGAGGTCTGAAGGCAGTGGGGCGTGGCGTTGGCAGCTCCCGCAACTCAAGGCCGTCCAATGCCGGGCCAATCAGAGTGAGGAGATGGAGGAGACTAGCCAATCAGCGTGCAGGACAGGCGAAGCAGGGGGTTGAGGAGTCTCGCGCGGTTGCCGCCGGCTCCCTAGCTTCTGTCAGGGGAGCCGGGCGTGCGGGGGCGGCTGAGGAGGCGGGAAGGCGGCAGTGGTTGAAGGGGCGATTGCTGACTTGCGGGGAGGAGGTCCGAGGGGTTGAGCAGCCATGGTGATGGCAGCGAAGAAGGGCCCAGGGCCGGGTGGCGGGGTCGGCGGGGGAAAGGCGGAGGCGGAGGCGGCCTCGGAGGTGTGGTGTCGCCGGGTGCGGGAGCTGGGAGGCTGCAGCCAGGCCGGGAACCGCCACTGCTTCGAGTGCGCCCAGCGCGGGGTCACCTACGTGGATATCACCGTGGGCAGCTTCGTCTGCACCACCTGCTCCGGCCTCCTGTGAGTGGACCGGCGCGGGGGGAGGACCGGGAAGGAGCGGCGGAGAGTTGGCGTTGAGGACAGCGGGGACCCGGGGCGAAGGGACAGAGCCGAGGTCGGGGGCGGCGGGGAGGCCTGGGACGCGCCGGATGTGCCGAGAGGGTCGTCTGCTGCAGAGGTGTCACGGGGAAGGCGAAGGGTCAGGGGCGACAAGAAACGATTGGAGTCGCGATGCAGGGGAAAGGAAAGACAGCGTGAGAACTGGAGAAACTCCCTAAAGGAGGCGAGGCGATCCGAAAGTGGGGAGAATTGAAGGAAACTGGGGTCGGGTGGGGGTTAGAGATTTAAGGGGCCAGAGAATGATAGACACCTTGAAAGGGAACTTCATGTAGGTGGAGGGCAAACAGGAAAGAGGCAGAGCAAGCTAGACTCAACATGAAGGGGTACCTTTCTTCCTTCTGGCTTGTGCCCATCCTGGATTGTGAGACGGAGAAACCAATTTAAAATAGGTAAGTTAACCCAGGTTGACAGCGCAACGATAATGGCAGGTAGAGAGCCACGTTCCAGTGCTCAGGAACAGATCCTAATCTTGCAGGGCTTTAGAATGCTACCCAGAGGGAGATTTCTTACAATTCTAAGAGATGAATGCTGATGGGTTGCCCTGTTAGAGAACTTAACTTTTCCAGAGGTTTGGGGATCTGGATGAGCCATCCTTAAGTGTAATAATTTACACCTTTAAGCTCCGTGTTGCCATGGCTTGCTCCTGGTAGTAACATCTGGCGACTCTTTCTAGATTTGGGGGGAGGGGGGTTGTTGAATAATCTGCAGTGCTACCTTGGCACTGGCACTGAATTTGGTCATGCCTGAGCTAATTTAGAGCCACAGATTTCTAGCCCAGATTTCTGGTTATACAGTAAGGTTCTTTTTTCCCCCTTAGGGAATTATCTGGTTAGATGCATGACTAACATTTGATACCAAGCCTGCATGTCTATCTTTATAAGTTTATCAGGGGCTTTATTTTGACTTTTTTAGTATTAATACATTAGTTTGGTTGGTTTCATTTTTAACTAGGAGCGCTTTCCTTGTTTCTTCTTACATCTTTAGGAGCTGAGGAGGGAGTGGTATTGTTCTTGCGTGACAGATGGGAGAACAGAAGCAAAGAGAGCTTTAGTAACTTATCCAGTGCCAGATGGGGGTTGCTGTTTTCAGCATTTGTTGTTCCATATTAGGTATGATCATGGCAGACCAGAAATGAGGGTCCAGGTCTCCTCATGCAGTTTAGGATTATTTCTCTATTCCATTCTTACTTCCTTAGCCAAACTTCTATGTTTTAATCAACCTTACTTGTGTGTTGTGAGGATAGATTTGACTTTGGTCTAAGTAAAAGCCTTGTGGCTCTTGGGATAGTGGTTTAGAACACAAACAGTAATGTGTCAGAAGTTGAGATAGAGGCTCAAAGGAAGTCAAAGGATAGAGACTCGAGACTGCGACAAGTACTTTGAGGAGAATAGGAGCAAAGTTTAGGAATATTTATAGTGCAGAGTACAAAGAGAGCAGATTCCTGAAGATCCTGTTATGAAAAGGCAAATCTGATTACAGAGTCTGGAGAGAAGTCAGAGGAAGCAGGGGGATAACACTGATGGCATATCAGAGTCTAGGTCCCAGGAAGAAAATGTCAGGAAACAGTGTTAACTCATTCCCCTAGTTAGCTGCCAAGGCATGAAAGCTAAAACGCTGAATAAATGGAAAGTGCTGACATCATTATCATTATTTTATAGATCTTGGTTTAAAGTATCCCATAGACAACACGTCCCTTCTATAATGAATATCCTTCAATCAGGACAGAAGGAGGGCCAAGGGATCTGGCTCACATTAAAAACCTGGTTTCTTTTGCTGGACAAGTTAACTCCTTAAACATCAGTGCACAATTTGCAGAACTTTACCACTTCCCCCTGTGGTCATTATTGTTGAGCTCACTGGTGAAAAGTCAAACACCTCTGATCTGGACAGACAGTGGGTGGGGCTGATGATGGCCTAAGGTTGCTTAATAGAGAAGTACCTCAAGAGGCCTGTCTCTGTGGCGCATGTACTTCCAACTAGGGGCTTAGCTCCTCAGGAGCTTAAGTTCCTATAGGACCAAGTGGTGGGAGTCTACCAGCCTCCCCCTTTTTTTTTAGTTTCAAAAGATTCTCGAAAGGACATTTTTGCTTAGTATTTTGGTATAGCATTATGAGAATCACTCGGAGTGATTCTCGAGGTGGTAGACGTTAGGGAACGCATTTTGGTGGTTGGGAAATCAGAAGCTAGGCCAACCGTTTGTTAGCAGGAAGTGAGGGTAGAGTGAAGGGTCAAGAAGCTGGACCAATAAATGAAGCTGAACTGAAGGCATGTTGAGATTATAAAGAGACAAATGTCAGAAGAAACTCTACAAGAAAGCTGTAGTTGCCCTGGCTGTGACCGTCTGCCTGGGTTCTGGTGGTTTGGTACTTCTCCTTTGCTAATTGGAGTCGTAATAGCATGGACTAGGGCAAAGCATGTAAAGTTTCAAAAGGGGTCTTCACGAAGTATTACCAGTGTCCTTTGATGTACCTTGGGAAGGGCTGGGAGCTGGCAGGTGGGCCATAGGCAGAATGTGAGGTGGGGCGTGCTTACTGCTGGCTGCAGAGTGAGGAGGGGGCACACAGCCCAGCAGGCAATGGAGAGGCGTGGCTCCACGGTGACCCATACACCAGTCAACGTCTTAAATCCACATGGTTGATTGCCCACAGATTTGGATTTTGTGGTGCTAGCGAAAATCGTAGTAGTAGGCCAATATCTTGCATCAGTCAACAGTCAACAAATGTTTGTTGAGTGTCTTTGAAGCCCCAGACACCGTTTTAGGCACTGGAGATGTGGTAATGAACAAAACTGACAAAGTCCAATCTTTGTGTAGCTTGCATCCTAGGGGAGGCCTTGGACTCTAAATAAATCATGAAATATATAATTGCAGGTAGTGATGAGTGCTATGAAGTAAACTAAAGTTCAGCATGGGCTAGAGAGTGATGAGAGCTCGTATTCAGCTATGATGATGAAAAGAGAAGAAATATTCTTTCTTAAAATAAAGAGGATATTGAAGGGGAGGAAATTGAAGTATCATACTTCACACCATAGCCAGAGAAAGGAGACAGAAGCTTGGCTTTCTTTTGAAAGCCAGTTTTCTGTTGAGTGTGTTACAAATATGTCAACCACTTAGGGGGCTGGAGTGTTCTGGGGCAGTGAGCAGAATTGCCAGGGTTCCCATCTGGCTGGATTGACTGATAATAACAAAGTTGACTGTTCCAGCCAAAGTTGAATTTCCCAAGATCTGAAGAAAAATTGAGATTTTAATAGTGGTGGGGAGGGGGTATGGCTCTGCCTTTAGCTCTGCATGTGCGAGCTCATTCTTGCTGTCTTTTTCAATGAGAATTTTTTTCTCAGCTCGAGCACAAACCCACAGTGTTGGTGTGAGGGCCTGAGAGAGAGGCTGCTAATTTCTGCCGTTTCTAAATTTACATACATGCTGCCACAGTGGTAGGTCCCAAATTTGACCTAGTTTTATTCATTTGGTTTTCTTCCAATACCTAATTTCCTTAACCTGGATAGAGATCCTTTTACTCTCCGCAATCTATTCATGCGCTTGTCTGTTCAGTTATACTTCTAACTCTTCGACTAGAAGACGAATCTGCCATTTGAAGCTAGGGCGGGTAAAAATTGCCACTGAAAAGGACTTCTTTCCAAAGCAGTGCCTCAGTGTTCCTTCTTGTTCTGGTTTGCTTGGATGCCTCAATGGATGAACCGCTTTTCTTTAAAAAGGAAATAGATGGCGAGGCCTGAGATCTCATTGGCATCCAGGCTAGGCACTATCTTTGACACCCAGTTTTTCAGCCAAGTACGTGACATGCTCCCCTGACCTGTCTGTTTGAGTCTATCCTTTAATCCTTCATCTTTCAGGTCTCAGTAGTGGCTATTTGTCTTTTCTACTTCTTTACAACTTTACTCTGACAGTGGGATTAAGTCAGGATTGAGGTGGACGGAGCCCTGGACTGGATGTCAAGAGATGTGCTTGACAGCTCTTTATTTGTGACACGTTGCTACCCTCCTGGTGCCTTAGTTTCCCTGTCTGGCTCGCTAGTAGCTGTTCCTAACTGAAATGCTTTTATCTCCATGGAAGGAAAGGTATAGTATGTTGTTCAGTAATTCAGTACTTTTCCATCTGTCTGGGCTGGAGAGGTAGACGTATGCCTTGCCCTTATTTTAGTCCTGTCCCTCCATCCCCTCGCACCTCACCTTTCTTTTTTAAAAAAATTATTTTATTTTTGGCTGCGTTGGGTCTTTGTTGCTGCGCGTGGGCTTTCTGTAGTTGCGGCGAGAGGGGGCTACTCTTCGTTGCGGCACGCAAGCTTCTTGTTATGGAGCACGGGCTCTAGGCGCATGGGCTTCAGTAGTTGAGGCACGAGGGCTCAGTAGTTGTGGCTCGTGGGCTCTAGAGCACAGGCTCAGTAGTTGTGGCACATGGGCTTAGTTGCACCATGGCACGTGGGATCTTCCCGGACCAGGGATCAAACCTGTCTCCCCTGCATTGGCAGGTGGATTCTTAACCACTGTGCTACCAGGGAAGTCCGCACCTCTCCTTTCATATTCACTTCTGCCAGGCAGAGATGGACAGAGTCTCTAAAATTACAGATTTAGGCATTTTATTGTATAGGGCCCTCGGACAACTTGAAAAGCTCCTAAGAAAATAATAAATTACCAAAGGGGTGAGAAGAAAGGGGGCAAAATGTGAGAGGATTGAGATTGAGCCTGAAGAGGAAGGTAGCTGGTAGTATCAGGATTCCACGTGTCTCTACATGAGGGCAGCTGTTTATTATTGTCACTGAGGAAGAACTTCAGGAAATGGGTCGAAGCAGGGGACTTTCAGTTAGGAAGGAATTCCCTAAAATTAGTGAAATTGACCCTGGAGCAGGGTAATGGGGAGCCTTCCTAAGAGGGACTCTTCTTGGTAATGTTTGGGTCCAAGATAAGTGCTAACCTGGTTTAGCTGAACCCTGCTCAGAGGCAGAGGAATGGAATCCCAGGGGCAAAGAAACACAATCTAGGGTGTATGAATTTGAACACAAATATTCAGAGGTCAGGAATGCCCGAGTCCAAATCTGGCACAAATGAAGGAACTTGGGTGCTGGGTGGAACTGTTTTTTTCCACTGTTGACCTGGCAGAACCCTTCTTATCTGAGCAGCTGAGCAGGTTTGAGGCTTCTGTGAAGCAAGATAGAAGCAAAACATGGGCCAGTTTGAGGGTGATGACCACAGAGAAACAAAAGATGTGGTATTTGCAGAAATAGTAGTATGCTTAATAGAAGCAAAGGGAGGGGAGCGAGGCAAAGAGGGAGGATTGGGCAGACTTTAGGATCTCTGCAAGTCGCTTCACTTGCCAAGTAATTCAGAGTGCTTCAGAGAGTGAGTCAGAGTACTTCAAGTGCCATTTAGGTGCCCTGTGAAAAAGAAACTGAAGTAGAAAAAGACATTATGACTGGGCTGAAGGCTTGAGCCCTAGTAATGTACTTGCCTTCAACTAGAAAAACTTGCCCTACTCTGGGCAAATACCTTTATCTCTATTTCCCCAGCTCCTCCTGGTTAGAAATAATAGAATAGATTTGCTGTGATAAGCAAAGAGCAGTGCCTCCTTCGAGCTCTCACTTCTTCTTGTTTTGGGGAGAACCTGAGAGTTATGTTGGGGAGACTGGCTGCAAGTTGGGGAGTTGGGTCTGTTTAATTCCAGGCCAGTGATTCCCATCTGGCCCAGTGCATGACCCTGCTTTGTACCCAGTAACACACAACACTCCTAGACCATTTGATTTCGGCTCCTGGAAGGAGAGGGGCTCTCATTTCTAAATTGCTTCTCTCGGCCAGCAGTGGCCTCTCTATGATTCAGAGACAAACGCTCTGACTCATAGGCCGTGTAACTAGGCCCTCTTCCTGGGCTGCAGTGTTGCCTTGTAGACTCTCCCTGCCCCCAAACCGTGGCTCTGGTTATACATGATCCAGTCTACAGACATCAAGGTCAGAGCAGTGCTTTTTGTACTGTGCTATGGAAACATCCTGTTCCACCAGATTCATTTGGCCCAAAGCACCTAAATCACTTCTTTTCTTTGCCTTTCCTTTATTCTATCTCCACCCCGCCTCAAAACCCCTCCAGTCCAAGCTCAGCCAGAGGAAGTTCTGTTGCTCTAAGCATCCCCTCTAGACTGATGAGAGGGTCAAGTTCCCCGCCCCCCCACCCCTCCCAAGGAAGCACACCTCCCTGTTTACACTTTGCTAACAGTTCCTGGTTGTCCTGTCAGGAAGTGCCAATGACCTTTTTGTGATAGGCTTAGAATCTGTTTTTCTAGTGTAAACATAATACATTTTACTTTTCCCATGACCATTTCTCTTCACTCACTGCTGCATCCTGGTGCCACATCCTCCCCCATCTGACTGTGTGCGCCTGCTGCATTGCGAAGTACCCTCTCCGGGCTCCTTGGCTCTTTCTTGGAAGCAAGTGATAGAGGACTAGGTCCTATAATTTTTGCATCCCCCACAGTGCCAACCACAATGCCTTGTGTTTTATTTAGCAAAGTAAATATTTGTCAGCGGGAGGTGATAGGGCGGCCCGGGATCATAGGAACAGAGGGGTCTGCTCTGGCTAGACCTCGGAAAGGCCTGGCATTCCCAGGGGGAAGGGCGCAGTGGTTAAGGCGAGAAAGGGCAAGGGAAAGAGTAGCAAAGTGGGATGTCTGGACTGCGGGATGTCTGGACTTCAGGAACAAAACAGAACCAAGCCACAGGTAGGAGAGGCTTTAGGAGAGAAAACTGGAATCTCTGAAATGCAATCAGAAGAGAGTCTTCAGGTCAAATCAGGTTTAAGAGCTATGGTTTGACACCGAGTTACAAAGCCTGGCTTTTGGTTTTCCTGGCTCTCATCTTTCCTCAAGGCGTCCGTCCTCTGATATTGCTTATCTTTTAAAGGGGTATTTTGAGACCCATCCAAGTCTAGTAGCAGAATTGCTGAAAACGCCCCCAGTTGTAGCCTCCAGTGTCCTTCCTGTCCTTGGTTAGAATCCCATAATCGGTAACTTGTCCAAAAGAGCAGCTGCCCTTCACTGTTTACCTTGTACTCTGTCTTCTGTCCATTCTCCCCGCCCAGGCTGCCTTCACTTATGCTAACCCACGCACTGCCGTTCTGCCAGGCTCGCCCGGGCACCTGTATTCAGTGTGTGCACCTGTTAAGCCTGGATGTGTGCTTTCTCCACCTTTCCCTAAGATTTCCATCTGGTAAATTTTGTTCGCTTTCCTGAGGGCGTCAGCCAGGACCGTATTCTAGAGTTACTTTTATTTTCACGTTTTGCTTTGCCCATTTTTTCCAGGGGAGTGAAAACCAGAAGACGCCTTACCAGTTGAGACTGTCTTTCTTGCATGTGCCCGTGGTCTTTCACTCCTGGCCCCAGGATCTAATTTATTTGTTTTGGTTCAGCCAGTTGTGTTTTCATGGGATGAGGGCCATAGGTTCAGACTAGAGTAAAACTGAAGGTAAGGAAAGGGGAACCTCTGAAAGCCCGCCTGGCTTGGCCCTAGGCTCCCGTTAGAGCACTCTGGAGGGCAGCTGAGTGGGGGCGAGGAAGCCTTCTCAGCTGTAATCTCCACAGGGCATCTGTGGGCAGAGCTGGACTCCCAGGGAGTTAACAGAACACACAGAGCTGGCACAAAAGCATCCCTACAGGGTATATGTTCCTGACTCATGCCCGTCTCATACTCATGATTGAACCTGACTTCCTCCTGCTTCTTTGAAAGATCTAGAAGTGAGAGAAAGTCTGGAATACTTCTTTTCCCAGAGATCACTTCCTAAAAAGAGGGGCCCGCTCCATCCCTCCACCACACCGCCCTCCTGTGTAGTCAAGAGGAGGAGCTGCCAGCCTAAGGACTCTTGTCTCCAGATCTTATCCGTGTTGGTATTATCTGGGATAGTCACAGGCCTTCATCTTTGCTTTCCCTCATGCGTGAGGGATTTGTGTCTCCATGGGCTCTGGGACCCTGAGGATGTGCTATAGGTCTCAAACAATGATGAGGCAGGAAACGGGAAGTGGCCCCTCAGCCTGAACACTCAGCTGCTGTGGTCTGAGCCGAGGTAGAGGAGGCTTCTGGATGGGCAGGCTCTACCTTCCTCTCCAGAATGACTGGAGTTCCCTGTCTCTCATGAGAAGCGTCCAGAACATTCTTGCCTCCCTTCTTTCCTTGAATTAGGAAGTAGCTTTAGTCAGAGAGTTTCATGTACGTGTGGTTTTATCCTTTCCCCCTCCCTCTCCTTCCATAAACAGACCTGCAGTGCTAGTGGCATTCTACTTCTCTTTTTTTCTATTTGTCTCCCACAGAAGAGGCCTGAACCCCCCTCATCGTGTCAAGTCCATCTCCATGACAACTTTCACTGAGCCTGAAGTAGTGTTCCTGCAATCCCGCGGAAACGAGGTGAGCCGTGAGCCACCCCAGACGGAAGGGTTCCAGGCTGCAATTGCCCTGTCTGTCGGCGGAGCGTTGCCTCAAGAGTATAGAAAAGCCCTACAGTTTTCTTTTTTGTTCGAGTTTCCCTTATTTTTTAGTACGTAAGGTATCTTAACTTATGTCCAGGTGTACATTTACGGAATCTTAGTTATAAAATTTGGGGTTGGTCCAGGCCCCTTGTTGGAAGAATCAGGGGAAGGAGCAAACTCTCTGTCGGGGGTGGCCCCTGGGCACTCGAGGGGGGAAGTGCTCCACAGTGATGAGCGTTCAGGGTTGACTGGGCCGGGCCCTCTGGGCAAGAGCCCCTGGAGCCAGCTCTGCTGACTGGAGCCTCGGCAACCGGGTCTAAGCCGTGTCATTTACTTGAAAGTGAGTTAAACCCCTTCTCCAGCTAAATCTGCTGGTGGGAAGATGCCAGCCTTGGTGTCAGCAGTACCTCTAGCTTATGGGTGATGGACTTACTTGGAGGGTGCGAACAAGGGCCTCTAGGGGGTGTTCTGGAAGCCACAGTTCTGAAAATTGCTCCTGACCCCACCCCCATCCAAATTTAGTCCCCCTTAGTTCTCATGGCCCTCTGTTTTCTTTCACAAGATGTGTCACAGTGTGTCATTATAAATGTATTTTTATTTATCTAAGGCATGACCTCCCCGTTAGATGATCCACTTTGCAAGAACAGGCATCATGTCTGTTTTGTAGGTGCACCCGGGTCCTCACATCGTGTCCGTGCACGATAAATGTCTATTGATGAATGAGCTGGAAATGGTATGACTCCCATTTCACGCTTTCTGCCCCATTTCCTCTGTCACCTGACTTCATTCCTTTAGGTTTGCAGGAAGATTTGGCTGGGTCTTTTCGATGCTCGGACATCTTTAATACCAGATTCCAGGGATCCTCAGAAGGTGAAGGAGTTTCTCCAGGAAAAATATGAGAAGAAGAGATGGTAAGGAGGAGGAGAGAGATTGCTCCGGAGATGTGTGTCCAAGACACACTTCATCGTACCGTCCAGTTTCCAGAGCTGAACTGGGGCTTCTCTCAAAGGCTAGACAAGGTTTGAGTCTGTTCCCCTCAGATTCAGTTAGGGCCGAATTCTGACTTCAAAATAATAAAGGTACAGGAAAGAACAACTTGCTCTTGGTCACTAACCTTGCAGATTTGATGTCCCCTCTTTTGGGGAGACAGTAGACTGGTTGGAGGGGAGAGCTAGGGCCCCCACTAGGGAGTTTGGGTACATTTTTATAGCTCAGCTGATCTCATTTATGGAGAGAGGTGGCTGGGAGCACATGTCCTCTAGCTTCATGCTTTTAACCCGTGATTCATATGTCCCCTGTTTTCCTGCTGAGGAAACAGCATCTCTGTCCTCTCTTGCCTTTTCTCTCCCCAGGTGTCACTTCCTATTGTTCGATTTCTGGGGCGGGGGAGGGTGTGCACGGTTGGGGGTAACTCTGGGGTGGAGAAGAGAATTCAGGGAGCAAGGAGACTGGTGTGGATAAAACAGAATTTTGGAGTCCCTTCGGTGGGGTGGGGGGTGTCCTCGGGATAAAGAAGATACATCCGGAGTAGAGACCACATCCACTGGAGTGGAAGGGGATTTGATCAGAAGGCGCAGCAGCTGGCAGGATAGATCGTGAGCGCTTAGAAGCTGAGGTGGCAGAGAAGGAGGAACCTGAAGACACTCCCAGGAGATAAAAGGGGGCCCTTGAGTAGGAAGTTGGAAAATAGGATCACCTGTTGCTCAGCATGATTGCAGGTGTTATTACTTGAAACCCAGATGGTTTGATGTGTCAGAAAGAGGAGGGAGAGATGAGGGGAAGACCGGCACAAGCCAGAGCCAACTGAACATCCCTGCAGGAAAAAAATGAGCATCTGACAGTAAAGGGGAAGCTAAAGTTAGCCAGAACTTTGCTAAGTTGCTAAATTCCCTTTAGTTCAAAAAAGAGAATCAGTAGGGAAAGTGAGAAAGGACTTTGACTGCTGTAACCTTTGTTTTCTCAAGCACCTAAGCTGAGCAAGGTCCAAGATTTCACCCCTATCCTCTTAGCCTAACTATTCTTTCTCCAAGGTATGTCCCCCCAGACCAAGTCAAAGGGCCCACTTATACCAAAGGCGGCGCCTCCACCCCCGTCCAGGGCTCCATTCCAGAAGGGAAGCCCTCGCGGACACTTCTGGGGGATCCTGTGCCGTCTCTCTCGGCTGCTGCCTCCACCTCCAGCCAGGTAACTCTCAGATGTGCCCTGCAACTTATTTTGGGATTTGGGAGACAGGGCTATCAGTTTCCTAAATCCAATCCCCTGAACTTAGCAGATGACGGTCCAAGAGGTGTGAGCAGGTTCTCAGCCCTGCTGTTCCCATGTCTTTCATCTCTCACCTTGGATCTGTATGTTTTGGAAGAAAGACCCCAACAGGAAGTGGTATTTAGGGAAGTCAGAGTATCAACTTCAAACGTGACCATTCCTCCAAGGAAAAACGGGGGCCAGGACACTGCTTCAGGCGCCTGGGAAAGATGAGGAGGGGCTGTTGGGTGACCTCCCTGTGTATCTCAGGGTTGCCTTGACTAACGTGCTCTAAAATATGTGGTTCCGGGAGCTGCTGCACTGAGAGGACAGAGGAATTAGGGATGAGAAGGGCTCAGGCACCTTCTGCCCGGGAACCCTCTCGGTTGAGGGTAGTTTCTGCCTCTCTTCTCTCTCCACTTTCCTATCTGGGGGCAGCCCGGGGAGCCATGCAAGGGCCTGGGTCATGGCTGGGATTCCGAGTGCTATATGTACTGCCTTCTCCTCCAAGTCTGTCAGTCAGTCTCAGCCCCGGACGTCCCAGCCCCGGAGCTCTCAGCCACCTCCCCCCTCCTCGGTCAAGAAAGCCAGTACTGACCTGCTGGCCGACATCGGCGGAGACCCCTTTGCTGCTCCCCAGGTGGCACCAGCTTTTGCTGCATTCCCAGCCTTTGGGGGTAAGTGGGACTTGGGAAGAGAACCTTCCTACAACATACGTCCCCATCACACAAGGAATTCACTCAGCCCTAGCTCTCTGCACAGGAATGAACGTGATGGTAATTCTGAAGTATCACGGCTGGGAGGGTGGGGGTCAGATGAGTACAGCTGGGATTACAGCCGGGATTAGTTTTGGGAGTTTGACCAGAAAGCATGGCAGTTGGGGGCTCCCAGCCCTCCCTCTTAGAGCACTGGAAAGAGCCTTTTTCTTAGTTTCTCTCTCTGCTAAAATGGGGCAAGGGGATTGTCACAGGTTCCACTTCCCCTGCCTTCTTCCCGAAGGTCAGCAGTAGCCAGTAGAGGGTGGAACAAAGTGATTATCTAGTTTCCCTTTTTCCTTTTTAAAGCCCTTCCCCCCAGCAAAATCTTTTTCCATGATTCCTCCCAAACTAGGCCCTGACAAAAATGTTAATGCCTCACGGAGTAAGGATAAAAAATGGGGAGTGAACTTGGAGGCCTCTGAGATGCCCTTTCCCCCTGCATGTGTCTGGCTCTCTGCCTCAGGCTCCTGCCAACTCCCTCTGAAGAGGACCCTGCAGGAAGGCAGATGTCCCATTGAGCGGCCCTTGGCCTTCAGAACTAGTCCGCGTGATAGGGATTACATATACATCATATATAAACATAACCTTTATATTCTCTCCACCTATAGGCCAGACGCCTTCCCATGGGGGCTTTGCCAACTTCGATGCCTTTGGCAGTAGCCCTGGCTCTTCTGCATTTGGAAGCATGCCTCCAGCCGGCCAAGCCCCGTTCCAGGCCCAGCCAGCACCCCCAGGTAAGCTCCGCCCCTCTGGCTTCCTTGCTTGCAACTGTGGCCCACTGTCCACATCCATACATCACCCTGCATTCACATCCGCACCCACCCAAAGTACCGCACAAAGAGGAGAAGCTCCAGGAAAGGAGGAGAGGAGTCTGATGAGGGTCTTGTCAGGAAGAAGGGGCTCTGTTCTCTTTCTTCATGTAAGGAAATGGCTAAAACTGCACCAGGACTTGTGCAGGCTGTGCACTAGGAGGTCGCTGACTGGGAAGTAATGGAGACCCGAGTCCTAGAAAACATGAGAAGGGACATGACCTTTCCCCGAGAGGGCCCCCAGGGCAAGGGCTGGGTCAGCGTCCTAGGTGGTCTCCAGAAGTCCTCAGGCATCCCTCTTAGAGCAGAAGCCTGCCAACTCTGCGTCGTGTTGTTCTGTGGGATGGAAGGAGAGTCTGAAGGCCCCTAAAGCACTCGGTCCCTCCCGAAGCTCCCAGACATCAATCAGGCTTCAGAGCTTTCGGGCCGCCTCCTTCCTTTGGACATCCTGCACACAGGAGGGCAGCCGGAGCGCTGTGAGGACAGATGTCTGGGGACGGCCAGTGACTGACACTCTCTCTCTCCTCCCAACCTACCTGCCCTTTCCCTGCCCCACCCTCACTGCCAGCCAGTCGGATGTTACCTGGAAGTCACAGCTTCGGTAAGTTATCCCTCCCACTGCAGAGCCGACCCGAGGCAGAAGCCTCTGTCTCGGGTCCTCTGACCCTAGAGTTTTGAGGTCTGGAAGGAACCCCTCAAATTTAGCCTTTAACAAAGGAGGCAGTTAGCAGTTTCCCTAGTCATGCAGCCCACAGCCCAGCAGAGCCCAGCCCACAGCGCAGACTTCCTGACTCTCTGCTCTGCCCACAGCGCCCCCGCCTCCCACTGTTGCTCTTGTCTTTAATTTTTTGCATGGAACAAGAAGAAACATTTTATACTGACGGAAGTTAAAATTCATGACAGAGTTCTCACATCGTGGAGTTAAAGTAACTGACAGAGTAGCCTTGAAATCCATAAAGCAAAAACTATTAGACAGAAAGAAAATCTGATAAACCAACAGATGGAGACTATAATTGATTCTCTCACAAGATTCATAGGTGGAGTAGATAGACAAGGAGGGAAGAGAGTTGACCATTTGAGGAACACTTTAACAAGTTTGACCTAAGAAGTATAAGTAGAACTTTGTAATAAAAATACAGAATATATATTTTTTTCAAACATATAACCCTTTTATAATTTGACCATGTGCTGGGAAACAAAATCTCCATAAATTCTAACAAGGAGAAATTGCATAGGTCATGTTATTCTATATGGTAAAAGATGTCCTAAAAAATGTCCCCACACAATGTTTCATGTCCTTAAAGGCATGAAGCAGATAAGGAGAAGATACTTACTTACAACATGGAAAACAGACAAAAAGCTAATAACCATAATGTGCCTTTTTAAACTCCTATTAATAAGAAAGACTAGAATAATTGACAAGGGATAGAAGCAGATAATACCCAGAAAAGACATGAAAATGTCCTCAACCTAACTAATCAGGGAAAACACAAATTAGAATAAGATAGTAATTTCGCACATTATATTCACAAAATTTTTAAAGATTAATAATGGCCAGTATTGTGTGGGGAAATAGGCCCTTTTGTATGCTCTTGGCAAACATGTATACTGGTACCCGAATATTCAATTTAGCAAGAGGGAACTATTCCCAGGAATGGGATCTGGAAAGGAAACAGCCTATTACAAGGTGGTTATAAATTGGTTGGTTCAGAAATGCATTCCTAGCGCAACTGATTAGTTTAAAGAGAGTGCTTAAAGTGCCAGGCTTTAAAGGAGAGAAGGGAGGCGTCAGCCCTGGAGCCATCCCAGGCTGAACCCAGGATGGACCGTTTGTCCAGTGTCTGCTCATCTCGAGAAGCAGACAGCCCACGGCCGGACCCAGAGCCCACCAGCGCTGACGGTGCTTGGGGAACACCCCCGTATCATCTCCATGAGGAAAGAAAGATCTCTGTTTTGCAGCTGAGGAAACTGGCTCAGCTTGGCCAAAATCAAATGTGTGATCAGTGGCAGATCCCATTCATTCCCAGCCACACCATGACCACGAGGGTGTTTCTGTGAGTGTGAACTGAGGAACCACTGGGGAGGAAGTAGGAAGATTTGGGTGAGAGGTGGATGTCTCTTCTGACAAGGCTGGTTGTATTGTCATATATCTGAGGGGGAGTATGGAGAAGGGGGGTTTCTGAAAGTGCACTTTCCCCTGAAACTGTTAGAAGGCAAGTCTACTAACCCAGCCGTGGGGAGTGAGGCTCTGGCAGTGGACAGGAAGCAAAGGAGCACAGGCATTGGGAGCGTCGGCCTCCTTTCCGAGGACGCGCGCTCCGTGCAGGGAGCCCAGCCGCCTGAGCCAGGGCCGGCTCTGCCCTCTAGCGCCGGCCAGGAGGCATGCAGCACTCTCTCCCCAGCCTCGGCGGAGAGCCTGGTCCTCACTGAGGGGCGCACCCTGACCCAAGGGCCCAGAGCAAGACCGAGGAGTCGGACCCCAGTGAGGACGGGGAGCTGTGTCCGCTGGGAAAGTCCACGTACCTCGAGTCCGTCGGGCAAAGCAAAGGCCCGGGGTCTGAGAAGCCGAAGATCCACCACTGCCCTGGTGGCTTCCCAGCCTTCCTCACAGCCTGTGGGTGGGAGAGGACTGAAGACCAGGGCTCGCAGTGGCTACAGCCTAGCACTGTCCCTCAGGAAAGCCCAGGGCTTGGGGAGGGAGAGGGGCTGAGGAGAGCACTGTCGCCTGAGTGCTGGCTCTCAAGAAGCAGCCCATCCCTGGAACCTCGCAGGCAGGCCCTGGGCACTCGGCTTCTACTCAGTTCCCTGTTGCTGAATATTTAGGATGTTCCAGTCTTCTGCTGTTAAACAGCGCTGCAGTTAATAACCCTGCTTCGGCATATTGGAAAGTTATATCTGTAAGGAAATTCTTGGCAGTGGAATTGGTCTAGCGGGGACCCAGTTGATAACAGAAATAAGCAAAAATACATCACTATAAATATGTCAAGTGCTAGGAAGGAAAAGAACAAGGTGCTAGGAGAGGAAAACCAGGATCAAACACTGGGGTCAGGAAGGCCCATGGAAGACATGGTTCTGTTAAGCCTGCAGGGTGAGTAGGAGTTAGCAGGCCAAGGCCATGGGCAAGGCCGCTTGTTCAAGGCAGCGTGGAAAGGCCAGAGCTGAGGGCTGTGGGTCGGGCCCTTTCCACTCATGCTTACCATCTGAGCCAGCCATCCTGTGTTTCCTTTGAGACCTTGTCTTGCTTCTCTGACCCTGGAAGTAGTATCTTACATCATAGGTATGATAATACCTCACATTTGTGTTATGCTTTATAGATTTCAAAACACTTTATCTCAGAGGGCCTTTATAGCCACCCTACAGGGGGCGGGGCTGGGGAGCAAGAACAAAAGTGGGCTCCGGAGAGTGAGTGAGATGGTTTGCTGACGTCACAGCGGTAGCAGGTGGCAGAGCCACAACTGGAATCCAGTTCTTCTCCCTCTGCCTGTTCAGCTGTTCATTCAGCAAACCCTTCTGGAGCACGGTCAGGAGGCGGGTGCTATGTAAAGCGTGTTTCCCTTCAGTAACAAAGAGTCTTCCAGCACTCAGAAGAATCAAGCTTTTCCCCATTTGTAGCCTCATTTTACCCTCACTGTAGCCCAGAGTAGTTGGCAGGACCCCACACTACAAATGAGACTTAGACACTCAGATAGAGAGGCTTTCTTAAAATGACAGGGCCTCAGGCCTCTTCCTGTGAGACCAGGTTGCTGATTGGACCCTAACCCTAACTCGCCCCAGGGCTGTCCTGTAAACTTCCCCTGTGAGGCTCTTCCTTGTTGACCATGAAGACCAGGGAGGGCAGGAGAGCCCTGCTGTCGGCCCTGCCCCGTGGGCAGTGCGTCCCAGCCCTGATCTGAGGTCGTGGTGTCAGGGGGCTCCCGAGAGGGGAGCAGGCAGCTCAATGGGAGTGGGAAGGGTGCTGGTGAGGCCGGAGATTTATGCTCAGCACCTCCAGTGCCATCTCCGCGTTCCCCGAGTCACCCAAGTGTCCCTGAGCCTTTCTGCCCTTCACAGCTCCTCCCCCACCCCTCTACCTGCCCCTTCATATGATTTATTCATAAATGGAAATGCTGGTTTAGGCAAAAGACAGACATTTCCATCTCTTAAGGAAAAAATGGGAAGTGTAAGCCAAACTAGAGCAGGAGGGACGGTGACCTGGACGAGGAGGAAGAACTGCTTTTCTCTCTGCGGTGGCGGTTTTGAGCGCTAGGGAGATTGAGAAGGGCTGAGTCTCACGTTGCCTAGAATTCTCGGTGGGAGACAAACCCTCCTGAACTGGGCGATCCGATCCGGGGGAAGAACGGGCTGCCTCAGAGGACCCCCCGTTGGTGCCATCCCTCCCCTCCCCCTCCACTGCACCCCTGCCTCCATCTCTCCTCCTGCCCTTTCCGTCCTGTCTCATGCCAGCACCCCCTGTTTTACATCCTGTGCCTGCCCAGGGAGCAGCCAGGGGACTCCATTTGCTGCCTCTCCTCTGGCACCTGCCAGTCAGCCCAACAGCCTTGCAGATATGGGCAGCCTCCTGGGACCCGGGGCATCAGCTGGAGGCATCCCTAGCAGGTAGGTCCAATGTTGGGGAGCTTGCCATCGGGCAGGAGAGCCGGCCAAGAAAGCCTGGCCTTGCTTATACCAGCCCACTTGGCTCCTCCCGTCCGGCAGGACAGAGTTTGCCATCTTCTAGTCCCTTGCCCAGCTTACCTCCTTGGTGCTAGATGATGTGCATGCCGACTTTTCTCCCCGTATCACAGCATCTTCAGGATGGCCAGCCAGGTCCCCACGCTCCAGTCGGCCACCACTGGCGGAGGCGGCAGCACAGGGCTCTCCTTTGGAGGTGAGTCTTGCGTGTAGAGACCCAGGGAGGGGATCTAAGGCCAAGAGGAAATTGGGGACTCTGGAGGGAGGGGGGAGTGGGGAGAGACGCACACCAGGATTTAGAGGAATGCTCAGTTATCACGATATTAACCAAATGAGAAAAAAATAACCAGCTCTTCATCTCCCCTCTACCCCATTCCACCCTGAGCAGCCTTCAACCCTTTCACCACACCTGCTGCTCACGCCCAGCTGCCTTCCACCAACCCTTTCCAGCCCAATGGCTTGGCCACAGGTAAGCCTCCCAGACTGTCCCCTGGCCCTGACTCTCCCTCGAGTCATCAGCCGAGGCCAGACCGGTTTAATTTCCAGTCCACCTAGTGGGCAAAAACTAGAGGTCCCCAAGTCACCGAATCAGAATTTCGGAGTTAGAAAAAACAGGCTGCCACTTCCCTGAGCCAGTTCTGAAGGGTTAATGCTGACTGGTGGTGGTGGTGATTCTTTTTTCTCCAACCCTCAGTTTCCCTCTGGGAGCCCAGCCTCCTTCCCTTCCGTGTCCCATCTGAAACCATGGCCCTGTTCCCTGCCCTCCTCAGCTGGAGTCCTGTGGTCTCCTGCCCCTCCCCAGCCGCTGCCTCTGCTTTTCTCTCTGCAAACTCACACTCATGCCCCCCTTCGTTTTTTTTTTTTGTTGTTTTTTTTGTTTTGTTTTTTGTTTTTTGGTTGTTCTCTAAAACCTTCAGGCCGGGAAGAGAGAGTACTATTCGCTACCAAGCTGACCCACGTGGCAGGCCCAACGCTTAAGGCTTTACATCCGTTATTTAATTTTCACAGCAGTCCGAGGAGATAGGCATGGTTCCCGTTTTAGAGATGAGAGAACTGAGGCAGAGAGGGCTGGTAATTTGCTTTGATTTATGCAGTTTAAGAGGTGGCAGAAAGCTGACCCCATGATCATAACTACCCTGCTGTCCAAGCCACAGGCCACAGGCCGGAGAGGGCAGGGTTGGCAGGACGCTTGGATGCTGAAGGGTTTCGTGCTCATTTCGGGTACTTCCACTGGGTACCTCTGGGTAGCGAAAAACTATATCCCATTTCTGTGTCTTGGAGGGACTTAGGAAGAACTGTTCTCCAGCCTACCTTCCAGAACCTCACCTACCTCATGTCCCTCCCTCCCTCCACAGGGCCAGGCTTTGGGATGAGCGGTGCTGGGCCTGGCTTCCCCCAGACAGTGCCACCCACCGGGGCTTTTTCCAGCCCCTTCCCCCCACCGCTCTTCCCCCCACCGACCTCAGTGACTCAGCAGCAGAATGGTAAGGGATTCAGACCACGCCCTCCCTTCTTACCCCATTCCCACCCCCAGGGACTCTGCTCTGTGTGTGTGTGTGTGAGTATTAGAAATATGTATTAGGGAGCCAGACATCTGAGCTAGTTCCCTTTTGGACCAGCAGGGGGAGACCAGGGAAGCAACAGACCTGCCTGTGTCCTCTGACTGTTCCACTGGTTTCTTCCCGACTTTGGGGAGGCCCCCGCTGGCTGCCCACCTTGGGATGTAACTGGGCCTGCCCTGCAGGGAGGCGGGCGAGCTGGGCAGCACCAGCCCCGAGGGGCAGGGCTCCCGTCAGCTGAGTTTTTGCTCTTCCTGCCAGGCTCTTCCTTCGGAGACCAGGGATCCGCCAAGCTGGGGCAGAGGCCACTGAGCCAGCCAGCTGGGATCTCCACCAACCCCTTCATGGTGAGTGGCGGGTGCAGGGCCCGGGCCTGGTGTGGGTGTGGCCTTTCACTCTGGGGGTTGGGACAGAATCCTTCCAGGAGAAGAGGGCAATGTGGGGCAGAACCACGCCCCTTCCTCGTGAAACTGCCTTGGCCCAGCCAGGGATGAGTGGGCTAGTTAAGGGGCCTCTGCGCTCCCCGCCCCTCCGCTTGCCTCCTAGCTCCCTCATTTTCCCTCTTCCCTCAGCACAGTAATTTTGAGGGAGAAAGGAATCCTGAGCTGCATTTCTTCTGTGGCCTCCAGCTTTTCCTCCCTAATCTAACAATTTGTGGTGATTGTTTCTTTCCAGACTGGATCCTCATCAAGCCCGTTTGCCTGCAACCCTCCGAACACCAACCCATTCTTGTAGCACTGTGTCCGGGGGGCTGCTCTCTGGGGCCCCTCTACTCCCCGGAGCTCCGATGACCACTTGCCTGTGGCATTTTTGCGGGTCTGAGACCAGATGGGTCTTGTTTCGCAGGGTAGGGGTCTGGGGATGGTGGAGGTGCTGATGCTTTGCTTGGGGCTTGCAGATAAAAGGGCAGCTTCCCGGGTCAGCCACCCCGAGGCTTCCTCCTTCCTCCTCCAGCCCCGACCCAGGCAGGGGGCCCGGGAGGTGAGCTGGCAGAGCCTGGCCTAGAGGAGCCTTGGTGTTTTATTTTTCAAATTACTAATTATGATGACAAGAGTCCTCCTCTCCTGCCCCCAGCGCTCCCTTCGCTCCGAACCCTGTGGGCAGAGGAAGCTGGGGCACAGGCTGAGCTGTGCTCCTTGTGGGAACAACTCCCCAGTGCCCCGCTGTCCAACACTGATCTCCTCAGGGGCGGAAGCGCAGTGGGGAAAGCAGGGCGGAGGTGGGGATGAGGCGTGCATGGTGTTGCCGTGGGATGGTGATCAGACAGGACGAGGAGGCCCTTGGGGGCCAGAGTGCCCTTGGTGCCCTGGCTTGGGACGGCACCCCTTTCTCCATGTTTTTGCTTCCCCAGCTCCCTCAGGATGAATAGTTTTACCTACATACTTATACATGCCCAACTTCCGTCAAGCACTTTAGTTAGCTGTGGTGTCATGTTTGGATACCAGTGTTTTATATTTATACATAGAGAATTTTCTAATATAGCCTATTATATATATATCTATATATATGCATACACACACGTATCCAGATGCAGCCATTCTTCCTCTCCCAGACAGCTCTTTCACACGGGGAATGGGATGAATCCCTATCTGTGCCTCGCAAAGCCGGCGCTCCAGGGGATGGTGGGGAAGGAGGCACACGTCTCGACCACCCTGAGCCTGGGCTTTTCCAGAGAAAGGCTTTGTGCAATTGGCTTTTCTTTTTCCTTTCTTTTTTCCACGTGCCTCCCCAGCTCTTCCCCCCCCGGCCCCAGATCTCTGCACCAAAGCTGTTGCAGGCAATGTTGGAAAAGAACTGCATTTGAAAGAAAAAAAATGGCTCTCGTGGTCTTGCTTTGGGCCAGCTTGAGGGGCCTCATGTCAGTCAACGTGACTGCTTGGGTCGGTGCCCATGCTGCTGTTCGCCAAGGACAGAGCCAGTCCCTGTCTGAACTGGAGTCCAGTCTTAGCAGTGGAGGGAGCGGGGGAGGGGGTGCAGAGGAGGAGCCGGCGTGGGGGTCGGGCAGGGCCTAGTCAGTCCGGCTCTCCCAGGTCAGCTGCCTCCTCAGCCCCTCGCCAGACCCTTGCCGCCTGGGGATGTTGTGTCAACAGTGTCTAGGCTGTGTGTGTGGTAACAAGACAGCCGGCTTGGGTTAGACACCTCACCTGGGGGAGGAGAGGCCCCGGACTCAGCCCTGCTGTGAGCGCTCTCCCTTTCCTACCGCTGCCTGGGAACTCTGGCCCTTCAGTTGTCCCTTCTTGGGATTTCTGAGTCTTTCCACCCAATGACCTTTAACAACCTGACAGCAAGGAGAGGCGGGGAGAGTCTTATCACTGATTTACTTTGAGGATTTTTCTGTAAATACCTTCAGCTGCTGCTCTTTGCCCAGCCAGGCGTGGCCTCCCCACCTTCCCAGGGCTCAGTCCCCATCCTGTCTTGTGTCTGTGTTCCCGTTCTCCAGCCTCTACCCTCCTTCCATCTCCTGGTGGCGCTCCCAGGGTGGACCACCATCTTTTTCTTCCCTGGGTATTCTCCTCTGTCACCCTTGATTATCTCTCTGTCTCTTCCCCATTCTCTGCTCAGAGCCAGGGACGGGAGGGAAGCTGGAATCTTCTGGTGGAGAAGGAGGGGGAGGAGGAGCGTTCTTTTTCCCCGGCTCCCCGGCGCCTCCTTTCCTAACCAAAAACACTGAGGTTTGGAGGTGAGATTTAAAGGACCAGGAGCTGCAGTGCTTCTTACTGTTTGAGTCACACTGCCGCTGTTTCCCAGGGATCTCCTTAACTGCGCAGTGCCTGGGCGCAGGACCTCCCTGCAGTCCCCACTCCACGCTTCCCAGTCACTCTGTCTGACATGGACCCCCGCCAGTTCACTGGCCAGGGCAGGATGACCAGTCAGAGAAGTTACGACGGGTCAGCGTCCAACTCCAGGGCAGAAAAATCAAGAGTTTGCAGGGCGTAGGCCGAGACCGGGATTGCAGCTGCCTGTCTCGGTGTGGAACAGCCTAGTGCTGCCTCCACCCGGCACCCTCTCTCCAGGCAGGCAGCAAAGATGGAAGAGTCCCTGGCCTCAGGAAATGTCTAAATGACTGCGCTGTGTTCCCCCGCCCCATCGCCCAGGGCCTCCCTGCAGGCCCTACCTGGTGGTTACAAATCTGGACCCACACCATGGGGCTGGAAGGACTCACCCAGACTGCCACCAGGCTTCTGACCGAGTGCTTATGTCCCCCTGGCCAATGCTGTGGCAGTGCTCTGCAGGCAACAGTCCTCTGGCTTGACCCCAGCCTTCAGCAGGTCACCGGCGGCTGCCTCTGCAGGTGAGGAAGCAGGAGCCAGTGCCCAGGACCTTTGTCAAGCTCTCCAATGGAGGAAGGGGGTGGCGCTGTCCCTGCATCCCCCTCCAGAGGAGTGAGAACCTGGACGGAGGAGAGAGGGGCACACGGGAAGAGCCTGGCCCTAGTGCCCCAGCCTCCTCCCTGGGGGCTCCCCTTTGGTAACAGGAGTCTTCCATAGGCACTTAGAATGTGGAGAGCCCATCCCACTGCTGCCCTGCGCCTGGCAGCGGGATGCACAGGTGGACCCCCTCAGGTTGGGGGAGGTGTTCTCACCCAACAGAGATGAAGTTCTGTTACTTCCTGTCCCGGGGGAGCAACATGAGTTACCAGGGCAACAGGCTCAAATCAATCTTGTCTGGGTAGAGCCAAGGGCAATGTTGTTGCCAGGGCAACTGATTAAGTCAGTCGTTCGGCTCCAGGCTTTTCCTGGTACCCAGCAGGCTAAATCACCTGGCATTGATTACCAACCCACTCGACCACGTTTGCTTGCCCAGGGCCCAGGTGCTCCGATCCCTGCTGCTTCCTGTTTTATCTTTACTCAGCACTTAGCGGTTCAATGACACAAGGCAGTCTGGAGCTGGTCTCTGTGACAGCGGCTGTGATTTCACAAGGACTGGGGCGCTCCAAGGTGGACTAGTTGGTGGGGAGCAGGAAGGAGCAGATATGAAGAGACCCTCCCGTGGGTAGCTTCAAATCAAACCTGGGGAGTAAGGCTGCAGGCAGGAGCACAGCAGGTATGTGGCCCCCATGGGTGCCCTGCTCCTCAAGGCAGCACCAAAACTAGGAAGGGGAAAGGCCTGCAGATGTGTTTTGTGTCCCTGCCACTTCTCCATGGCGCATATGTCGAGGCCACACTGGAGGCTATGACCTTGAATATACTCCTGGTGTCCACTTCAGGATCTCTCACATACCTGCCTCTCCCTGGCCAACACCCATCAACGGTGGAGGCTGCCGCTGGCCCGCGTGCACCACCTGAGCTGCCGCCACCTCTCTGGCACCTTGGAGAGGCTTTGGCTGACCTGGGTGGGGCGGGGGGTGAGGGCACCTGGAGCAGAACCTGGGCACTGCTGCCTGCTGGCCAGATGCCCATCCTCATGATGCCAGGTGGTGCCCTGCATCACACTTTCAGCATGACCCTTAAAGGGTGTTCAAGAATCTGAGCCTTCCTGCACACCGCACTGTTGGCTTATCCAGTATTCCAGCTCATAGACCAAACCCTTCCTCCCACGCCTGGGAAGTGGAGGAGCCGGGGTGGGAAGCCCAGCCCTCCCTACTCAGGCTTTCCTGGCCCTTGGACTAGCCGGAGAAAAAGAACCAGGTGGCCTTGCTTTAGTACTCCTGGTACAGCTCCTAACGCACCTGAAGGCACTCCTCCCCAAATACCGTCTTTAATAGGGGCCACAGCTGCCCTCTCCCAAACCCTCAGCTCCCCCACTGTAGGTATCCTACTTGCCATGACAGTGAAATCATAAGGTCCTCTAAGGCCCCCCACCCATGTGTCAACTACCGGTTTGTCTCGCAGAGTGTGCACTGACCGGCGCCATCGCCCCCAACGTGAGTCGGTGGTCCTTGGAAGGATCAGAAGTGGGGTGTAAAAATGTCTGAATCCCAACCCCATTTCAAGCCTCCCGGGATGCAAAGGGTACCTCCACCAGTGCCGAGAGTCTGCACTTCTGTGATCAGAGCCTTCAGCTGGGCAGGGTTATTTTTGAACAGAGGTGGTGAGGAGGGGCTGAGGGCAATGGTGCAGCAAGAAGGCAGTGCCCCTGAGAGATGGTCTCTCCCTTCACTGGCTCTCCTTCAGTGCCACTTGACTGGAACCCTGGTGGGTATGGTCTGTGCACAGGGACCGATCCAGAAGTTAACTTACCCCAAGACACCTCCTATGGCCCCAACCCCGCAGAGAAACTGAACCTCCAGCTCCTCCAAGATCAGCATAGGCCAGTGCTCCGTAGCCCTGGCTCCTGGGATTACTTGGGAAGGCAGAGAACAGAGCCATTCCTGGGTGGGAAGAGGGGACACCATTCCGAGTGGGGAGCGGCGGAAGCCGGAAGGGGGTGCCGCTGTAAGGGTGGCCCGGCTCAGCGGCCCGCTCACCTCCAGGGCTGCAGACGCCGCCAGCGCGGTCACCACAGACGTGGCTCCACGCACACTCGCCTCACCTCGCCGCTTTCTCGGCCGGCCGGCCGGCCGGCAGCTCAGACCAGTAGAGACGCCGCCCCACCCCCGCCCCTGCAAAAGCCCAGTCCCAGGACACGGGGTGGGGTGAGGCGGAGGCCGCCGCTCCTGGATTTCCCCACTCACATTCCACTCGCACCGCCCGGCGTCCGGCTCCGGGGCGCGCGAGGGTTAACCTTGCGGGGGTGGGGACTTTGGCGCGATCCGCGCTGGGAGGGAGGGGAGAGGACAGGAGACGAGGCGACAGGAGGCGCAGGGGTCAAGCCTCAGAGTCTGTCGGAGCCTCGGGTGTCTCAGGCCACCGGGCAGCCACTGGGGCACACGCTAAGGACCCCCTGCCCCAAACTTCAAGTCGGGAGCGGGGGGAGAGACGCTGGGCATCAAGACGGGTGGTCGCCTGTCAGGATGCCGCCCCCCTCCCCGGGGACCGCTACGTCTACCCCACCTCTGCCGTCCCAGCCCCTGCTCCGGACACTTTACTGCTTTGGGTCCGGGATGAAGCCCGGAGACCCCACGACGACCCCGGAGTTCGAGTCAGCCGACGTGGCCCTGGGTCCGCCGCGGCCCTGGGCCTGCCCGGCTGACGTGCGGCTCTGCGGCCACCTGCGGAAGCAGAAGTCCCAGCGCCGCCGCTTCTTTGTGCTCCGCGCCTATCCGCAGCGCCTCGAGTGTTACGAGAGCGAGAAGAAGTTCCGCGCCGGCCGAGCGCCGCCCAAGTTCAGCGTGAGCCTGGAGGGCGCGTGCACCATCAGTAAGCGCGTGGACGCGCGTCAGCGACACCTGATCGTCCTCTACACGCGCGACCGCAGCCTGGGCGTGGCGGCGGCCAGCGAGGCGGAGCAGCAGGCGTGGTACAGCGCCCTGCTCCAGGCGCGCGCCGCCGCCGCCGGTGAGGCCCGAGCCCCGGGCTGCCTGAGACTGAGCTGGCGGGGGTGGGGGGAGGGGCGGGGGGCCGGGGGCGCGGGGGGAGGGGGATGATCGTGGATTTGGTTTATCCGTAGTCTGTCCCTTCCCCAGGTCTCCGAAATCAAGTCCAAACGTGAAGGGTTTACACGTTTTCAGTCCCCGGGCCACAGTGACTCCAGCATGCCGGCCAGGGAGCCCCTGTGACCAGACCATTGTCTCTCCAGGTCCCGACTCCCACGAGGACCCCGGGGCCTGGATCCTCGCTCCGTTTCAGGACGTCTGGCCCGTGACGCTGCGGCCCAAGGGGCTGGGGCGGGCACGAGGCCTGGGCAGCGGCGGCTACTGCCTATGCCTGGGTTCCGGGGTACTGAGCCTGCTGCGGAAGCCCGGGGGCAGAAGCTCCGGGGCCTCCCGGGCATCTCCGCCGCCGGCCCTGCGCTTGTCCCTGCTCAGCGTGCGCCGCTGTGGCCATGCCGACGCTTTCTTCTTCCTGGAGCTTGGCCGCTCAGCACCCACGGGTCCCGGGGAGCTGTGGCTACAGGCGCCCGATGCCGTCGTGGCCCAAAGCATTCACGAGACTGTCCTGGCCGCCATGAAGCGAATCGGGGACAGTGGTGCCGGTGGCAGGGCTGAGCCACTGCCAAGAAAGCCCCCGACGAGCGCCTCCACACCCTCTGTCCCCCAATCTTATGAGACCCCAGCCTCTGCGGCCCAATCAAGCGGCCTGTACCGTCGGGGGCGCCTGAGTGAGAGAAGCGAGCAAGCAACCCTCAAGACCCTGGCCAGGCTGGGGGCGGCAGCCTCACACCCCGAGGGGTTGGCGCGGGGCGGGGTCTACATAACCAAGGGAGCCGGGAGTGACTACGAGCCCATGGGGGGCGGCCAAGCCAGCGGCTACGTGGTGATGGCGCCCCCGGGCCTTCCTGCCTCCGCCAAAGCCGCTTCCCGCCAGCCGCTCCAGGACGGAGGGGTCACTGAATATGTGTCCATGAGCCTCTGTGCACCACGGTCCTTTTCCTCGAGCTTCTTGCCTCTTCCCTACAGGCCTGGGGCCAGGGAGCCTGGAGCCGGGCTCCAAGGCCCTCGCCTCGGCGTGGGAGACGACTGGGGACCGGCAGGGGCTCAGCGCTGCTTGCAGCCACTGTCAGAGTTAGCCGGGGAGTACGTGTGCACGGCCGCCGACTACATAGGAATGGGCACTGACATCCCCGAGCCCCCGGACGGCGGCCTCAACTACATCGACCTGGACCTGGTCCCTCCCCTGGAGGTGCGAGGCGACGCCCCCGGGGCCAGGCACCGCCCACACAGCTACGCACACATCGAGTTCCAGAACCTCGGGCAGGCCCCGGTGAGGAGACCCCCGTGGCCCCTGGGTATAGCTGATGGATGGACAGACAGATGGGGGTGGAGGAAGAAAAAAAAGGGCAAAGTTAAGAATGCCTTCCCGCCCACCCCCCTGAACCCCACAAACCCCTTCCGCCCGATGGAGAGGCTCTACAGCCCAGATGTCCCCTAGGACGTGTGACCAGCAGAAGCGCTGAGCTGCCCCTTACGACGGGCTGCCCACTCCGCCCCTTCCAACTGTGGCGCCTGGGAAGTCTTCGGGAGGAGGTTCCCCAAGAAGTTGGATTCTTTTAAGGGAGAAAATTCTAGAACTCTTCCCCCCTTAAGACAAAACAAAACCCCTACAAATTTCTGGACCTTCTCAGCCAAAGCCCTGAGCCTCTGTTTCCCCACAGAGTTCCTGCAGCATCGCTCCAGAGTCTCAAGTCAGCCTTGGCTCCCCACCCTGCCTCCAACGATGACGACGATGAAGACAGAGATCTGCCCCTCCCCACCCCCACACACACCTGCTGTGCTTGCCTGGGGTCGGCTTAACTCCTGGGACCCCAGAGCAAGAAGGATGAGAGCAACAGGTATCTTACACTAGTGCCCTCCCAAAGTGATGACACCCCCTACCCCCTACTTTACCTCTCCCAACACCAGCTATGTGCTCACACAATTCTCCTTCTCCCCGGCCTGGCAGAACTGATGGAGTCCTTGCTTCTAATACACTTAATTAGTCTAGGAGACTATACTGTGCACCCCACCCCCATTAAAGTTTCCCTGCTGGGTCAGCCTGGAAAAGTCTTAAGTCCATGGATTCCCCTGCCCGACTGTAGAGGGAATGAGTAACAAGAATCTGAGGGGAGAGCAGCCAAAGCCGTGGTGGAAGAAGAGACCCCATCCCTGCCTCCACGCCCCACTCTGCTATCTGCCACAAGGAGCCTGTTCGCAAACCAATACTGTTTTATTGTCAACAGAACCTGCCTGGGGAAGTAGGGGGCCCACTCTCCCCAAGAGGGGCTATGGACCTTGGCTGTCTGGGGCCCGTGGGAGAGATGGGTCCGTGCAGTGAGAACAGCTCTGGCCACCACTGGCACCTGGGTGGTCAGAGGCAGGGTCTGGGGGGCCAGCAGGGGGCATGGGAGCCCCCGGGGAGCTGGGTCTTGGCTCCCCCTGGCTCATCTGCAGGAGGCCAGTGAGGGCGATCAGCTCAGGCCCACTGAGCCAGGCGGTGGAGCAGCCAGAGGATGGAGTGGGGAGGACCCTGGGAGACATGACTGGGGGTGGGAGCAGCAGCTTCAGAGAGCCCATCACCTGAGGAGAGAGGAGAGGCAAGTGGCTCCTCCCAAGCCCTGCGTGAAGGCTGGGGTGAGGCCAGGGCAGGAAGAGTGCTCACCTGCTGACGGGCCTGAGACACGTACAGGGGAGCACGCTGCCCACGGGGCAGCAGAGGGTCAGAAAGAAAGACATCTTCACAGCACATCACCGGGAACCCTGGGGAGGAGAAGTTGCTAGGGTGGCAAGCGCCGCACTGGTTCTCTGCGGAGCCTGAGGGGACCAAAGGCCGTACCTGCATCCCTGGGCGCCTGCTCTCCACTCTGATGCCCTGCTAGACTGGGCCTGAGGCCTCTGCCTGAGGCTGCCTCGTACAGAGGGCAGAATGAGGGATGGCGCAAGGTCCGGCCTGAGAACGAGGTGCCTGACTCACGGCTGAGCCCCTGTGGAGGGACAGGAAAGACTCCTGGAGCTTCAGCCGCCTCCCAAGGCATCCCTGCCCCACCCGAGGCTGGTGCCACAGGTACCCCCAACTCACCCACACCAGCGGAGGTCCCGGTTTAGCCTCACAGTTGGGGTTCCGTGGCGCCAGCAGGGTCATCCTTGACGGGGCCACCTCCCAGGTCATCTCGGGGGAGAGGGGAACTGGGGGGCGGGGTTGGACTTGAAGAGATTAAAATCGGCTCAGGAGTCGGTAAAAGGGTCTTGGGGGTAAAGACAGCAAGACCCTGTACCTACCTGGGGTTCCCGGGGACCGCTCGGCAGCCAGGCCTGGGGGCGGCCGAGGCAGCAGCTGCTCTTTCCGGGCCCAGGAAGGCCTTCGGGACCAGGGCTGAGGACTGGGAGAGGGCGGTACTGAGATGCTTCGGTCACAGCCTCCCGCAATCACCTCCCCGCTCCAAGTCTGAATACTTCCAAGGCAGGGCCAAGGGTGCCCGGTGCGGGGAGACTGATCATACCCTTTCTTCGCTAGGGACAACTGAGATCTTCTCACACTGTGGGCCCCCGTCGGGTTTCGCCCAAGTGCCGCCGGCAGAGCCCACCTGTCCTGTGGGGTTGTTCTTGGCTCCCGCAGCGCTTCCTCTCCAGAGTCCCAGGCCTGGCCGGGGTCGCTGCCCGCCGAGGGGCCTTGTTTCTCGGGCGCCTGCTCCTCGCCCGCGCCCCACCGCCGGGGGGTCCAGGGCAACATGCCGCGTCCAGGGGGAGGGCAGGTCAGGGCCCCGCGCCGCACGCCGGGTCCCTCCTGGCTCCCACTCGGGCGCAGCCTCCCTCAGTGGCCCGCGCTGCCCTGCGCGCCCAGCTTGCGGCCCACCTCGCAGGGCTTCGCGGCGCAGGCGTCCAGCGCGTTTCCGGGCCACGTGGCGCACGGTCCCGCCGGGATCCCGCGAGCGCCCCCTAGCGGCGCGGACGGCGGGGCCGCACGAAAGGGTGAAAACGGCCAGAGGGAACTGGGGCGCCCAGACGTGGAGGCTACCCCGTCCCCGGCACGCAGCGCTCTCGTTCGCAGACACACACACACACACACACACACACCCCTGAGGGGCAACCTAGAGGGCTTCCGGCTTCCATTTATTGCACGTGACACAACACCCAGCCCCCAGTCTCCCATCCCAGACCCTCGACCACGCCCAGAGGCGGCCTCGCGCCTTGCTGGGCCAGCCTGCTTCCAAGCTCCCAGGCAGACAGGTGCCCGAGGCACAGGGCCAGGCCCGAGGCCGCCCTCACCAGTCCTCGCTAGAGAGCAGAGCCCAGGCGTGGCTGTCTTCTCTGTTTCTGGGGTTCCCGCCGGGTCGGGCCCCTGCACCCTGACCTCAACCCCTAAGGCCGTTCCAGCAGTGCATGGATGACAGCAGCGATGTAGGGGAGGCCCCTTCCCGGGGCCCCCTCCTCTTCCAGGATGTGGTGGGGCTGGCACAGGGACTCCTAGGGGGAGGGGCCCAGATTAAGTTCCCCTTGTCACCTCCTCCTTTCAGCTGTAGGGTGGGAAACCACCCTAAAGGAGCCTGGGCAAAGGGAGCTGACAGGATGTAGCAGGCAAAGGTCAAGGGCACCCTGGACGTGGCTTGTGGACAAATGAGATGCAAGGAAGCTGCCAGAGGATAACAGAAGGGAGATGACACAGGGGGCCGCGACTCAGAGGAAAGGACAGACCTGCCATTTCCAGAGGGAAATGTTGGAGTAGGCAAGCTGGCACATAGAGCCCAGGGGACACAGCCAGGGATGGGCCCCCGGCACAGCAGGAGCAGACGCAAACACACACACACACACACACACACACACACACACACACACACACACACACACAGGCAGCCACGGTCTGTACAATTTATACAAGAGACGGAGACCCAGCCTGGGCCCCTGCATCCCCTACAAATATAGAGTTCTCTCTACAAAATATAGATAATTTAGCCCCCTATAGCAGCTGGGGGGGGGGGATGGTGCAAGAAGGAAGGTTAAGACCTACCCTCTAGGGAAGCAGAGGGCAGGGCAGGGAGAGGACTTAAAAGGCACCATCAGCACTGAGAGGGGAGGGGCTACAGGAGGGTGGCCAGAGGCTGGGGGCCCAGGGTCTGGGGGCACCAGAGTGGGGCCTCTGAGGTCAGTGTTTATGAGGGGAGGGGGGTTCACTAGTGTCTTTGGTAGGGGCTGAAGGCACCACCGGTGGGGAAGGGGGTTTGCACAGGAGTCTTATAAATAGAAGTAGGGCAAGGGGGTAGGGGTAGGGGTGACTTCAGGTCCTAGGAACCCAGGAGCCGAGTGTAGACGACACAGAGCAGCAGCATGAGGACCATGTAGAAGAGGATGAAGCCTCCCAGACCAGAGGGGGGCCAGAGGGGCGGGGGGGACCTGCCCCCCGCCCGCTTCACAGCCTCCAGGGTGGTCCACAGCCCCTGGGCAGTGCCCTGGAGGAGATCCGAGGGCGAGCACAGGTCAGCCTGGGAAGGGAGAGTAGGACAGATGGACAAGGACAAAGGACAAAAGACGTCAGCAGCAGCAGCAGCAAGACAATCCTTCCCACCCCCTGCCCTCACGTGCCAGGGCCAGAGCCACGCCAACATGCAGAGTGCAGGGAAGGGAGACATGCAGAGTGCAGGGAAGGGAGGCATGCAGGGGAGACATGCGGGACAGGGGCTGGCGGATGTGCTTCCTGCTGAGGAGCAGACACCCCCCCGTGAATGGAACCCTGCCATCCATGCAGGCTGCCCCACTGAGCCCAGGACACTGCACCCTTTGTAGGAGAGACCAGCCCTGGGCCCCTGAGGACACACCCCCATACCTCAGGAACCCCCATTTTTCGACAAGCTTCTAAGAAACTCTCCACATTCTTCCGAGACTTGAGGGCACTGAGTTTTGGCTGGGGGTGGGTAAGAAAGGAAAAAGAGAGTAAGGGGGAGGCCCCAGGAGTCCCCATCCCAACCCCTACTTCCTGCCTGGGCCCCAACTGACCACAGCAGGTGAGGGCACGTGAATGAAGGGCACGGAGCGGGGCCGCAGCTGGTTGGCCAGCTGACAGAGGATGACCCCACTGGCTAGAGCCTCTGCCAGGTCCTCGGGCAGGGGCCGCTGCAGCTGGGACTCAAGCACCTGGGAGGCAGGGGAAGGAGGGGGAGAAGTCAGGGTCTCCAGGGGAGGTACCAGGGTAGGCAAAGAGGCTGTTGAGGGAAGCCGGGAACCTCCAGGCGCCATGCGGAGCCCAGGCTCCACCCACGCAGATCCCACCTCTTATACCTGGCGCAGCTGAGCCATCACCTCCTTTTCGTCCAGAAGCTGGGGGGATCGCCGAGGTCTCAAGACAGAGTCCGGTGAGGAAGGGCCTGGAGACAGAGGAGGGTGTGGGGCCGCCTCCACTACGCACCATCGACTTTGTAGCCGGGTCGCAGGGTCTGGCACCCACATCGCCTGCCTCTGCGCTTATGGGATTTTCAACACAATGGGACAACTGACCAGAGAACTCCCAGGCCCGAAGGGACAGCCCCAGCGCCGGGGTTAGTGCTGGATTAGCACCGGGTTAGTACTGGGGAGGAGGGAAGACCCACCTGAGCTGCTCTGAGAGGAAGAACGGAAGAGGAAGCTGTTTGGTCTCTGAATGGAGCTGAGCGGCCGGGCTGCAGGTGCGCTCGCTGGGGGCCGGGGCCGGGGGCAGGAGAAGCATCCCTCAGTGTCCTACTCCTCCTCCTCAGGCCACCAGGTCTCAACCCCCCCCACCACCACCTACACAGGCCCGCACCCTCCTCCCAGCGCCGCCGTCCCACCTGGTCCCGCCGTAGGAAGGGGCTCCTGGGCGGTGGAGGCGGGGGTGGGAGCACCCTGCCCCCCCGGAGCTCCCAGCTGGGTGGCACTGGACTTGGGCGTGCCGCTGCGGAGAGACAGAAGGGGAATCGGGGGGATGCTCAGGGGAAGGGGGCGCAGGGCGGGGACCGAGGGAGGCGGAGTCCAGGAGGACACATACTTGTAGGTGGCCTGAGCGGACGAGGCGGCAGCACCCCCGCCAGGAGCCCTGACCCCCAGCTTCGGAAAACTAGAAAATGAAGGTGTGGGGTCAGCAGTGCCAGGCGGGGCTCCGCCAACCCCGAGAGGCAGGGAAGCTCAGGAGGCCTCACCGCCAGGGCAGCTGCTCCCACGCCCACACCTGTCCTTCCTTGGGGAACCCCACACGCCACTCTGCTGCTGCTGCCGCCGCTCGCGCTCCTGCCACAGCTGCAAGGTGTCTGGGCGCCGCCTCTCCTCCCCTGACGGCTCCTCCCGCCTGCGGGGCAGAGGCAGGATGACAGGTGGAGCAGGTCCGGAGGAGAGGGCAGAGGGCGGCGCGATGGAGTACAGGGAGGAGGCGCCGCCTCAGGTGGCTCCGGGTACCTGCTGCTTGGTGCCCTCTCCCCATCCCCTGCCACAGGGCTCGATTCTGGTGGCCGCTGCTCCTGAAGAAAGAACAGCAGAGGGGCTGAGGGGGTTCCCCGAGCCTGCACTGGCTCCCCTCCTCCAGCTCTCTCATGGTAGATGGACAGGCGACGCGGGCTCCCCTCACCTCGCCAGCACCTCGCTCTTCGTCCTCCCCAGGGACGTGGCTGTCGATGAAGTCAACCTGCTCAGGGTCTCCGTCAGCTGGAGAGAGCAGTGCGCATCAGCGAGCCAATGGGGGCGCTTAGGCCCTCGTCCATGCCCCCCTGGCCCCTAGCCCGTGACCCCACTACACACCAGAGCCATCCTCCCTCCGCTCCCTGGGTCCCCGAGGCTCCCGGGCCAGCTCTGAGATCCGGAACGACAACTCGGAAAATTCATCTGTTGACTGTAAATGCAGAAATGCAGATAGGAGACAGCCTCTCTGGAGTCGCGGGGCCCATGGGGTTCAGGGCCTCAGGCTCTGCTGCTGAGCCAGACCTTCCCCGCGAGAGATACTCGGGCGAGCGAAGGAAGAGGACTCCAGCCATCACCGGTCACTCTGAGCTTTAGAGGTAGCAGGCGAAGGGCCCCGGCTCAGAGGTTCTCCCCTGGGCCTGAGATCCCCCATGATCCTTGGAAAGGAGGCCCTTACCTCATTTCCAGACCACCTCTTGCTGCCACTGTCAACGCTGTGGAAGCCTGAGTCCAGCCCTCCGTCATACCGACGTCCCGGAAACAAGTCCTCAGCGGGGCTGGGGCCAGCCAGGGAGAGCTGGTCAGCCCCATTCTGGGCAGCAACCCCGTCAGCCGCCCTCTGGAAACCATGGGGTCCCTGGTGCTAGGAAGGGGTTTAAGTATCCAGGGGCTTCCTTCCTTCCCACTTGGAACTTACCAGGGGCTGAAACTCGGGGGGCGGGAAGGGGCCAGGTCCCCCAGTGCAGACCCCCCGCGCCGCCCAGCCTCTGTTGACAAATACTTGAAGATGTGAAGTTTCCCCTTCAGGCAGATCTAGGTGTGGAGGCGCATGGGGGGTAGTTAGGGGAAGAGAGGGGGGCCTCCCAGATCCTGCTTGGCTACCAAAGGGACCTATGCCCCCAACTCCTGCCCATTCTCGGGCCCGTCCTCACCTGGGCAGGCGGGCTTTGCAGGGGGTTGCTGTCCAGCAAAATGACCTGCAGGTGCCTGAGGCGGCAGAAGGAGACCGGGATGCGGGAGACACGGTTACAGGAGAAATCCAGGCGGACAAGAGGAAGGTCTCCCAGCTCTGGGGGTGGGTGAGGGAAGAGTTAGAAGCATGCCCCGGGGCGGGGCCTTGTGCTCACTTCCGCTGCCCCCTGCTCTGGCTGGTGGGTCACCCCTGGGGCCACCGCCTCTGCCCTGGTTGGCTGAGGGCGCTCCCCAGGAACCACCTCCCTGCTCCTCTTCCCGCTCAGACCAACTTCAGCTGCTGCCCACCCCACATGCTTCCCTCGTCTTCTCCTCCCACCCCACCGCCGCTTCCTCCTTCTCAAGTGTCCATCACAGGGCCCAAACCAAACTGTGCCACCGCGTTGCTCAAAAGCCTTCCAGGATCTGCAGCCGGGGCTGCTGCGGGTGAGCGGGCTGCACCCTGCACAAAGGCACGGGGAGAGGGGGCTGCGACCGTACAGCGCTCCACTAGCCAAGCCCTGGCCCACCCACAGGAGAGGGTACCCTTCTCCACTTCTCAGAAAGGCACAGCTGGATTAGTGGTGCCCCGGGACACAGAATAAGAATAAAAATCACTGCTCTGAAAAATTCACGCCAAGCTGGCAGGTAATCCCCGTTGTCAGTGTGACATGCTAGCTCAGAAGTGTTTCCTGCCGCTATCGAGGTTCGTCCGCTAAACTGCATCGTCGCTGTGTCCCAGAACACGGGCATTGGCAAGAACGGGGACCTGCCCTGGCCCCCGCTCAGGAATGAATACAGGTATTTCCAAAGAATGACCACAACCTCTTCAGTAGAAGGTAAACAGAATTCGGTGATTATGGGTAGGAAAACATGGTTCTCCATTCCAGAGAAGAATCGACCTTTAAAGGGCAGAATTAATATAGTTCTCAGTAGAGAACTCAAGGAACCTCCACAGGGAGCTCATTTTCTTGCCAGAAGTCTGGATGAAGCCTTAAAACTTATTGAGCAACCAGAATCAACAAATAAAGTGGACATGGTCTGGACAGTGGGAGGCAGTTCTGTTTATAAGGAAGCCATGAACAAGCCAGGCCATCTTAGACTATTTGTGACAAGGATCATGCAGGAATTTGAAAGTGACACATTTTTTTCCAGAAATTGATTTGGAAAAATATAAACTTATCCCAGAATATCCAGGTGTTCCTTCTGATGTCCAGGAGGAGAAAGGCATTAAGTACAAATTTGAAGTATATGAAAAAAACAATTAATGTGAAAGTGTTTTCTGATCTATTTCAAGCCTCCTCCTCCCCCCGAAAAAATTATGTATTTTTTGTTGTAGAGACTTTTGTTGACTTTAGATCTATGGATAATTATTTCTAAGCAAAGTACTTTTATTCCCCATTAATCTTAACTAGACTGTATCAGATACCATTTGTGAAACATTTCTTGCTGTAACTTCCTGAATTCCCATCAAGAGTCAAGAATAGGTGACCAGCACTTGCCTAGGGCGGAATATCTACCAAGACAGCCCAAAGTGGGAGAGTGCCCTGGCAGCATGAGTTGAAACCAGAGCCTATAGAGCTAGGAGCTAGGCAGATGGGTCCAAGGTCAGAAATGGATTATAAACAGAAGAGCTAGCATTCAGTTATTAAAATTAGATCAAAAGAGGGACTGTGAATTACTTTATATGACACTTCTGACAAAAATTCTCTTCACTCAGACCAGGAGTCAATAAGTTGAAAAATCCAGGATATTCCTCAGGGATAGTAAAGAGGCAGGTACAAGACTACCATTTCGGTGGTTAAAGGAGAAGGTCTGAGACCTTAAAAAACTTTGTTTCTGATCTTCAGTGAGATCGCGTGGGGTGTTCCAATGATAGAACAAGAACTGGCTGCTCTTTACAAAAAAGAATAATCTAAAATCAAGCATAATGGCTAAAATTAAAAATTCCAAGAGGTAATAAATTGAGAATGAATATTGCTAGAAACCAAAAATTAGCAAGTCAGAAACTAAACTTCACAGAATTAAAAAATGAAAATTAAAACATGTTTTACCCAACACGTTAGCAAAGATTTAGATTAAGTATCCAAAAAAAAAAATAGCATTTTCTGCCTTATAAATTGGTACAACCTTTTTAGAGTGTAAGTTAGCAACATCAATTAAAATTCAAAATATTCTGGGTTTGGACCCAGAACTTCCACTTCTAGAAATTAATCCTGAACAAAGATATGGACCCAAGAGTATCTGTTGCAACTTTTTTTTTCAAACTTGGAAACAGCCCAAATGTTGATTAATAAGAAATAACTAACCAATATGTCTATAAAATGTAACCTCTACAGCAGTTAAAAAGAATGAAGTACTGACAGGAAAATGCCAAAAATTGCTAAGTAAAAGAAGCAAATTGTGTATAATACTCAAAATGTTTAATAAATGTTCATGTGTGGGAAAAAGAAAAAAAAAAAAGAAAAAAATCACTGCTCTCTGGTCAAGCACCGTTCCCTGGTTAAGGAGTTCATGATCTGGCTCCGCCCATGTCTCGCACCTCGCTGCCCACCCTCACACCGTATCAGACAACCCTCCACCCCCTTTGCTCTGGGCCTCTCCACATGCTGTCTGCTCAGGTAGGAGAACCCCATTTTTCTGTCCATGCATCTTTCAAGGTTCAGCTCAAGGGTCATTTCTTCTATGAAATCTTTCTAAACACTAGGTTGGAATTTATTGCTCCTTCCTCTGGGCCCCCAGGGCATTTTGCTGGGGTCTCTTTTATGGCCCAGAGAGAGCCCTGATCAAATCCTTATTTGTACCCCTACTGTCTTAGAAGGAAAGAAGGAGTTGGGGGGAGCCTAGAGAAAATGGATGGCCACCTTACTCCCCTCTCTTGTTCTTCAAAACCATGGGTAGCATGGCCCCAGCCTTCCCACCTAGCCCTGGCTTGCCTTTCTAACCACATCTGTGCTGGACCTCCGTGTTTTACACACAGGGTTGCTTCTGCCTGGGTTGCAGAAGGATGGAGAACTCTCCTTCAAAGGTCAGCTCCTGCTGCACCTCTGGGCTGACTGAGGTCCCCCAGGTCCCTGCGCAGAGCCACACGGCTCCCTCTAGCCCCTGCAGCGCTAAGTTTCCTGTTCTAGCGCCTCCCTCTGCTTGTCTCTCCCCATTAAGCCATTAAATCTTAAGAGTTGGCCCCAGATCTGAGTGACATCACTCACATCTACCTGGTCCCCACCTAAAACACAGGCAACCCACACACACAACAATGCTGGCTGAATAAAGGAAGGTGTGCCTGCTTTGGAGCAAAGGCTATCAAGTGTCCGGTACATCACAATTAGCTCATTAAAATGGGGTTGCCTGAGCTCCAGCTCACTGGTTCAGAATCTCTGGGGAGGCAGCACAGGACCTCACCTGACTCAGGTTTTGAGAGCTTCGTGGGCGCTAAGTGGTGACACTGGGTGACCTTGAGGGCTCCTCTTGACCGTGAAATTCTACAGGGTGCCGATGCACTCACCACTCCCCTTCCTGTACCTTTCCCCACATTTGTCAAGTACAGCTAATAACCCATGCCTTGCCAGCCTCAGAGGGTTGCTGGTCAAGAGCAGAAAATAATTTACAGTGTGTCTCATACATTGCAAAACCCTGGGCAACTAAGGCATTATTTTTCCTTGAAGATTCCCTGTCTGTGACTCCTCCAAGGTAGATACACACACACACACACACACACACACACACACACACACACACACACACACACACACACACACACACACACACACACACACACACACCCTCACACCCCTCCAGTTCTTCCTTTTCCTCACCGTCAGGCAGGGTGCTGAGCTGGTTCCTCCGCACATTGAGATCCCGCAGGGAAGGGAGGCCACACAGCTCCGCGGGGAGAGACTGCAACTCATTGCTGCTCGCATCCTAGAACGAGGAAAGAAGTAGGGAAGGAGCCACTGACCCGGAGCGTCAGAAACTACCTCCCGGACCTGGCCGCCTGCTTTAGTCTTGGCTTTTCCCCTAGGGCGCATCCCTCCTTTCCCTGCCCTCCCCCGCCCCCCAAAGGCCCCTAGTGCCTGGCTCATCGGTCCCTCTTGTCACCCTGCTCCCCATCCTCACGAGCTGTCGCAGGCTTGCCAGGGCGCTGATGTCGGGAGGTAGGGCCCCCAGTTTATTGTTGCTGACAATGAGCACTCGCAGGGGCAGCTGGCAGATGTAGGGCGGCAGCGATGACAGCTGGTTTCGGCTGTGGGAGGGAGGAGGGCAGTGGGCTCACCCTCCAGGCATGGCCTCCCAGCGTCGCTGTCCTTTCAGGGTCACCGGGAGGGTCACTCAGGGTGCCATTCACTGGTACTTGGGGCCGAGAAGGACCACCCCCTACCCTCCGGTGGCCCTGCCTCCCTACCTGAGGTTGAGGTAGGTGAGAGCTGTGAGATTCCCCAAGGCTGGGTTCAGGCACCTCAGACAATTGTGGTAGAGGCTCAGACCCTCCAGGGACACCAGCTGGCACGCTGCCTCTGGCACCTCGGGGAACCGGTTCCGGGACAGGTCTAGGGGAAGCAAGTGTCAGGAGAGAGCTTGCAAAGACACAGCCCTGGACAGGAAGACCTTGAACTTCCCCAGAGCCAAGGAATTAGACCTATAAACCTGGACCCTCTAGAGCGAGAAGAAAGCCTTCCGTAACCTGGAGCCCATTCCAAGCATAGCCAGAGCGGCAAAGGGAAGGCAAAGGCCTTGGGGTCACTGGGCTGGAGAAGCCTAGACTTGGGGGAGGGGGGCGAGCCATGAACACCATCTTCAAACACACAAATGCAGGGCTATTCTGTAAGAGTGGCTAGATTCTGTAACTCTTGTGGTTCCTGTTGTTCTGTGATGCCTGGAGAGGTGGAAGGCAAAGGTCATAGGAGAAGGCTGGTGCTCCAAAGGAACTAGCAAGGTGATGGGCTGGGAGGTTCAAGGTAAGAATATGAACAACCCCTGGGGGACACGACCGAGAAAGCTCATCCCTCCTAGGCGCCCTGTCTCCCAACCTCTACCTATTTTCCACCAAGGGTTATTATAGCCTGGCTCTAGAGACCTGACACTGGCCACCAGTTTTTCACCAGCCCCTGGGATCAGCAAGCCAGGCCCAAGGGACTATGAAGTTACAGATTGCCAAGGACCTGGAGGGAAAGGCAAGTGGACCAAGCCGGAGGCGGGAGGTGGAGCCCCAGGCACACCGTCTTCAGAGCTGGCCTCCTTCCTGCTTCTACTTCCTCTCTCGCCGATCCCGGACTTCAGACCAGCTCCTCTACCTCGAGTCTTGGGCACGGGCGAGGAGTGGAGAGGGTGGAAAGGACGGGAGAGTCTACTACCATCCTTTTCTCTCAACCAGTGGCTTGCTAGACCAGCGCGAGGAGCCCGGCACGGGGCTTCTGCCTGGCTGGAGGCCCTCACTGCTTAGACGGCTACAAGCCCGGCTTTGTGCTCCCTCTGCGCAGCCGGTACTGCGAGGGGCCCAGGGCCTGCTGGGGAAGTCCCAGGGGACAGAACTTCGGGGAGCTTCTTAGAGGGCCCTCTCCACGGAGGGGCAAGCAAAAGCCGAGGGGAGGGGAAGCTGGGGTATATCCCCCAAGGAAATGAGTCTTGTGACAGGAAATGAAGTAGAAATAACCTGTCAGGTTCTGTCTCTGGGCCCTGTGTTTACCAGGGCAGACGACAGCCTGACGCCCCAGGAACCCTCTCTGCTCCCAACCCTGGCGTGCACAGAAAAAACACCTGTCACAGGAGAAGACAGTTGCAGAGAGGGTGGGAGGATGAGATGCAGTCCTCCCGCCCTCCCCCCCCACCTGCCCGCTTTCTCTGCATCCACAAATGTGTGTGCCGCACGCGCACGTGGATGAGGGGGGTGGAGGGCAGGTTCCGATGGGGCGAGCCAGGGAGCAGGGGCAGAAGCTCAGAGCGGGCGGAAGGGAGCGGAGCGGGGCTGGAGGAGCAGCGCACAGGAGGCACAGGATGTGGTCTGTGAAAGAATGAGCTGCACTTCTCTTTTGTGAGAGCAGCCCTTCCCCCCACCTCAGGATTCATCCTACTATCAGGGCCCCGGGACCGAGTCCAAGGGACATCAGGGACCTGCGCCACAGCACACGCGCAAGGAAAACGCTGGTTCAGAAAGAGCTGCGGAAGCAGGAGGAGAGGTTCCACATGATTCAGTCAGCAGAGCTTGAAGTTTTTAGTCTGTCAGGGTTGAAGGGCGAGGAAGTGTGGAGAGCAGGGTATGGGCAACAGACTGGGTTCCTGTCACTTCCTCTTTCCACCCCAAGCTACAGGCACCCTGCTTGGGGAGAGGGGCCGGAGGAGAGAGTTCTGGACGAGAGCGACCCACCTGGCCTAGAACTTGGGCCCTGAAAGGACTGAGGATTCCTGTGTGGAGAGCAGGGTAGAGAGGGGTTCTCAGGAAGCTGGGATTGTCCCGCTTTCCCAGGAGAACGGGCTTCACCCTGAGCCGGAATGCTGGGGGAGGAGGCGGAGAGGGGGTGGGAGCTGGGAGGGGGCCCGGGAGTTCTTGGGAGTTCTCCCCAGGCGTCCACTCACACAGACAGAGCCCTAAGGAAGTAAAGAATAACATTTGGTCTTTGTCAAAAAACAAGCAAGGGGGAGGGGAAAGGGAACAGACGGCAAGTGTCACACAGCTGCTGAGGTCAATCTGGAGCTGGGGGGTTAGGCGGCTCGGGGAGACTGAGAGGGACAGCAGTGGCTCCCGGGTGCCCTGAACTCACTGGCCGCAGAGTGGGCGAGTGAGTTTACCTAGCAACCCAAGACAAGTGGAGTGGTTTCAACTGGTTCTCTCCAGAACAGTCGAGGAAAGAGTGTGTGTCGGTGCCCACTAGGGTGTTTGCAGGTGAGCAGACACCTGCTGGGGGGCAATGCAGTCCCAGGGCACTGTCATCAGGGGGGCAACTCTCATCCAGCCCCAAGTCCCACCCTGGGCTCGGCTGGGGTGGGGCTTTGGGAATGCAGTCCTCCACCCCTCTCCCAATCCCCACCCCCCAGCTGCCAGCCCAAGGTCAGAGTTTGCCTCCTGAGCAGCTGAGGCCTGACTCACTTGTCACAGTGGAGTCCCTGCACCCTACCATCAACAGACACCAGGGTGGAGGGAGCATGATTAGAGGAATCCTATGGGTGGGGGACTAGGAAGGACAGTTGGACCGTCTCTAGCTTCCCAGCACTCCTAGCTGGGAGATAAGATTTCCTTCCTTTCAGCAACTGCCTCAAGTCCCTCCCCCCTGGGGAAAGCAGAAACTGAAATGGGAATTCTAGGGTCTCTGTGAGATCACAGGCTCCACAGTGATCTCACACACGCAAGAAGGAGGAGGAGTCGCAGATAAAGGAGTCAGGGATAATAGGAGGAAGAGCTCGCGGAGAAAAGAGTTGGGGGAGGTGGGAGATTTGCTTTTTTCCCACAGGCTGGCCGGGGGAAGAGTGGAGAGTCAGCGGCCTTAGGGGGCGGGACTACAAGCAAAGGAAACAGAAACTTGGGGCTGTCAGGGGCAAACGCATGGAAGCGGGGGGCCTGGGGCTGCTCTTATCTTGGTGGAACAGGGGAAAGAGTTGGAGACGAAGTGGAGAAAGAGAAAGGAGTCATTGGGCGGGCTCGTGGGGGCTGCTTTATGGAACGATCAGAACTGAGGTTGAAGAGGTCACGCAAATGAGCCAAGCAGGTGAGGGCCAGGACCATTCTACAGGTGAGCAGATATGCAAATAAAGAGAAGAAGGGCGGGGTAGGGGGGGCGCTCACGACGCTCGGCCAGAGACTTTTGAGTGTTCCGTGCAAACGAGAAAAGCGCTCATTGTCTAGTAGTTCTTAAAGTGGGGAGGGGGTGAGCAGACTTATGCAAATCAGCAGAATCTAGAACTCCGACGGCCAGGTGATGGGGCGGGCCAGATTCTAGGGCCCAGGAAGAAACAAGCGAGGGGCGGGGCTATGCAAATGAGGGTCCCGGCCGGGCTCGGAGCCGGGTGCACTCACCAGCCTGGGTGATGTCTGACAGGTCGTAGCTGCGGGCCGCGCCCCGGGGGAAGTGCTTCAAACGCCGGTTAGACAGGTTCAGGGTCCCGGTGGCCACGGCCTCCTCTAGGGCCCGCTCTGCACTGCGGCTCCCGGGCAGACCCGGAGACCCTGGAACGGAGGTCGTGGTCGCCGCCTCCTCACCCCCGGCGGCGAGAGAGGCCGCTACCGCCGCCGCCATCCGCTCCCGGCGGCTCCCGCTGCCTGACTGACGGGACCGGCAGTCCCTCCTTGCCCCTCCCCCTCCTCGGAGCCGCCGTAGTCGCTTCCAGGGGGAGGAAGCGGGCTCAGGGACCCGACGGACCAATCGGGATCCCGAGACTCGTCGGAAGTGGCTAATCAGAACCCGCCGGCGGGGTGGAAACTCCGGCGCTGGAGTGAGGCGAGAGAAGGGAGGGGGACTAGAATAGAGTGCTCGCCAACGGCCTACTCTCCAGGCCGGCCCGCCCCGCGCAACCGCATCCAATCACAAATCTCAGGAGTGGAGATGGAGCCAATCAGGTCCAATCAGGAGGAGGGGACGTCGGCCCTCCACTAGAAGGGCTAGAGGCCGAGAAACGCAGACCCTGGTCCTCTTCCAACGAAAACCAATCGCAAGCCAGATACAGGCGAGTGACGGTCAAGAAGGCCAATTAGACCCTCCGGAGGGAACCTGGCCCGGCCTCTTCTCTGAGGGACGGCTCTACCTACGAATACCATGGGCGAGAAGTTGGTCCCTTCGCTAAGGAGGAGGCGGGTGAGTTAGAACTTTGAGGTTGAGGTAAAGAATGTGAGTGCGGCACGCTGGGCTGGCTGGAAGCAGTGCAGGGACTGCAGTAGTGTGTGCGAGCTGGACGTGTTAGGGAGCGAGCCAGCTTTGAGGGCGCCAGGGTGACCGTGGGGATGGGGGGAGCGGGAGGCAAGGTGATGCCTGAGGCTAGTGTACAGGGGGTCGTTGCAGCCGAAGGGACCGTGGATGCCATTCTGGCTGCGGAGACCGAGGCCCCGCGACAATCTCCGGAGTCCGGGCGGACCGGTGGCTTCCCAGGGGCTGGAGAGGCCCAGCTCAACTCCTCGAGGGAGGGTTAAGGGAGACCGGGAAAGCCTCGAAAATACCGCCCGGCCTACACCCCTGCCCAAAGGAGCGCGCCTGGGCAAGAATTGTGATGATCAGACCTGGGGGGTTAGTCTAGAAGGGACCGCCTCACCTAGAAGAAGTCCTCCGTTTTACAGATGAGGAAACTGAGGCGGAGGGAAGTCGATGAGCTGTCAAGAGCAAACAGCGGGTTACTGACAGCTCGCACTAGAAGCCAGGCTTCCCCCTGCATCAGCTTTTGCGGTGGACTTTTTTCTGTTTGTACCCTATTCTTTGCCTCCCGAGGTGAAATGGAGTGGATCAACGGGACCCAGTTACAAGAGGAAGCTGCAGATACTTGTTCCGTCTGCTGAGAGATCTTAGTATCCTGTTAGGTGGCATAAGGACCTAATATAATCCACTTCATTGGTTAATAGTTGCCAAGCCACAAATAGCTGAAGGTTCTTTCCCATAAGTCACATCTCACACGTTGACATTCCGAGACATTTATCGAATTTTTAAAGTTCCATCCTACGTGTCCCAAACGAGCTGTTTACTAGTCCTTCTGAATAAGGGAGTTTGATTGGATGGTTGACCGTCTTTTAGCTAACACAGAAAACAGATGAGTCTATAATACGATGCAGCTGAGGGCTGTTGTCCAGGCCTGGATTCCTCAGAGTTCCTGGGAGAGCCAGCTACTCCTTGGATGGATTGGTGTAGATCCTCTGCCCCTACGTGGACAGACACAGCCCCAGCTCCTGCTGTTTCTCATCCGTGTCATCCCCCTCCCCCCATAAGAGTAAGTTAATAGCTTAGACTCCGGGAGATAACCTAAGCTTTCAGAGTAAATCCATCCCTTTCTTCCACCTTAAGAGGTTGCCCTTCATACATGCAGTCATGTTACTGTCCCAGGAAAGCAGTCTGCTTTTGGATGTGTTTTTCCTGAGTCTGTGCTCAGCTGTGCCCACTTTCATGTGATGCCTGCTTTCATGAGATAGATGGTCTAATTAGCAGGGTCACCTTGCCCCCTCACCTGTCAAACTGAGTTTATACTGTTTTTTTTTTTTTTTTTTTTTTTTTGAGTTTATATCCTTGAGCTACAAATCCCCTGGAGGCTCTGGCCTGCCGAGATGTGAAGAATTCACCAGTGTTTCTCTACACTTAGTGCTAAAAGGGTATCAAGTGGAAAAACCTCCTACTACTCCCTGAAAGTAAAGGCCTCGTCTACCAGTAGTTCACACTTTATTGCTCCTGTCCTGTGCATATCCCATGAGCCACTGGGTGGCTAGAACTGGGCTAGAACCAAGGAGCTAAGAGAGAAAATCCCGGGCAAGGTTGGGGGAAATAGGTCACAGTGGCTGGGTGGTGAGGTCACAGAGAGGTTTGTCTGACCCAGACTCCATGGGGGTGGGGCCTAGGAGGCAAAGGGGCCCCAGAGGTTCCCCAAGCCCAGGCAGGGGCCATGGTATGGGAAAAGCAGCAGGGACAAAGGCCAGGGAGCTGAGTACAAGGGGCCAAGGGGCCCGGAGAGATGAGGGCAGGAGCAGGGAGGGGGCAGTCAGAATGGTGAGGAGAAGCCGGAGACGGAAGCTGCAAAAAGTCACCGGGCTCTGCAGACTGGAGGAGGGGCTCAGGGTGAGGGGGCAGGAGGCGAAGCAAGGGAAGGGCAGCAAGATGGCAGCCAGAGATCAGGGGAGGGGTTATGTGGAGAAGTTGGACAGGGAACAAGGCAGACAGGGAAGGGTAAACCCACAGACCTAGAGAGAAAGATGGGAGGATTTGACAGCCCAGAGCCCCCAAGGTAGTGGTTAATAAGTAGTTAACAGAAGGAAGGCATGACCCTCATGGAACCCCTGTGCACCCAATTCTCCTTGAGTAGGTGAAGCGGAGCTGCCCTTCATGTGGCCCAGAGCCTGGGGGTGAAGAGAAGAAGAGGAGAGGAAAACCTACATCTGTTCAGTTGTTCCCCCCAGAGCTGGTGAGTCCTTGGGGGGGCAGGTTGGTGCTGAGAATAAAGGACTGGGGGCCGCTGAGGGGGCCCCATGACCCCTGCTTTCCCCCTCCTGCCCCCACAGGTGGACCACATCATCTCATTCCTCCCAGTCAGAGATGTAGTCTCTCTAGGCCAGACCTGCCACTACCTCCACGAAGTGTGTGACTCTGAGGGCGTGTGGAGACGCATGTGTCACCGGCTCAGTCCTCGCCTTCGAAAGCAGGGTTCTGGGGTCCGGCCCTGGAAGAGAGCTGCGATTCTGAACTGTACACCTTCCCGGGAACTTCTAGTTCTCTCTGCTTCTGTCCTACCTTATTCTGGGATCCCTCCTGCCCCATAAAGTTGCCTGATGACCTCAGTATTCCCAGCCAACCTTCCAGGGCCCCTTTCTCTGGAAGAAACTTGTTAGATTTAAACATACTCCAACAAGGACTTACTCCAAGTCTCTAGAGCTGCTCTCGGACAGACATTGTCACCCAGAGCCCCCATTCCTAGCATCCCTGCCAAGTTGCCCACCATATTCAAGCTCTTCCAAATCTTACCTTGAGACATCCTCCTCTCCCAAAACCTGGAGTTTTCCCTCCTCTAAACCAGGATTTTTCAACCTTGTCACTATTAAAACTTTGAGCCAAATAATTCTTTGCAGGGGGCAGGTGCTGTCCTTTGCATGGTAGGATGTTTAGCAACATCCCTGGCCTCTACCCACTAGATGCCAGTAGCACCTCCCCCAGTTCTGACAGCCAATGTCCCCGAGGGACAAAAATCACCCCCAGGTTGAGAAATATGCTCTAATCCCCTCCCTTCCCAGGGAGCCCCTATCCAATAACTTCATCTCACACAACGGAGATGAAGGGAGATGCAGATAGCAGATCCAGAGCTAGGGGTGTGGAAGGGTTACTGGCCTTTCCCAGTCATTCCTTTTCACACCTCTTTCTGCTTTTCTATGCATTCTTATATTTCCTTTGATGTCTCTGATGCAAGTTTGGACCAAAGAAGTGCTCACTTAGAAGCATGTGTGTAGCCCTGGGCTGAGGTGGGGCAGAGAACTTTAGTTCAGACATGGGGCATAATTTCAGGTATCTTCTGAGCTTTCCACGTGCCCTTTGGAAGGGGTCTTTCCCCAGGCCTGGGGATGGGGAGGAGCTAAACACCCATCCATTGAGAAATCTTGCTTGCCCACGCTCTGTTTCATGTCCCTTGTGCCTCCCCGACCCCTTAAACCTCCCTCTCCTTCCCTTCTGCAGACACGAAGGGCCTGTATTTCCAGGCATTTGGGGGCCGCCGCCGCTGTCTCAGCAAGACTGTAGCCCCTGTGCTGGCCCATGGCTACCGCCGCTTCTTGCCCACCAAGGACCACATCTTCATTCTTGACTACACGGGGACCCTCTTCTTCCTCAAAAATGCCCTGGTCTCCTCCACCCTTGGCCAGATCCAGTGGAAGCGGGCCTGCCGCTATGTTTTGTTGTGTCGCGGAGCCAAGGATGTGAGTACCAGGACCCCGGCAGCTGAGACCCCACCTCTTTTCCGGGAACGCAGGGCCCACACCAGTCCTGAGGCGGCGGCATCAGGACAGCCGCCCTCCGATACCAGGAACTGGAAACCAAGTTCGCTTTTCCCAGCCCTGGACCCAAGTATCTCATCTCCCACCCCAGGATCCAGCTGCCCCAGCCTCATCCCACTGCAAGGCTGGAGATCCCAGACACCTTCGTCTTTTCCTACAGTTTGCCTCGGACCCGAGAGGTGACACAGTTTACCGTAAATACCTCTACGTGTTGGCCACTCGGGAGCAGCCGGAAGTGGTGGGCACAACCCACAGCCAGTCCTGTGACTGTGTCGAGGTCTACCTGCAGTCCAACGGGCAGCGGGTCTTCAAGATGACCTTCCACCACTCCATGAGCTTCAAACAGATTGTGCTGGTTGGTCAGGAGACCCAGCGGGCCCTGCTGCTCCTCACAGGTGAGGCTTAGAGCAGTGGTTTGCAAATTGTTTCCTGCAGCTTCTTCAGGACCCGCGGCAGCGGGTGGGGAAGGAGGCCTCTCACACTGGCCTCTGCATGCCACCTCGTCCTGGTCTCAAACCAAATAGCGCTGCTTTGGTCTGTCTGTCTCCTAGTCTAGGATTCTGCATAATGTGTCAGAGGAATAAAGGGCCCTGCTGCAAAAAAAAAGTGGTTTGGAACCCACCCATCAGTAAATGCCTGACTTTTTTGTTTTGTTTTGTTTTGTTTGTCCTTGCCTCTCGGCTTATGGGATCTCAGTTCCCAGACCAGGGATTGAACCTGGGGCCACAGCAGTGAAAGCTCCGAGTCCTAACCACTGGACCGCCAGAGAGCTCCACTGATTTTTAAAATTCTAATCTCCCCAACCTCCATGCCAGGCACTGTACTTTATATGCCAAACTGCCCCTGTTTTCTGTGTTCACTATACGTGACCACACTCCCAAGCCCCCAAGCCTGAGATCTTCTGGACTTCTTCTTTTTGTTTTGGCCTCACCACGCAGCTTGTGGGGTCTTAGTTCCCCAACCAGGGATCGAACCCAGGCCCCCTGCAGTGGAAGCTTTGGACCGCCAGGGAATTCCCCCCTTCTGAACTTCTTAATGCTAGGCAGGGCCCTGAATCCCCAGACATCATTCTTCCCAACACTCAAATTGGATTCCACCAAATCCAACCGCTTGGTTTTCTCTGCACTCATCCCTCACACTGAAGAGCTCCCCTGGTTGATTTTCGGTGGTGAAGGCTGGAGGCTGGGGTACTTGAGGTCACTGCCCCCTTATTTCATCTCTACCCTTTTCCTTCCAGCCCCACTCTAGGGCAGCAGATGTCTCATCCTGTATGGCTTAGGGAGTCTCTTGGGAAGTGAATGTGGTTATTGGCGGGTCCCCTCCCCAACACGGTTGTCTGCCTCCCCGCCCCCTCCCCCAGAGGAAGGAAAGATCTACTCTTTGGTAGTGAATGAAACCCAGCTGGACCAGCCACGCTCCTATACAGTTCAGCTGGCCTTGAGGAAGGTGTCCCGTTGCCTCCCTCACCTGCGTGTGGCCTGCATGGCTTCCAACCAGAGCAGTACTCTCTACATTACGGGTAAGAACCACCTCCCTTCTTCTCCAGACCCCAGCCTTGGACAGACCTTCCAGATACAGAACCCTCCCTTATCCTTATTCCAGCTCTGTGGGGGACCCGTAGAGCATTTCTAGTGGGCGTGAGACTCCCCAGATCTTACATCTTTCATCCCGGGTAGGGCCCGATCCCTAGGAAATGGGTGCCCAAAGCTGCTGAGCTGAGGGCTCCCAACCCCCCAGACCAGGGGGGAGTGTATTTTGAGGTGCATACCCCAGGGGTGTATCGTGATCTCTTTGGGACCCTTCAAGCCTTTGACTCCACGGACCAGCAGATGCCGCTTGCGCTCTCACTGCCTGCCAAGGTAGGATCCTGGAGGGGTGGGGCAGACCAGAGGGGGCGGGAGCAGGAATCAGATGATTGATCAGGGAGGGACAAGGGACCCAGGGAGAGGGGTGACATAGAGGGCAAGACCAAAAGCGATCAGCTGGGTGTGGCAGGTTAGCAGTTGTGAGATTCTGGAGCTCAGAGTTCCCCTGGAGACAACTGAAGGCCCACTTCTCCTTTCTACCTTACCTCCTAGGTCCTATTCTGTGCTCTTGGCTACAATCACCTTGGCCTGGTGGATGAATTTGGCCGAATCTTTATGCAGGGAAATAACAGATATGGGCAGCTGGGAACCGGGGACAAAATGGACCGAGGGGAACCCACACAGGTGAGATTGCTTCCCAGCTACTCTCATCTTGCCCCCCTTCCTCTAATTCCCTGACCCCTGGATCTCTCCACATCTCTAATTTCCGTAGAATCCACTTTCTACTCCCTAGGATGTTAAGCCAACCAGTTTGTAATGCCTGTGCTACTGTATCTCACCCGGGGTTGGCACCACGAGGTGCATTCTGTGTGGCTCGTGCTATAAATGCAGTAGGAGTTTAGTGAAGCAGGGAGACCTGGGTGGGCTGAAGTAACTCCAAGAGGTGAGATGTAAGCAGGGCCTAGTGGGTTAGATAGGATTCAGGTGGGTACAGGGAAAGGCATCCTATGTAATGGGGATGGGGACGAAGCTTGCACATCCCTGGGACGGTGGAAGGCCCGGCCTGACTAGAGCAGGGTGTGTTTTGGAACTCGGTAGCTACGAGGTGGTATAGGTGTTTGCGAGCCTACAGAAGTATCGATTTGGGAAAGAGCCACTGCGGGTTCTGGAGCAGGAGAGGACAACCCCCTGGATGATGGAGAACGGGTCACGTGGCCAGAGGGCACAGTGAGAGGCCCACCGGGAGGCTGCTGAATGACACCAGCGTTTGAGACAAGGGACTGGGGCTGGTACAGTGGCAGCGGGAACAGAGAGGAATGGAGACGTGAGGTGTTGTGAAAGAAGATGAACAGCCTCTGGAAACTGACTAGATATGAGGACAGTGGGGTAGGACAAAGGTGGCTCTGGCAATAGACGGTATCACCAGTAAACATGCCAGTGGGCGAGGAATGCTGGTTTGAGGAGAGAATGTGAATTTAGGCTTTTTCTTTGTAGTGAGAGTAAAACACTAAAGTAGAAATGTCTAGCTCGATTCCAAGTTGGAACAAGGTTGAAATGACAAAAGTAGAGACAGAGGGGCAAAGCTGGGTGGTTGCCACGATTGTGGGTGGAGGGACTGAAAGAGCTATCTCTGAGAGAGACACACCCTCAAATGCCACATCTCACAGGCCACGGGCACAGAAAGTTTTACCCAGGAGGGGGTGATTAATGGTGACAGTGATAGTGTAGGAATATGCTCCCTGACATGGAAGGATGGCTATGCCATACTTTTCAGTGAAAAAAAAAAAAAAAAAGAAAAGAAATTCGTGAAATGGTTTACACAGCACAATCCCATTTTGGTTTAAAAATATACAACTTGCGTGTATAGATTTGCTGAGGCAACAGTGAGGAAGAATATCCAGCAAGATGCTAATAGTGGGTGGTGGGGCTTCCAGTGATTTTTAAATGAATTTTTGCTTGCCAATATTTTATAATTGTCCTGTAATGGCCGTGAAATTACTTATCTATGTCTTCAAAAGTAAAGCGCTCACAGTCTCAGGAGCAAGCGTGCAGGAGAGGCCCTGGGATTTGGCTGCTGGGAGGTCCAGTGACTTTGGAGAGAAGTCGTAGCGTAGTGGGGAGAGAAGCCAGATCACAGAGGGTTCAGGCGAGACTGGCTGTGGTGAGACCAAGAATGCGGTCCACTTCAGATTGATCACGTAGCCAGTCCTACTGCCTAAAAGACAGAGGTAGGAAGCAGCAGGAATCAGGTGGAAATGCTTTTCCAAAACAGAGTGGCCATTTTGAAAGATAAAGATATGACAGACGGAAAATGCTAGAGACGGAAGGAAGGACGGACTCAGTGGGAGGCAGGTCCTTCCAGGGGCCTAACCTGGAATTGCACAGGGACAGGGAGGAAGGCTCTTCCTCCCCCGAGGCTGGAAGGCAGGCCTGGGGGGTGAGACCAGGGAGCAGAAAGCAGGCCCTGGCCTCAGGCAAGAGGCCTGTTTCCAGGGAGCCCAGAGGAGGAACCAACAGCCATGCTAGCGCCCCTGTGGTCAGACTGGAGCTGCAGGAGAACCAAGGAGGAGTGATAGCTGCCCGTCTGCAGTCGGCAGGGAGGGCCTCCTTGGGGAGGGGGAGGGTACTCTGGGGCCCACCTCCTCCCTCCGCTAGCTTCCCTAGGGGAAGCTGTCACCCTTCTCCAACCCGGCCCCACCCCACCGTGCCTTGGTGTTCCCCACTTAGGGACCCTGCCCTGTGTTCTCAGGTACATTATCCGCAGCGCCCCGTCGCCCTGTGGTGTGGCCTCAACCACTCCCTGGTGCTGAGCCAGGGCTCAGACTTCAGCAAGGAGCTGCTGGGCTGTGGATGTGGGGCCGGAGGCCGCCTGCCAGGCTGGCCTAAGGGAAGTGCCTCCTTCGTTAAGCTCCACATCAAGGTCAGAGCAGGGTCCGGGGAGCGGGCAGCCAGGGAGGGCCAGAGCAGTAGAGCCCACAGGACTGTAGCTGGGGCTCCCACAGGGACCCAGGGACCCCGTGTCCCAGCACCACCCACCTCCCTTTCCTGCCACGTACCATGGCTCCTGGCTCTCTCCCTGAGCTGCCCCTGCTGGCCCGCTCCGACCTCACACAACCCTGGGGCTCAGCCAGCCAGCTCACTTGCTGGCTCAGGGCTGGTCTGAGCAGGAGGAACGCAACAGCTGGGGCTTCCTGGGAACCGCTTCCTGGGGCCCCACTCAGCCCCTCCCGCTCTGTCTCTCCTCCAAGGTCCCTTTGTGTGCCTGCTCCCTCTGTTCTACCAGGGAGTGCCTCTACGTGCTGTCCAGCCATGACATCGAGCACCATCCCGCCTACCGGGACCTACCAGCCAGCAGGGTGGCGGGGACCCCCGAGCCCAGCCTGGGGGCCGGAGCAGCCCAGGACCCTGGGGGGGCGGTGGCCCGGGCCTGTGAGCAGTACCTCAGCCAGATCCACAGTTGCCCCACGTTGCAGGACCGCATGGAAAAGATGAAGGAGGTCGTGGGCTGGATGCCCTTGATGGCTGCACAGAAGGATTTCTTCTGGGAGGCCCTGGACATGCTGCAGAGGGCTGCTGGAGGGGTTGGCCAAGGCCCCCCAACACCTGACAGCTGACCCCCCTCTCCTGGTCTCACCCCTGGAGGGAGGGTCTGGCCCTGGGCCAGGGGCTAAGGAGAGGTGGAATGACAGCAATGAATGCTGTGTGTGTGTGCGTGGGGAGGGGGATGCAGTGGGCTAGGGCCTGCTAGACATGCCAGGGTGGGCCAGGAACTGTTTTGTAAAATGTTCAGGGGGCTGCCCAGGAGGGGCCCCCAACCTGACTATCATGGACAAAAGATTTGATGGACAAATAGAATAAAGGCTGAAGTGAGGCCCGGTTTGTAACCCTGGGGCCTGGGAGGAACGTGGGGTGGGCAGGCAGAGTGGACGCAGCTCTGGCTGTCAGTTGCTGCAGAGCTGACAGCACCTGGATCCTTCAGCTTCCTTCTCCCGCCAACGCCAAGACCTGATGCCTACTTGGTTCCCCCACTTGGATCCTCTGTCCATCAGACTGAGGAAGGGGCTTCCTCTGACTTCAGGATGCTTCCTACCCATTTCCCTTCATCCCTGTGAAGCCAACCACCCCCACCCCAACCCCGCCCCTGCTCTCCTCCTCCTGTTTCCCTTCCAGATCTGATCTCACATGTTGTCCTTTCCCTTACTTTCTACTCCATCCTCCTCTTCCTCAATAAGGAAGACACTCCCTTTACCCACATAGCATGCCTCCCTGCCCCCATCCATACCTCCAAATATTTGGGAGAAGATGGGTGAGCAGACTTCTTCCTCTGTGGCCTAGTCTGGCCTGGGTATGGAGAGGACAGTAGACATTTGAAGTGGAAAATAAACTGGAGCAGGGGTGGTCAGGAAGTGGGTAAGTGATTAGAGGTTGGGAGTCCAGGGGAGGACTTCCTCTGGGTGCTGAGGAAGCAGGAATGGGGAGGATCACGGGTGGGCTGGAGAGTCCTCAGGAAGGACCCGAGGCTGTGTTGGAAGGATGCTCGGGCACTGGACAGAGTGGGCTTCCAGGTGACATTACTGGACTGCCTGGTCCAGTAATGCTCCCTCTGCCCTTCATTGCTCCACCCCCGCTCCCACACTGGGTCAGTATTTATGTGTCCTGGACCTAGAGAGGCCCCTGGAATCGCCACTGTCCCGGCTCTTCTCTCCCTGTCCCGCCTTCCCCGCCGCCCGCCCCACTGGCCAGTCCCCACGCCCACACGCCCAAGGCTGCCTCATCTGGCACTGATTATCCCCGCTGCTGCTGCTGCCGCTGCCGCTGCTACACTCAGCTGCTGCCTCTGTCTTGAGGACCCCAGCGCCTCTCCCTCGGGCCATGCTGCCTACTACCACAGCCTCCCTCTTGGGGCCCCTCCTCACTGCCTGGGCTCTGCTGCTGCCTTTCACCCAGGGCCAGAGCCCCAACTACACCAGGTAGGTCTCTCGGCACCTTCCAGATGGCTTGAGTGAACTTCAGATCCCTGATTCCTGGGGGGCTATGCCTGTGGATCTTGTAGATTCTTTTGCTAACACACCCCCCCCACCAGATCTCCCACAGCCCTCACCCTTCCCTGGCCCCCAAGTCCTCCTTCCCTGCTGCAAGACCACTGTCTCCTGCGGGTCACCACTGCTCCCCACTCCTCCACCCTCCGTCCTCTGCCCTTCAAGTCTCCCCACCTATCCAGACCCTTGGCCCGCCATGGAACCTGAGAGCACCAAGACCTTGAACTTGCCTGGTAGCTGGACATCTGGATTCCAGGAGGGAATTAGAGACTGTGGGGGGAAGAGGGGGCTGCAAGTGGGAGATGTGGGAGTCAGTCACCGCAGTAGTTAGCTGGAGCCGGAGCAGGGCAAAGGTTGGGAGCGCAGGGCCCTGGCCGCTACTTCTCCCTCATCTCCCCGCCCCCTCACCCCCCCCACCTCGAGGCTGTGTCCACATCTGGAAGTAGTTAGGCCGCTCCAGGCCCTGACTGCCAGGCAGGGCCAGGGGGGAGAATGACGGAGGGGAGCCGAGGAGGATTCCGGGAATTCCTGCTGGGGTGGGGGTGGGGACTCTGAGGGGCTGGAGGGACAGCCAAGTTGCTGGTCCCACTTTTTCCTGATTCTCTGCTGGAGTATTTCCCACCCCAGTCCCGTCCCGGCTGGCTGAGGCCGCCTCGGATCCTTTGGGCCTCCCTCCCTCATCCCCCTGGCTGCCCTCCTTGGCGCCCCCATGCTCATTGCCCTACCCCAGTCCCTGCACTACTCCCCCACCTAGGCCTGACCTCTCTTCTGTTCTCCAGACCTGTGTTCCTGTGTGGAGGGGATGTGACTGGGGAGTCGGGTTACCTGGCAAGCGAGGGTTTCCCTAACCTCTACCCCGCCAATAAGGAGTGCGTCTGGACGATAACGGTGAGAAGGCCCCTCTGGCCGCCGTCCCCTTGTCCAAGTCTCCCCGAGGCCTGGGTCCAGGCAGCCAGAAGCCAGACCGCTAAGGGAACCCCCCTCCCGGCATGCCCCGCCGCTTCTCCCTGGGGAAGTCCCAGCCCCCTCCCCTCTGGTCACTGACAGCATCAGGTGCCCACAGTAACACGTGGCAAGCATCCTCACACCTTAACTCCGTGCCTGCTTCTCCATTCCCAGCTTCATCCCCATCCCCTCTGGTCTCTCCACAGACCTCAGGTCTTGTCCCCTGCACAAGCCACAAGCCCTCTGCTCTGCATCCTGATGGGGCCCCCTCTGCTTCAGGCCCAGTTTCTGTAGGAAATGCTTGGGGAAAAAGAGGGGCCCTGTGCCTGGTTGTGTCCGGCCTGACTTTGCAGGTCCCCGACCCTGTCCCCACCATCAGGTCCCTGAGGGCCAGACTGTGTCCCTCTCCTTCCGAGTCTTTGACCTGGAGCTGCACCCCTCCTGCCGTTATGACGCTCTGGAGGTCTTTGCCGGGCCTGGAACCTCAGGCCAGCGGCTCGGACGCTTCTGCGGGACCTTCCGGCCAGTGCCCTTAGTCGCCCCCGGCAACCAGGTGACCCTGAGGATGACATCGGACGAGGGCACGGGAGGACGAGGCTTCCTGCTCTGGTACAGCGGGCGGGCCACCTCAGGCACTGGTGAGACCTCCCTCACCTCCGCCGTCCCCCTCTCCTGGCCCCGCCCCCGGCGCAGGCCCCACCCTAGCCTTAACCTCCACCCCAAGAGCCTGGGACCCCCATTATCTCCCTTACCCTTTTCCCTCACTAACCGCCCCTTCAGTCCCTCCTCCCCATCTTCTCTCCCCCCCTTCCCGCTCCCACCCACCCCCTCTTCCAGGCCCCCGCCCAGGCGCGAGGCGGAAATGGGTCACCGACCCGCGGGTGGAATGGGCGGCCTGGGGTTACTGGGACGGTGAGTAACTGCCCGCCCCCGTCCGCAATCGGGCTCCCTCAGACGGGCGCGAGGGGGCACCCCCGGGCTGGGGGATTAGGTTCCCCCGACCCGGAGCCCCCTACACCCAGCCCGGGGGCTCCCGATTGCGGTCCCATCACCCCCTCCTGGCGGCAGAAGTCTCCCCTAAAACGTTTAAGGAGGGACCTCCCCAAGGGGGCCTCGGGGCTGTGCCCCAATTTGAGAGCACCCTCACAACATGGGGACTCTCCAGCTGCGACGGGGACTTTTCTGCCGGGCCGGGGAGATGGGATCTTCCAGGGGAAGAGGAGCGATGTGGCCTCGCGATGTGGCTTCGCGATGTGGCCTCGGGTCAGGGGGAGGGGCAAGAAGGGAGCGTGTCCAGTCAATTCCTCCTCCCCCTACCACCGCCCGCCTGGGTGCCCGGCGGTCCAAGACTTTACCCCCCCGCGGTCCAAGACCTCCCGGAGCCCCGCTCCTCCGAGCCCCATCTCTGCTAACCTACCCCCCTTCTTCCTCCCTCTCTTCTCGCCCCATCATCCCGAGACCCAGACATCTGAGCTTTCTGCACGGGCTCCCAGCCTAGAGCTCTCCTCCAGCTGACCGAGGGTCTCCACCGCCCCCCACCCCCACTCCTCTCTCCCCTCCCCAGAGCACCAATTTTGCGGGGGGCGGCTGGAGAAGGCCCAGGGAACCCTGACCACGCCCAACTGGCCCGAGTCCGATTACCCCCCGGGCATCAGCTGTTCCTGGCACATCATCGCGCCCCCGGACCAGGTACTGACCCCCTGCCCGGGCTGCCCTCGGGGACCCAGGCGGCGTCCTCCAGTATGCAGCCTGCAAAGATTTATTGAACATCTACAATGTCCCGAGCACTGAGCTTGCCATGGTGGGGAGCAAAAACAGACCCAGACCTGCTTGCACCCAAACAAAAAATATCAAATTACGACTGTGACGAACCTTACGAGAGCGAGGTACCCGATGCTGATATATACACTGATTGGCGCGCGCACGCGTGCGTGTGTGCGTGTGTGTGTGTGTGTGTGTGTGTGTGGTGGCGGTGGAGGTGGATTCTGGGTCTGTTCCTGGAGAATGAGCCAGGACTTGACCTTGCGGACTACGGCGACCGAGGCCACTGCGGAGCCCCCGTGGATGTGTGTGCTCCTCCGAGCTGTGGTGTGAATGCATTAAGAGGGGGGCTGGAGGGCACGCGGGAGGTGAGCGAGGAGGCCGCGGCGAGCGTCCCGGAGGCGGCGGCCGGGCGGAGGAGGTGAGAGGCGAGAGCTCCGCTCCCTCGGCTGCCCGGGGTCCCGCCGCGCAGCCTCCGCCTCTGCCCCGCCGCCAGGTGATCTCACTGACCTTCGGGAAGTTTGACCTGGAGCCCGACTCCTACTGCCGCTACGATTCGGTCAGCGTGTTCAACGGCGCCGTGAGCGACGACGCCAAGCGGCTGGGGAAGTTCTGCGGCGACACAGCCCCGGGGTGAGGGGGCGGCACCTGGGTGGGTGACGGCGTCCGGGCGTCTCCGCCGCGCCTGGTGCGGGAGCGGGGGGACAGCGCTGCTGGTGGGAGGGGCGGGGTTGAGCTGAAGCCGCAGGAGGAGAACCTGCCGGCCCCAAACGGGTGGGCGGAGCGGGTAGCGGCCCAGGCAGAAAACGAGGCTTGACGCCAGGCCTGGGGTCCGTGGATGGAGAGGCGAGTGGGGCTTGCGAAATCGGGAAGCTAACGCAGACAACCGAGGGGCAGAGGTGAAAAGGCCGCCGGCCTGGGTAGGGGGCAGCATGCGCCGCCCGCCTGACACCTCCCCCAATGCCCCGCGCCCGCAGTCCCATCTCCTCCGAAGGGAACGAGCTCCTCGTCCAGTTCGTCTCGGACCTCAGCGTCACGGCCGACGGCTTCTCGGCCTCCTACAGGACCCTGCCGCGGGGCGCCACCGAAGGAGGGCCAGCCCGGAGCCCGGGGGAGGACGCCCGGCCGAGTCCCCCGCTCCTCGGCCCGGGCCCCAAGCCCGGAGCCGGGCCCAAAGTCAAGTCCGAAGTCCCACCTGAGGAGAAACCGAAGGCCGCGCCTAAGGCAGAGGCAACTCCGGTGGGCCCCGGTGAGTCTGGAAAGGCAGAGGAAGCGGACGCAGACTGATGGGAGTTGTATCCGAGTTCCTTACTGCGCTCATTCATTCATTCAATACAGCACCCACGGGTGCCACCTCTGTGCTAATGGCTGGTACTGGGTGCTGGGACACGAAGCCGGATAGAGCTCTGAACAAGTTCAAAGCAATGAGGCTTTTGTGGGGAAAGTGGTCCTTCCTACCTGCTGGGTAGGTTACTCTCCACAAACAGTGCCCCCCTCCCCCCCCCCCCACCAGATGCATCCAGTGTCTCCTGCCCAAAACAGTGCCGGCGGACAGGCACCTTGCAGAGCCACTTCTGTAACAGCGACCTGGGTAAGCAGCCCCATCCCCCAGCTCTGCCCTTCCAGCTCCGCTAACCTCCCCTCCTGTCCCCAAAGGCCCCCTCCTTCTGGTTCCAGCCCTGCCATGGCCTCCTGTCTCCTCACCTCTCCCTCTCTCTCCCACAGTGGTGACGGGAATGATGAAGTCCATGGTTCGGGGCCCAGGGGAGGGCCTCACAGTAACTGTCAATCTCACTGGTGTTTACAAAACCGGAGGCCTGGACCTGCCCTCTCCCCCCACTGACACCTCCCTGAAGTTTTATGTGCCCTGCAAGCAGTGCCCCCCCATGAAGAAAGGTAACAGAGATGTGGGAAAATGTAGAGGGGGACTTAGCCTCATGAAAATGATGGAGGCAGTAGAATCTGAGGGACTGGGATGAGGGGGTATATCTATAAGGTCTCAGTTACACAAACTCTCAATCCCTTCCTCCTCTTCCCTAGGAATCAGTTATCTGCTGATGGGCCAGGTGGAAGAAAACAGAGGTCCGATCCTTCCTCCAGAGAGCTTCGTGGTTCTCTACCGGCCCACCCAGCACCAGATCCTCACCAACCTCAGCAAGAGGTGCCCCTCCAAGACTGTTCAGGCTGCTGGATCCCAAGCCTGAGCCCAGGCCAGCCTCCGGACACTGGCCCTATGGACCCCTTTCTTATCCAAATAAATGTTTCTAGACTTGAGGAAGGGGTCACATCTCCATTTGTATGGTTTTGGTGCTCCTCTCGGGGATTTGTTTTTATTCATTCATTAAACTCAACAGTTACTATACAGAAGAATGTAAGTCGAATCTTGTCACCCCTTTGCTCAAAATTCTCAACACACACAGAAAATGGTAACTATGTGGAGGTGATGGATATGTAAATTAGCTTGATTGTGGTGATCTTTTCACAATGTCTACATATATCAAAACATCAAGTTGTACACCTTAAATATATACAATTTTTATATGTCAAAGATATCTCAATAAAGCTGTTTAAAAAAAAGAAATTAAGGGAATTCCCTGGCGGTCCAGCACTTTCCCTGCTGAAGGCCGGGGTTCAATCCCTGGTTGGGGAACTAAGATCCTGCAAGCTGCCTGGGGCAGCCAAAAAGAAAAAAAAAAAGAAGGAATTAAAACAACTCTTCCATAGTTTCCCATCAGTCTCAGCATAAAATCCGAAGTCCTACTGTGGGCTCTAAGGCTCTAGGTGATCTGTGTCCTCCCTCCCACTTCATCTCATCTCTGAATATTGTCTCCCTTACAATCTCTTCCATCACACTGGCTCCTTGGCCATTTCTAGTACACACCTGCTTCCGGGCTTTGTCTGCTGTTCCCTCTATCCGGAATTCTCTTCCACAGACATCTCCTGGCTCACTGCCTAACTTCAGTCAGATCTCAGCTCAGAAGTTCATCCAAGTCACTCATTCATTTGGGCATTCCAAATGGCAGGCACTGTTTTCGGTGCTGAAAATACAACAAAACAAAGTCGCTGCTCTTGTGGACAGGAGAGTGAATTCTACCTGAGCAGAGATAAACTACAATAAACATGATGTCAAGTAACTCTAGGAGTGCTCTGAAGAAAACAAAAGCATGATAAGAGGACAGGCAAAGGGAGATTCTACATTTGATAGGGTGCTTAGAGAAGGCTTTCAGGTAACTTTGTTTTGCTCCGCTGCTAACCAAATGCGTGAGATTCTTCACCTTGTCGAGGCTGTTTCCTCGTCTGTAAGGGGAGTTGAAGATTCTGAATACTGATTCCCTCTGCAAATATGAGTGATTTCAAATATGAGTTACGTGCAGGAAGGAATCAAGAGAAGTGCCCCGGGCTACGAACCGAGTCCATCTGGGAGCAACCTCCAACTCGTACTACAGAAAACGGCTTTCGTTGCTGCGGAAGCATCTAGGAGAACCTGGGACTGAAGTGGAGAAAGAGGGTTCCCTCGTGGGATGTGATTCTAGTGATTTGGACGGCCTCAGAGTGGGGAGAAAGGAACAAAGCCTGACGCCCATCCTCGCCCGGGCCCCTCCCCCCGACCTCGCCGCCCGACCTATTCCAGGATTAGCGTTCTAGCCAGAGACGCTCGTAAAGTTTTACGTCACTGGGATCAAGCCAATCACCTCTTTAGGCGCACCAATCGGGGTATACTTAGAGCTGAAACGAGGCCGTCCTGGCCAATGACAGAGGCCGTACGGCGGAAGAGCAGAAATGGTCTGCCGGGAAGATGGCAGCCCTGGTCCGGCCACAGGTTGATTGGCAGGTGCTGTGACCAGAGGTGAGCTTCGTAGCGCGAGCGGCCGTTCGGAGGCGGAAGCCTGAAGAAGCGCGGGCCAGAGCTCAGGGAGGGATCGGAGGCACAGATACAGGTCTCGGGAGAGCAGGAGACGGAAAGGGCAACTCCGGAAGAGGGCGCGGCGGCCAGCGGAATTGGGCCGAAGAGAGGAGCGGGTGCCCTGGGAGGCCCGGAAGGGGCGGGGCGGGGCGGGGCTTATGGAGATCGGGAACTGGGGCTGAAGACTAGGGCCAGGGCTGGGAGCCGGGAGGGGCTGGGTTTACGGGGTGGGCGTGACCCTCGAGGTAGGGCTTGGGGGCGGGGCCTAAAGGGACGTAAGGCACAGCTGTGGAGAGGAAGGGTTTGGGGGGCCTGCGCCTGGCCTGCGGGGCCCTCATCTAGCGGGATTCCGAGGCGGCGGCGGCATCAGTCCAGGCCCTGCCCTACGATCTCATCCCGTTCCCTTTCGCCCCTCTCGCCCCTCGGCTTTATACTCCAGGCCCTGTCCCCTGAGCTCTGCCCTCGGATGTTCCACCGCCCAGAGCTTGCATGCGCCGTGGGGCGCCCCAGGACCAGGAGCTGGTGGGTCCGGGGGCTCCTGGGCGGGGGTCCCGGGGCGCCCCTCCTCCCTCGGGACCTGTTGTCCCGGTCCTCGTCTTTCCCCCGGATCTAGTATTCAGGGCGGACCAGCGGAGTGGATCTCGGCAGCTGCTGACCCTCTATAACCCCACGGGAGCAGCGCTTCGCTTCCGAGGTGATGGGGATGGGCGCTTCGTGCTAGGGATTGGGGGCTGGCGGTAGAACATTGGGGAGCTGGGTGGGCTGGAGCAGTCAGATGAGTATGGTCGGATGTCCAGCCCTGGGGTAGAAGGCAGGGGGGACTCCATGGGCAGGGCTTGTGCAGGTTGTCTGAGGCAATAGTCGGTCTCTGTCTGTGTGCCTTTTCCCCTCAGTCCTGTGCACAGCACCTGCCAAATACACAGTGTTTGACGCGGAAGGATATGTGAAGCCTCAGTCCTGCATTGACATGTGAGTTGAGAGGGTGGGGAGGCTTATGAAAGCCAGGGGTCGCTGCCACCTTTCTCTGATTTACTGTGCCATGGCTTAAGCCTCAGACCAGGTCCTCTTCAACCTGTTTACCCCACCCTCTGTCTGTGTCCCTAAGGGAAAGTTTCCTGGGAGGGTGGGGCCTGGATCCTCTTGGATCACTGCCCCTCACTGCCCCTCAATGGGCCGCTCTCCTTTCTTGGGACCAGTGTGATTCGCCACGTGGCCCCCAATCCCAGCCACTATGACGTCCAGGACCGCTTCCGCATTGAGCTGTCTGAGGAGGGAACAGACGGCCGAGTGGTGGGGCGCAAGGACATCACCTCGGTTCTGAGGGCCCCAGCGTACCCCCTTGAGCTTCAGGGACAGCCTGACCCAACGCCGCACCCAGAGCCTCCTTCCTGGACAGCACCACCCACGGCTCAGCACTTCCCAGAGAGTGAGTTTAGGGATGGGTATTCTTGAGTTCTGTAAAGAGGGAGGACCTAGCATGACCCTAGAGATGAGCTCAATTGGAGTTGAAGAGGTCTTCCGGTTCAGTCTTTTTTTTTTTTTTTTTTTTTCGTTTTGGCTGTGCCTGGTGGCTTGCAGGATCTTAGTTCCCCAACCAGGGATCAAATCCAGGGTCCTGGCAGTGAAAGAGTGGAGTCCTAACCACTGGACCGCCAGGGAATTCCCTTCCGTTTCAGTCTTTTGCTTTTTGGTGGAAACATTTCTAGGAGTTGAGATTTTATATCAGGTTAGGGAAAAAGCAGACTTTGCAGTTTCCTTGGTTTCTGGCCTCCACTTAAAGAGAAAAATTCTTCCTTTAGCTCTGACTTCAGTACTTCCCATCATGTGTCAGCTCAGTTCAGTTCAATAAGAAACCGGGGGCTTCCCTGGTGGCAGTGGTTGAGAATCCGCCTACCAATGCAGGGGCCACGGGTTCGATCCCTTATCCGGGAAGATTCCCACACGCCACGGAGCAACTAAGCCCGTGCGCCACAACTACTGAGCCTGTGCTCTAGAGCCCGCGAACCACAGCTACTGAGCCCACGTGCCACAACTACTGAAGCGCGCGCACCTAGAGCCCGTGCTTCGCAACAAGAGAAGCCACCGCAATGAGTAGCCCCCGCTCACCGCAACTAGAGAAAGCCCTCACACAGCAACAAAGACCCGACGCAGCCAAAAATAAATAAATTTATAAAAAATAAATAATAAGAAACCGGGTTGAGCAATTATGTACCAAGTTGTGGGAGACAGAGGTCCCTGCCTGGCACACAGATACACAGGAGCCCGTAATCAAGGCAGAGTTGAGGAGAGAAAACGAATGATGAGGGACCAGAGGGGAGAGGGTTTCCTGAGGCTGTGGGGACGAAGGCTCCAAGGAGGAGAGGACACTTCCGGTGTCCAGCAGAAAGTGGGTACACCTTCCATCTTCAGCCTCCTCCCTGGAGGGCGTTGGGCTGGGCAGGAGTGGAGGCTAGAGCTCCTGATGGGCCTTGTTTCCCAGACCCCCTCCCGCACCTGGCCACCAGCTCCTTCCTCCTCTTCTTGCTGATGGGCACAGTCTCTGTGGCCTTCCTGCTGCTGCCGCTGCAGGATGAACTTGGCAGCCAGCTGCCCCAAATCCTTCACGTCTCCCTGGGACAGAAGTTGGTGGCAGCCTACGTCTTGGGTGAGCACGGTGGTGGTAGGGGATCCGGGCCCAGAGAGAGGGGAGTGGGGGCTGGAAAGAGGGCGTACAGAGCCGGCGGGCTACACATATGACCTTGCTCTTCCTCCCCTCTCCAGGCCTCCTGACCATGGTGTTCCTCCGGACCTGAGCTCCCTGCTCAACCTCCACGCCCCCTCCCCGGGCAGGGACGTGGACCTGGACGTGGACGTGAGACAGCCACTGTGATGCTCATAACCTTGCCTCAACTCCTACTTCCTTCTTCCTGCCCGTCCCCGTCCCCCCAAAACCCAGGGATTTGTATTCATTTTCCAAGCTGAATAAAATAAATTTGTAAAATTGAACTGAGAAATGTAAGGAACATGCCCCTTTCTTCCCACTTCTTTCCTCCAGTTCCCCCTACTCCCAGGGGACCTCGAACATCGGGGAGCGAAGAGACCCAGTGAGGATTTAGAAGACCCTGGTCTGAGGCCTGGTGCTGCACCGAAAAAAACTGTGTGACCTTGAGCAAGTCATTTAATTTCTCTGAGCTTCAGTTTCTGCCTCTAAAATGAGGGAATTGGGAAAGTTGATTCTTAAGATCCCCCTTAGCCCTAACCTAGGGATAGGATCCCACCCCGAAGCCAACATACCTTAAGCTAAAAAGAAACAAACCCCAATACCACCTACTCCCACCTGCTGTAGAACTCAGGTCCCGCCATCTTGAGCCATCAGAGCCTCTTGCCAGGGTTGCCTGGGGGCTTCCCCCCAACCTCCACCCCCAGAATCCTCTTCTGCCTTTTTGTCCCTTTACCTGCCTTTATTTTGTCTCTTCCTTTGACCTCAACCCCTGTGGGTCAGAAACACCAAGGTCTCTGACAAGATGGGGACAGATGGCACTGCCTGCCGTAACCTCAGCCTAACCAGGCAGGAGAAGTTAAGGCAAAGGAAAAGAATAGGCTCCCTGAAAGGCAGGCTTCCAGCCCTCCTTCAGATGTAAGGCGAGAGGGGAGGAAAGGAAGAAGGGAAGCCAATGACACTGGCAGTTTGTTGATGGGGAACAAAAATTAGCAAGATAACGTTAAGACAGACTCAGTCTGTTATGCTGCTGGAAGGTTATCAGTTGTTCCAGCTTTACTTTGGGGGCCTTGGGAGCTGCCCCTCTTCCCTGGGGACCTTGCCCTTCCCACACCCAGAACTGGCCCCGGCGACATGTGAGCCTGATCCTGTGCAGAGAATGGCAGCCTGTGTCTAGGTTGTGAGGAGGGCTCTCCCCGCAGCCCAGCAAACCCCTCACAAAACCATCCACACTGGGCTGTCTGTGCCCAGGACCCCACAAGGCATCTGAGGTATCGCACATTAATGATCTTGCGGATATCTGCTGGGAAAAGGCCTTGCTGCCAGGGGGATCAGGAGGCTTCCTGAGACAAAGCTATGAAGGGCAGCTACAGGGGTGGGAGGGGCTTGGGTCACAGACATTTTTTAAAGTAAATTTCTTAGAAAACAAGACTGAGCTGGCAGTAATTGGAGTGGGTGGGTGTTAGTTTCCTGTGGCTGCTGTAACAGGTTATCACAAACTAGTGGCTTAAAACAACATAAATTAATTCTCTTATGGTTTTGGGGGTCCGAACTCCAAAATAAGTCTTCTGGGGATGAAATCAAGGTGTCAGCAGGGCTGGTTCCTTCTGGAGGCACCTGGGGAGGATGTTCCTTGACTTTTCCAGTTTCTAAAGGCCATCTGCATTCCTTGCGTGTTGACCCCTTCCTCCATCTTTAAAGCCAAGAGTGGAAATAACAAATGATCACTGTTTTAAGTCACTAAAAAAAAAAAAAAAAAAAAAAAAAAAAGCCAGGAGTGTAGCATCTTCAAATCTCTGACTCTGACCCTTTGCTTCTGTTGTCACATCTCCCTTCTCTATCTCTGATCCTCCTGCCTCCTTTAATAAGTACCCTGAGGACTTCCCTGGTGGCGCAGTGGTTAAGAATCTGCCTGCCAATGCAGGGTTCGAGCCCTGGTCCGGGAAGATCTCACATGCCGCGGAGCAAGTAAGCCCGTGCGCCACAACTACTGAGCCTGCGCTCTAGAGCCCGTGAGCCACAACTACTGAGCCCACGCGCCACAACTACTGAAGCCCATGCGCCTAGAGCCTGTGCTCCACAACAAAGAGAACCAACCGCAATGAGAAGCCCGCGCACTGCAACGAAGAGTAGCCCCCGCTCGCCGCAAGTAGAGAAAGCCTGCACACAGCAACGAAGACTCAACGCAGCCAAAAATAAATAAATAAATAATAAAAATAAGGACCCTGGTGGTTACGTCTCCCACCCCCACCCCCAGCATAATCACCCTGTGTCACTTTGCTAAGGCTGCCACAGACTTGGTGGCTTAAAAAACAAATTAATTTTATCACAGTTCTGGAGGCTGGTGTCCAAGACAAGCCGCCGACAGGTTTGGTTTTTCCTGAAGCCTCTCTCCTTGGCTTGCAGGTGGCACCCTTCTCACTGTGTCCTCACATGGTCTTTCCCCTGTGCACGCACATCCCTGGTGTCTCTCTGTGCATCCAATTTCCTCTTCTTATAAGGACGTCAGTCAGATTGGATTAGGCCCATTCTGATGGCCTCATTTTAACTTAATCACTTCTTTTTTTTTTTTTATTTTTAATTTTGGCTGCGTTGGGTCTTTGTTGCTGCGTGCGGGCTTTCTCTAGTTGCGGCGAGCGGGGGCTACTCTTCGTTGCGGTGCGCGGTCTTCTCATTGCGGTGGCTTCTCTTGCTGCGGAGCACAGGCTCTAGGCGTGCAGGCTTCAGTAGTTGCAGCATGCGGGCTCAGTAGTTGTGGCACGCAGGCCCTAGAGCACATGGGCTTCAGTAGTTGTGGTGCGTGGGCTCAGTAGTTGTGGCGCATGGGCTTAGTTGCTCCGCAGCATGTGGGATCTTCCTGGACCAGGGCTCGAACACGTGTCCCCTGCATCGGCAGCCGCTGAGCCACCAGGGAAGTCCTTTAATCACCTTTTTAAAGGCCCTATCTCCAAACACAAACACATTCTGAGGTACTAGAGGTTAGGGTTTCAACATATGAATTTGGGGGGAAACAATTCAGCCCCAAACACTCCCCATCTCAAGATCCCTGACTTAATCACATCTGCAAAGCCCTTTTTGTCGTGTAAGGTAACGTTCATTCACAGATTCTGGGGATTAGGATGTGGACATCTTTGTCCAGAACTTTATTCTGTCTACTACAGGGAGCAAATGGACAAGGTGGAGAAGGGCTGAGAAACGACTTTGGGAAATTTGTTCTGGACAGTATGTCAGGGAAGTAAGGCGTTGAGGAGGCTTCTGACCCCAAGTCCAGGCTCCTGAGAACCCACCAAGTCAGACTCAGTGAGGTAAGGAGGAAGCAGTTTCATCTTGGAACCCAGGAGCATCCCAAGCCATAAACTAAGAAGCCTTCACTTCCCAGCATCTGAGGAGCAGGCTAGGACCTCTCACGCCATACTGGGAGCAAGAGAGGACCAGGAGCCTGAGAGGCAGACCCTAGGATTTACGCAGCTGACGGGAAGAACAAGGGCCATAGCCTCCTGAGACCATGATTAAAGGTAAAGTGGTGCCAGCAGCACCTGTAATTCCCTGCTCTCCTGCAGCTTCCACCTCAGTGGACAACAATTGGCCAAAGGGGACCCAGGAGGGGAGAGAGGTCCCAGGCTGGGCTAATATAATGGCTGTGTAATCACTGCAGTCTCACAGGGCTCTGTGCTCCAAATGGGGCCCTGTGCTTGGGGGTTAGTGCTCTGCAGTCTCTATCTTGAAATTCTTAATGATTTCACCTCTGAACTTATGTTTTGGAAGTGCAGCCCGATGAGACAGTGGAGCATGTGCTGGGGGTCCTGCCTCCCCTCGATGGGTTCTCACCTGTTGGCTCCCTGCCCCCACCCAACCACAGCTGCCACCCTCCTTCCCCAGTAGGGACCTGGGCGCAGGCACACGGAGGGTCCGGGTCTGGGTCTGGGTCAGGGTTGGGCACATGTGCTATCTGTAGCAAGTCATGGGGCAGAACCCTGCGTGCCTATGGGGATCTGCCCCAGAGTATTTCCTTGTCTCAGGGATCTGGACATTAAATAACAACTTAAAAACCACCATGAAAGGTTGAGAGACTGTGGAAGAAAGAAAAAAGCTTTGTTCTTGCTTTAAAAAAAAAAAATTTTTTTTTTTGTCTGCGCCTTATAACATGCGGGATCTTATTGAACCCACGCCCCCTGAACTGGGAGCGCAAAGTCTTAAGCACTGGACCACCAGGGAAATCTTGCTTTTTGGACAAGAGGCCTCACATTTTCATTTCGTACCAGGCCTTGCAAATTATGTAGCCGTCCCTGGTCCCAGGAGAAGGTGCAGAGCCAGCCCCCCACCCGTGGTGGTCTTTGGAGAAGGGCCCTCCTTATTTCCTCAGGCAGTTTCCTTAGTTCCTTAGGTAAAAGGGACAGCTCTTTTCCCCATGGAGACAGCATTCCCACTTGCATCCTCTCTGGCCCCTTCTGCCCAACCCTTCCCTAGCTCTCAAGGGAGGGATGACTGGGTGAGGTGAGGGTGAGGAAGACGCATAAAAGTGCCTGTAATCAACGGATGCCACAGGTGGTTTATTGAGGTTCAAACCCCAGCCCCTCCCGCTGCAGGACACAGGTTGGCCATAAAGTTGTGGTCCCAGCGGATCTTTGCCGCCAAGAAGGCTGGGCAGGTCCCAGGGCCTAGGAAACCTTCCAGAGTGGTCTCTAGCTGTAGTGGGGTGGACCCTGCTCCTGCAGAGGAAGGGGCTGTGATTGAGAGAGCAGACGCCGCTCCCTGATTAGCTGACAGTATGACCATCCCGTTACGGAAGGCACTGCTCACCTACTCCTACGTTGCAGGGCCTGGGGTGTGTGGGTGTCTGCGTCGGCGTCATTGCTGCGGCCCTTGGAGGTACGGTAAGGGCTAAAAATGAGTCAGCAACGGGAGGTGGTGCACAGGCATCTCGGTCACCCAGAGATCACCCGAGAGGAGAGCAGGCGCCCTTGGCAGGGGGCAGGGGCATGTGCCCCGCCCCCACCAGCCCACGGGCCTCACAAGTTGTTATCGATGTTCCAGACGTCCCCGCTCAGCGCGTTGGCTGCCCCCTGCAGCGTCCAGGTGAGCAGGGCCAGCTGGCGCCGGAAGCGGCTCTCCTGGAAGCCCAGGCCCCGCGCCACCTGGGCCTCCTCCCCAAGGGCCCCGGGGCCACTCGAGCGCAGCAGCCGCACGTGGTCCAGCAGGGCACCCAGCGTGTGGTCTCCGCGACCCAGGAAGATGTGGCGGAACGGTGAGTCGGCCGCCGACACGTACTGGGACAGGAAGTAGAACTCCACCTGCGCCGAGAAGGGGATCAGGTTGGAGCCCGGACAGCAGTTCCAGACCAACCTTGGGGCCTCATGCGCGCTTAATAAATATTGTTGAGCAGCTTGTTTAAGTCCCACCTCCCTTCGGCTACCCAATCAGGAATGGTCGTTCTGTGACGTCATCAGTAGTCAGGTAGGATGCGTCCTCCCACTGTGTTTTGGGTTGGATCCCTTTCTTTCTACCCCTTGAGCTTCAAAGCCTGCATCTTTCTTCCTCACGCATTCACTTCCCCGCCCAAAGCCTCAAAGAACCGCGTATCGTCCTGCTGTTCCTCACCTCCCCATACCCCAGTCATTCCTGCTCGCCTGCGTGAATGCCCACAACCCAGAGTCAAACGACAAGGGGACAGGCCAGCCCTAATGAAGTGCCTGACTCTGGGTCCTCACCCTCTTGACTCAGATGCTGTCGGTCTCTCCTGAGATGGCTGCGCTCCTAGCCCAGTTCTCCCACCTCTCCGGTTCCTTCTGCTCCCACCTGTGGGCAGCCCCAGGGTTCGACCTCTACTTTCTCCTCTTCTCATTACCTACAATCCAATGGTTTTCAACCCTGGCTGCACATTAGAATCACTTGAGGAAGATTTTAAAATTACCATTGCATGGGTGCCACCCCAGCAGAATCAGAATCTCTAGGGGTGGTCTCACACACTCATGTCTTCTTAAGTCCTCCACCTTTCACTCAGAGAGCTCATCCACGCCCCTGGCTTCAACTGGGACCTCATGGGGACAATTGCCAAGTCTACTCCACAAATCATCGCCTGGAATCCTGTCCCCCAGTCTGCTGGATCTCCCCACTGGGGTAGGGGGTACCCAGCCACAGCCTCACACACATGTGGACACCAACTTCTTCCAAAACCTGACCTGCGCACCCAATTTCCCTCATGAGCACCATGGCATAACCCAGGTGCCAGGCTCTCAACCTCAAAGGTGAATAAGAGTTGGGGACACAGGGTCAGACTTTGGTTTCCAGTTTCTCTTTGGGGTCAGACTGCCTGGTCCTTAATTTCAGCTTCACCACTTACTGTGTGATTTTGAATAAGTCGCTTAGCCTCTCTGAGCCTCAGTTACTGTGTACAATACTAGCAAACTCACAGGATTTGGCAGAGTCCTATGGGAGAAAGTGAAGTAAAGCCTTAGCACATGATAGCCCTCAATAAATGGCAGCTGCTATTATTATTCTCCTCCTCTTCCCTCAACACCCAGTCTGTCCATTTTTCCTTCCAAATGTCTCACATCAGTTCAATCCCCTCATCCAACCAGAGCTCAGCTATCACTAACTTCGTTCCCTCTTCAAGCCATTTACACTCTGGCCAAGTATTTCCTAAAATTCCACTTTGCCCACATCGCTGGCCTGCTCAAAAACCTTCCAAATTTCCTTGATGCCCAGACCCCCAAAACCCAAACATCCTTTATTTTTTGCCTTGACGTGTGGCATGCGGGGATCTTAGTTCCCTGACCAGGGATCGAACCCGTGCCCCCTGCAGTGGAAGCGAGGAGTCTTAACCACTGCACCACCAGGGAAGTCCCAGAACCCAAACTTCTTATACTGGCATTCAAGTCTCCCCATAGTTGATCCCTAACCCACTCCCCTCCGCTCCTCCACAGGGCTTCTGTTCTGGCTCTGCTGGTCTACACACTACTCCCGAGGAAAGCCAGGCCTGTTTCACTGCCATGCCCTTATTCTTGGTGTCTCCATCCTGAAACATGCTCTTTTTGCACCAGCCCAAGTTCTGTCTGTTCCTCAAGACCCACATTATAGTCTAAAGCAGGGGTCAGCAAACATTTTTTGGAAAAAGCCAGATCGTAACTATTTTAGGCTTTGCAGGCCACACTGTTTCTGTTGCAACTACTCAACTTTGCTGCTGTAGCACACAAGCAGCCACACACAATAGGAAAATCAACAAGCATGGCTGTGTTAAAATAAAACTTCATTTATGAAAACAGGTGGCAAGCCAAATTTGGCCTGCTGGCTAGTTTACCAACCCCTGGTTTAGAACCACAAAGTTCCCTGGGTCTGGCCCAGCCCTGTTTGAGGTTCTGAAGCCCTGCATCTTTTACTCTCCAGCCCTGAGTCTGAATCGTGTCCCTTACACACAGATGCCCTTTATCCCTTGGGGGGCACATTGCAACTTCAGGGGTAGGGTGAGGGGGGGTGTCTTTTTTGTGTCTGTAGAGTCTGGCACAGCGGGGGTTAAAGCAAGATCTGTGAATGAGAATGAATCGCCCATTCCAGGACAAAGGAGCCAGGACCAAAGAGCAAGATGGGTGGGTTTGCGAACAGAAAGACGGTATGAGTGATGCCAAGTGAAACAGGCAGGGACACAACAGGAAAAAGGAGGAGGGAGAAAGAACAAGACCTTGCAAGGGCCAGACATATCATCCCCAAACCGCGCATGTGTACACTGCGGGGTCCCGGTTCACCCCACACTCACTGAGGATGGCCCTGCTTATCATTTTGCCCTATAGACTTTTCCCCTCGCCTACAGTCCCTACCCACCCATTTCCAGAGATCAAAGGGCTGCAGGGTTGAGTTCTTGGGGTAAGGAAATGGAAGGAAGAGGATGGGTTGGAACTGGAGCTGGGGTGCAGGTTGCAAAGTATTCAAAGCTAAGCAGGAGGGAATAATAATCCTGTATAACTTTCACATGACACCTCCTCCAGGCAGCCTTTCTGGGTTTCATCCATCTCACCAGAAGTAAGACAGCTCTCTACGCTCTGAATTGTTTACACCATTTGCACCTCCCAAGCCATAATCCTGTGCCTCTTAGACCTTGGACCACCGTGGACATGCTTCTTCTCTCCAGAAGGGAGAGGAGGCGGTGGGGAACCGGAGGGGGCGCGGTTGTCCCAGTTCTGCCATGCGGTGGCCGGGCGACTGTGGCTAAGGGGCTGACCCTCCCTGTCTCATCACTTTGCGGGCCCGCCTCTGTGGTCCCTCCAGCTTGGCGGGTCTGTGAGCAAAGCACTGTGAGTCCAGGACTGGGAACGCCCCGAGGACAGGGACAAATGAAAGCGGAACGAGGGGAGGACAGCGCACTGGCGCAGGGCCGAGAGGAGGGGCCCCACGCCGCCGGAAGAAGGCGGGGCGGCGCCGCCGGCGGCGGCCGGGCTGGGCGGGGCCTCACCCGCATAATGCGCACGTTGTACATGCGCGTCAGTCTCTCGTCGCTCTCCTCCGAGCTGTAGATCTCCTTCCGCAGCTTCTCGGCCGCCCGGATGTAGTCCCCCCGTGCCGAGTACACCCACTGGAGGGTCAGCCCGCGGGCCTGAGGGCGAAGGCGCGGGCTGGGGCCGGCGGCAGGGGCCATGACCCTGGCCTAGGGTGGGGGTCCAGGTGCTGGGGGACGGAGCTGGGACCCCGGGCCTGGCAGGAGTGGGGAGGTATAGGGGGACAGAACGCTGGGGGCAGAATGAAGGGAGAGAGAAGACCTGTGCGGTTGGGCGGGTACCAGCCGGGTCCTAGGGGCTTAGTGACTGGGGCAGGAGTAAAGGGGCCAGGTTGCCAGAGGGGACCTAGACCAAGGGGAGAGGGGCCAGATCCCCTGGCCCGGGCAGCACTTTAATGGGATATAGCACCCCCCACCGCCAGAAGCCGGGAGCAGGTTTGGCGTCTTGGACCTTGAGGTCCCCAGAGAACTCATTGAGGCTGCCGATGTGCCTGAGGACCACATCCCCATAGCGGCCGAAGTCGAGGGGCAGCAGGTGATCGTGGCTGAGCCGGATAAGGAGCTGCCCGGCGAGCTGGGCCACAGCCTGGGCCACGGCAGGCAGGCGGCCCCGCAGTACCCTGTGCAGGTTCTCATAGGTGTCGTCCTTCGTGTGCAGGAACGGGTACACCGGGCCATCCTGCCGGGACAGGGCGGAGGCTGGCGCGCGGGCACGGTGCGAACAGGCCCAGGGGCTGCTGCTCTGGGGCGGGGCCCGGAAGTCTCACCTCCATGAAGGAGAACTCAACGGCAGGGACCCCCGCGAAGGCCGTGAAGGAATAGGCACTGCTGTCCATGGGTAGCGGCCGGATCCTGGGGATGGGCAGGTGGGAGCGCTGTGTGGGTTCAGGCTCTCCGCACATATCCCCCCCCCAGCTCTCTTCCCTCCCCTCCCTGCCCAGCTTACACCTCAGCTTCCCAGCTGTGATTGTTGAACACCACCTGCTCGAAGAGGGTCTGGCCACTGCGGTTAGGAGAGTCCACCTGGGCGCAGGGTGGGGGGCACCAGTCAGGCTCTGGCGGCCACCAGCTTCCCTTCATCCCCCACTCCTGGCCGGGCTCTTGCCTGCTTTAGGATGTTCTCGATGAGGCTGATCAGAAGGGGGCTGGCTTTGGCGTGGAACTTGTCATCCCCTGCGGAGAGGGATGCCGGGCTCAAGGCTTGGCCCGGAGGGCAGGGTGCACCAGAGGGGGCCCAGGTGGTGGCACTGCCCCCGCTCACCCAGCACTGCGTTGTCCAGGCTCACATAGACTACGGCTTTGAGGTGCAGCACGCTGAGGTAGCCCTGTGGGTGAGGGGTGTGGAGTATGAAATCCCCCTGCCTCTCCCCACTGCCTGACTACCTGCCCAGGACCCCAGGTTACCTCCAGCCACTCCATGGAGCCCACACTCCCAAAGTCACCACCATCCCAGCTGATGAAGAGAAGACTTCTGCGGGGCCGGAAGCCTGGGGGCAGTGGGGGGGGGGGGAAGGAGGGAGGATGGGCTTGGCTGGGGGCCAGGCAAAGACCCACCTCTTTGTCTTCCTCTGTCCTGGTCCCCTGGGGTCTCTCCTTCCCTCCCATCAAGCCCCCATCCCAGCCCATCTCACCTGGGTCTACCCTGACTCAGCTGTATCAGTGAGGGGGATTGCTTCCATAGCGAATCTCCTGCTTAATCTTCACTCAGACATGGACTATTAGTACTTTCATGTTTAAATGAGGAAATGGAGGTGAAGTGACTTGCCCAGGGCCACACAGCCAGGACGTGGAGGAGCCAGGTTTGGAGCCCAGGTCTCAGTGGCCACCCTCCTGCCTGTGCTCCTAACTGCCTCTCTGCCCTGTCCTAGCTCAGACCACAGCCCCAGCTGCCCGGCCCAGGCCCAGGCCCTGACCTTACCATTGCTCACCATGGAGGAAAAGGTCCGCACCAGCTCCAGCAGTATGGCGGTCCCCACAGCGGACTTGGCTGCTCCTGGGCCCCATGCATCCCTCTGGGCCCCAATGACAACATAGTGATCTGGGGGAGGGGATGTTGGGGCCCACCTCTTACATGGGCAGAACCCAGAGGCTTCTCCCTCGACCCTGGGAGGATCCATTTCTCCAGGACCCTCGCATCTCTGCAGCCCCTGCCCTGCAATCCCTGCTGCCCCTAAAGAGAGTTCCTCTCCTCCCCTTGGCCCTTCCTGGGTGGGCTGCTCTTTCATCACGTTGCCTGGGGTCATTCTGGGCTCCATTACCTCCCTGATTGGGGTGCCCCTCTGTTCACCAAGTCCTGACAGGTTTTAAATCTCTCTCTAACCCTTCCCACTCCCACTCCCACCACCAGCATCCTCATCGGAGCCTCATCACAGCCCTCCCTGTGCCTCTTCCTTCAGCGCTTCTAGGTACCACACTCTGGCTCAGGAACCCACTTTGGTTCCCCACTGTTATCCACAACAAGTTATGCTTGAAAGGCTCATCTATCTAGTCTGACCTCCCTTTCATGCTGTAACATCACCCAACTTACGCTTGCTCACCTCTGGTGCCAGGGACCTCACTACTGTGCAGAACTGCCCATTCTGTCTCTGGACAGCTTCAACCGTGAGATCTCCTCACTGCCACCCCCCTCAGCCCCAGCCCATCCCCAACTTGCCAGCCTCCCCCCCTGCTAACCCCAGCTCCCCCGCTGCAGGGTGTGGGTGATGCTGGATAAGCAAGCACACCTGGCTCTGAGCGGCCCTCGATGCAGCCAAAGATGTTGCTGATGGGGGTGGAGGCCCTGTGGTTGTTGACCCCTAGGTGCAGGCCTGGCCCAGGGCCCAGGCGATAAGGGGAGACTGGGAGGTGCCCCTGCCATTCCTGGGGGGCCACAGGGCCTTCAAGCTTCCTGGGGAAGGGGTAGAGCAGAAAGGGTTAGAAGTGGCAGAGAGTCCGAGGCTATAGAAGAGCCCAAAGCCCCCGCTTCACTCTTTCTCTCCCTCCCACCCTCTGGCTCCAGCTCTCTGCATCTGTACTCTGCCTGAGGGGCCAGTGCAGCCAGGGCTGCCTTGGACAGTTGTGCAGGTTGTGTCCTGCTCAAGAGTGCCCAGCAGAGGTGGGTGTGATATCCAGCTGGAGCTCCACTCACCAAATGGCAAGAGGCCGTGCCCACCCAGAAGAAACACCTTGTTCTAGTTCACCCAAAGGCACGTTATGGGCTAGCTGCAGCCTACCTCTCCCTGCCTCCTCCCCTCCTGGTCCCCACGTGGTCCCCACCTCAGTAGGAGGGAGGCAGTGTCCGCGCTGATGGGCTGGGCTGGGATGATAGGGAGGCCCGAGGACTGGACCGGAGGGAACTGGGTTTGATTGAAGGAAGGGAAGCCAGGTGTGTAGGGGTCTCCCGTTCCCAGGTGCACCTGTGGGGAGAGGGTTGCCCACGCTGAAACTGTGAGCCGGGCTCCCCAGAATAGGGCGCCAGCCTCATCCTAGGCAGGCTGTGCAGCCCTGGGACCACAGGAAGGCACTACTGGCTCCCCGAGACTCACATGTCCATACACAGCCCGGTGGCTGGACAGGCTGAGCTTGTGTGGGCCCTGGGAGAAGTCTGCCGGGTCCGGGTATATGAGCACTCCTTGGGCCCCAAAGTCCTGGGCACTGGCCACCTGGGGAAGGGAGGTGGCTAAAGGACCCCTTCTCCCAGAGAAAACGGATTTATAAAGGCTGAAGGAGCAAGTAAAAGTGGAATGGCACGGCCTCCGATCTGCAGCTGTGGATCCACAGAGAGGCTGTGGGCACCTCCTGGACCTCGCCTTCTGCCCTCCCGCAGTGCCTCGGCAGCCCCCAAACCTCACTGTACCCCACATTCCCTCCCGTTTCTGTTCCCCACCCCAACCTCCTGATTTTGTTCCCTGCCAACAGTTTCTTACGACCCATTTTGTTCTTCCCTTTCTCTCTCTGACCGCCTCCTAGACGCTGCCTATTTGCCGCCATCCGATCCCCGGACTCCCCAGCCGGCACCCTCCCCGCTCCGCCCCAACCCGCACCCAGGGACCCTCACCTTCTGGGCAAAGTTGATCACCCCCAAGCGCACCAGCAGGAGGCGCCCCTTCGGCTCCACGCCCCGGGCCCGCAGGTCCTGCAGGTCCTCCGGCCGCCCGTAGTGGGCGTACACCAGCTCTCCCTGGGGAGGGGAGGATGGGAAGGACGGTGAGGCGCGTCCCTGCTCCACCAGCGGGGAAAGGGCGCGCTGCCCCATCCTGGGGACCGGCACGAGGCGCTCACCGTGGCGTTGCCCGTGGCGCTGTAGGGGCAGTAAACGTCCGGGTCCTCCAGTGGCAGCTGCTCCCCGTGCTTCCCGGCGGCATCCACCCAGTGGAGGGCGTTGGGGTGAGCCCTGAGGAGCGGGGGTGGTGAGCGTCCCACCCACAGGCCGCCCACCCCTCCTCGCCCCCCACCCCCACCCCCTGCACTCACGGGTCCGGGAACTGCAGCCCCACGTAGTGCGTGTCCATCCACACGTGGTCCAGCTTCTGGCGCAAGAGCACCGCGCGGAGGTCCCGAACCAGGGCTGCCATCCCGGCCGAGCCGGCTACCCTTTCCCGAAGGCTGGTTTGCCTGCGCAGGGAGAGGGGGCATTGGGGTGCGGGAGGAGAGAGGGGCAGGGACTTCTGGGTACCTGGAGGAGAGGGCGGGAGTGGGGGAAGGATGCCAGAGGTGTGGGGTGGCCCCAGCCCCAGGCAGTGAGGAGCTCTTAAGGCTCTCCTGCCATCACTACCAGGGTTACGCTGGAGGGTCTCCAGGGCCTCCTTCTGCTTAAACCTCAGCTTCTGATAGCCAGGGGTCCTGTCCACCATCCCTTAGGTTCTTCACAGGTCAGGCCAAAGTCACCAATCTACCTACTGTCCCCTCCACACATACACACACTGGCCTGTGCTTTGCCCCAGGCATGAAAACACTTTTCTTCCAAAGGGCTATCTGGGCAGAGGTGAGGGGCCCTGCATCTCTCTCATCCTCCAGCTGGGCCTGATGGAGACACCTTACACCAAGGTTGCCGGTGGAATCTGGGGTCACTTGTCTGGTTGGAGACCTCACCTTGTCTTCTTCCATAGTCACCACCTAACTAGCCAGCCTGCTGTCCCTGGAACTCTCCCTGATCTTCCATCTCACCTGTGCCAGCATGGCCCCTGCATGGCCTCGCTCTCAACCAGCTCCACCTGTGCTCTTTCCATGGCAAACAAACTTCCCCCCTCAGCATCATCACCGAATACCCCTTCTACCTTTTGCCTCGGCAGAAACCTGGCTGTCCCTTGGGAGGCCAGGTCTCCTTCAGGACATGTGAAAAAGGCAGCTCAGGCTCTCATACCACCGAGGCCCAGAGAGGAGGTGTGCTTCTGGCTCCTCTGTTCACATTTCTGACCACGAAACTCTCTTCCTTCAAAGGCCGTGCCATCCAGCAGTCCCACCCTCTGTCCTTCCTCACTGCTGTTATCTTCTAGCCAATTGGTCACTTATCCACTTTCAGTGAAGACTTTGGCATCTGGCCAGCTACTTCCCTGGCCACATCCTGGATCTTGTCCCCAGAACGCCACCTCTGGAATACTGATCCAATTTACTGAACACCTACTAAGCGCTAGGCATGGTGGTAGGTGCTGGAGACTCCAAGATAAATAGGACACAGTTTATCATGTAAATCTTAAAAGTTCCAGAATCTCACTCTCTGACCGGAGCTTTTCAGGTTGGAACTCACTCCCTTAGGCTCACTATACCTGTTCTTCAACCCCATGGAGCACGCCACACTGTCCAATTTCTCCACGTCTATCAGCTCCTCCCTGGTTTCCCTTCCTTCCCCATCCAACCTAGAGTCATACATCACCTCATTGCCCGCTCCCTCTCACTGCTCCCGTCTTGCCTCCCTGCCCTTTGATGGCATCCACGGTGCCACACCCCACCTCCCTAGATCTGTCAAACCATCCACTTGCTCAGGCTGTACCCAGACTACTAAGTGTTGCTCAACGGAAAAAACAACAACAACAACAAAAAACACCATGCATGTAGGGACTTCCCTGGTGGCGCAGTGGTTGGGAATCCACCTGCCAGTGCAAGGGACATGGGTTCAAGCCCTGGTCCAGGAGGATCCCACATGCCGCAGAGCAACTGAGCCCACGCGCCACAGCTACTGAGCCCACATGCCACAACTACTGAAGCCCATGTGCCTAGAGCCCGTGCTCCACAACAAGAGAAGCCACTGCAATGAGAAGCCTGCGCACCACAACGAAGAGTAGCCCCCACTCGCTGCAACTAGAGAAAGCCCGCGCGCAGCAACGAAGACCCAACGCAGCCAAAAATAAATAAATTAATTAATTAAAAAACCAAACCAAAACAAAAAAACATGCATGTTGTTGATGCCACAGATTCAAGCAAAATGGATCCAGCAGTGTATCAACAAATAATAATACACTTCGATCAAGTTTATGTTCATCTCATGAAGACAAGGAAATCTGTTAATACAAATGACTACATAAACGTTAAAGAAGAAAAATCATGTGATCATCTCAATACATTCTGGAAAAATATTTGAAAAAAAAATTGATTCTTGTTCCTCCTTTCCTGATCATTAAAAAAAAAGTCTCAGTAAGTTAGGAATAGAAGGAAACTTCCTTAATTTGCTTTTAAAAACCTTACTGGGGGAATTCCCTGGCGGTCACTGCCAAGAGCCCGGGTTCAAAAAAAAAAAAAAAAAAAGCGACAGTGACAAAGTATTAGAAAAACATTCCTATGAAAGTTAGGAACTAGGCAAGGATATTTACTATCTCATTACCTAAATTCACGTCCTCTCCAATGCAATAAGAAATGAAAAAGACATAAAAGATATATGCATTGGAAAAGAAGCTACGCATCTCTCACTAAATATAGATTATATAATTTTCTACTTAGGAAACCCAGGAAAATCCACTGAAAAAATGATTCCTGACCTCTTCTCTGGACCTACCCGGGCAGCTCCGTCCCAGTAGGAAAAGGTGACCTCAGCAGGACAAAAGAAACGCTGGCCTGCTCACGCTGGGCTGGCAGACCCCACAGATTGGGGGATGGTCTTTGCCCACAAATGCATTTGCTTCTTTTTCTGATTCCCTAAGTCCCCCCTTCTCAGAGCCCCCAAGAGCTCCCCACTGCCACGGGTCAAAATCCAAGCTCCTCAATGTGGCACTCAAGACTTTTCTGGGTCTGTCCCACTTCATATGTGGATGCTGGACCCCTCTGTGCTCATTCAGTCAGCTCCCTCAGCTTCCAAATGTGTCATCTGCTGCCCTCCCTCCCCTCAGCTCCAAATGCCTGCTATCCTTCCCAGGACCACTGAACAGGGAGGCCAGGGCAGCAGGTGGAAGGACTCAGGGTCCCGGGTGAAGAGGAAGGGAGGCTGAGTCTGAGGGCCTGGAATGGGACCGGCTGATCCTCACCTGATGGTATCTTCCAGACGCCCCTCCCCCAGGTGCCGCAGAAACATGGCCTGGAGGTCGCTCCAGTACAATGTGCCCTGGTGGGAGTCCGGGCCCAGCTCATGGTTCACGTCCTCGCTGACCACCATCACGTCATCCCCACACGCCTGGCAGGACCCCCGGAAGACCACGTAGCCCAGGAGGAAGGCTGGTGGGTGGCAAGATGGAGATTCTCCTTGTGCCCCTCCCTGGACCCCAGATCTCCCCCCCAGCCCAGACCCTCCACTGGGGGTGGGGATGACTCTCACCCCCAGTGAAGATCAGTAGGGCTGTCAGGACCAGGTAGGGGGCGGCTCTTCGTCCGGCTGCTGCCCAGAGTCTGGGGTTTTGCCGAGCTGGTCGAGAGCCCAGGGGCTCGGGGCCCCTCAGCTCCATGGGGAAGATGTGGGCCGGTAGCTCGGTCCCCTCCTCCCTTTCTTCCTCTTCCTCCTCCAGGGGCCCCTGCTGGGTGCCCTCCACACGCTTGTAGATGGTCTGAGAGGGTCCTGGGGACAACCTTTGCTGTAGGGGCGTGGTGGACATGAAATCGGGGAAGGAGGCCTGGAGGATGGGGAGGAATCTGGCAATAACAGGGTCAGTGACTTTGGGGTGCCATGAGCACAAGGCAGGGGAGAGGGTCCCAAGAGGCACGCTGGAGGGGAGAGTAGGAGGTGGGAAGGGGAGGGGCCAGCCTTGGGGTTTGGGAGGGGACTGAGGACCTGGAGAGAAGGCCTAAGGGTCTCCCAACCCCACTCTATCTTACCGCTCTCTGGAGTAGACCCCAAAGCCGCTCCATGCTCGTGCCCCCTCCTGAGCCCTGCAGTCTGTCCCCCACCCCCAGTGATAAACCGTTTGTGGGAGCCCCAAGAGGCCCCTTATCAGCCCTGGCAGGCAGCCTGAGCCCAGGCCCTTCTCTGCCTCCCCCCGTCCCAGGGTGGGGGCACAGTCCGGGCTTCAGGTCAGCCTTCCAGACACGGCTCCCAGCCCAGGCTAGAGGATGAGGGGCTGTGCCCTCCCCTGCCAATCCCTCCGCAGTCCCACTCCTGCCCTCTTCTTGCAAAACAATCAATTTTTTGGCCTTGGGGCAGACTTTGGCCTCTAGTTCCCGTCAAGGCTGGGGGAGGAGGGCTGATGGCTGGGGAAGGCGGAGATATGGATGCCCCCTCCACCCTCCTGCTTCCTCCCCTCCCAATGTCCTTGGGGACTCCTTCGTAAGCTCCCCACCATGAACACCTCTGCCCCTTCCTCATCTGGCTTGCAGGCTCCCCAATACCCAAGCCCTGTATGTAACACATTAGCTGCCCTCCCAGTGGAATCCCTAGCTGAAGGGGCCACAGTGGTGTGACCTGGGGTTTGGCCTGGCCATGTGGGTGTCTGTCCCATTGGAATCAGGCTGCAAGGGGGGTCCAGGCTCCTGCTGGCTGCTGGGGAGGGAGGTGCATGGGTGGGAGCACATGGTCAGGCAGGACCGGTGAGTGCTCCAGGATGGGGATCCTGCCTGGAGTCAGGGATCTGTGGATCAAGGCCCACCAGGCATCAGTGGAAAGAGTCCTGGCCAAGGCATGGGCAGAGCTGGGTAACGTTGGACAAGTCATGGTCCTCCCTGGGCACCTGCGCCTCTTTGGTTACCAAAGGACTTGGACCACACGGATTTCTATCTCTTTGGGGTCTGGGGACCTCAGAACACAGGCACAAACTGCTAAGTTTTACCTGCAGTTTCAGGCAGGGGGCAAGGAGCTCTGGAATGGAAGGGCTCAAGGGCCCGGTGTCGGGGTCTTCCTGGGAGACCTCAGTTCCTACCCGAGTTGGGAGACAAGTTCTGAGCTGCTGGGGCGTACCGGTGCCACATTCCCTGTCCCACTCTTGTCACCGCCTAGCGCCCCGGAAAAGACAGCGCAGTCCCGTCTCACCTGAGCTGTGGGTCCAGGGGTGCTTAAGTGCGGCCTCCCGGGAGGCCCGAGGCCCCGCCCACCCAAGGTCCCACCTCCGGCCCCGCCTCTGGGGCGGCTCCTCGGCTCCGCCCCGCCCCTACCGCCGCATCCTCTCTCCTGCTCCCACTTCCCGCGGTAGCTCAGCTCCTCGCTGGGAGCCTAATTGAGCGACTTTCCCGGGTTCTCGCTGCGTGATCCTCCCTGGATTGCGGCCCCTTTGAAACCTGAGGCATCCGTGGCTCCTACGGCTCTGCCCCCGCCCGCAGACCTTGCCCTGGCGTCCACCGTGCGATTCCGAATGGGTATAGGTGTGGTCCTCCCTTCTCCTCTCTCCAGACCCCTGCCCCCACTGCCCACCCCCAAAGAGGCCAACTTTTTTTTTTTTTCTTAAAACATTTTTACTCCTTTCAACCCAGAAACGTCACAATCTAAGAGGACGAGTGGGGAAGGGAAGAAAAGCGGGCGCTGGGAGCGTTGGGGGCTTCGATCTGCGCTGGCGGAGCGGAGGTGGGGGAAACCATCTCCTTGCTTTCGCGTTCCCTCCCCCACCGCTGCAGGCGGGCCTGTGGATGGGGAGCGGGCGCCCTCAGGGGCACTTCCGCTCCACACACTGCTTCCCGCCCTCCTCATATTCCTGCTTGGAGATCCACATTTGCTGGAAAGTGCCCTGGGTCGAGGGGGCGACATCGGCGGTCAGGGAGGCCCTGGAGAGAGGGAGAAGCGCCTCCCCACACTCCTCCCGCGCAGGCTCGACCCCTCGGAACCGCCTCCTCTCAAGCCCAAAGCCCTCCCGCAGCCACCAACTTGCCCCATCTTCCTGTCCCCTCCTTCGTATTCAGAGGGCGAATGCCCGCTTCATATCGTTCAATCCACGATTCATTCATTCAACAAGTATTTATTGAGCACCAGTCTGCCCGGGGCCCAGGGCTGTTCTCGAGCTGGGAGGTGGAGCTTACAGCCCCAGGCCAGCCAACCGGCGCCCCAACACTCCACATCCCTTCTCCACCAGATACCCTATCACTCCATCAGGCCTTCCAAACACGCCAAGTCGCCCTCCTTCCCAAGAAAAATCTTTCCTCCTCCCTCCCCACCATTCCGACACCACCTAACATCAGGATATTAGGATGTCATCACTTTGGCGCCCCACCTCCACCCTCCCGCTGAAACAAGCGCCTTGAGGGTCTCCAGCCATGGCATTTCAGACTGCACCCTCTCTGTGGTTGTCCTGCCTCTGCCTGAAAGTTAGTGTGTGTGTCCCTGCTTCTGTCCCTTGGCGTGTCCAGGAAGAACACGCCTTCCTGGACCAGGTCATTCCCCTCCCTTCTGCTCACGTGCCAAAGCCCCACCCTTCCCACCATCTCTGGTTTCCAGTGCGAATCTCCGCGCTGAGTTCCAGACCCAAATACAGTAAGCCCCCTACATACCAACGAGTTTCCTTCTGAGAGCATGTTCTTAAGTCCAATTTGTTCCTAAGTCTAACAAAGTTAGCCTAGGTACCCAACTAACACAATCGGCTATATAGTACTGTACTTTAATAGGTTTATAATACTTTTCCCACAAGTATATTATGTCTGCTGAAATAAATATAGATACTAGGGATCCAAAGAAATCATAAAGACCACACATAATACTGAACGCAGTTTTAACAAATGTGGTCACAGTGAAGTAACTGGATTAAAAAGATGGTATCTGATTTTTATCTATCATTCCAATATCTATAATATCTAATGTACATTCCTATTCAAAATTCTTCAGAGTGAAATTATTTTATGGGCTTGAAATGTAAGTTTTAAAGAAATATTTTATTCTAAGGTTGCATATTCTAAGAAGTTCTGCACTAGTACCAATGAAATGAACACTTCTATTTTTTACTAGTACTGTACTACTGTACTCTATACAGTACTGTACAGTAAAGTACACAAAAGCACAATCACTTGTGGAGGATACACGCATGTGACAATGTACGCCAGACACGTGAACTATGTGATTGGACATGCGAACGCACATTCGCATCTTTGAAAGTTTGAAACCCGAAGGTTCATAAGTAGGGGACTTACTGTAGTCAGCTGTCTTTGGACACCTCCTCCTCAGTGTCCCCTGGGACCTCACCCTCAACATGTCCACAGCTGTGTTCACTATCTTCGCCCACACCTGCCCCAAACCTGCTTCTCTGGTCTTTCTCACCTTCTACAGTTGCCCTGTCCAAATCCAGTGGCCATTCGCTACATGGAACACTTGAAATGGAGCTATTGAGCACTTGAAATGTGGCTAGCCTGAAATGAGATATGCTCCACATGTCGAATATATACCGGATACGGAAGACTAAATCCAGAGAAAAGAATGTAGAACAATTTCATATTTATATTGGTGACATATTGAAATGATAATACTTTGGATATATTGGATTAAATACGATATATTCTTAAAACTTAATTTCACATGTTTCTTTGGACTCTTTTTAAATATGGCTACTAAAAAATTTTAAATGACATATGTGGCTCACATTACATTCCTCTTGGACAGAACTGCCAGGAGCTAGCATCCTGGGCCTCGTCCTTGACCCCGTTCCCTCTTACCTCGCGTGTCCAAACAGTGTCCACATTCTGTCAGTCAGACCTCTGATAAGCTTTCAATTCCACCCCCTGATATCCGCTCCGCCGTCAAACGCAGGTCACAGTGGAGACCACAGCAGCCCTCTCCACTCTCTGCTCTGCAGCCCAGGTGAGCTCACTCAACTCAGATCTCAACGCATCTGCCCACTGCCTTTGGCCTTGCCTGGCTCCCCCCAGGAGCCAAGCACCCTCTCTCCCACTTTGCCTCATAAGTTCTTACTCACTCTTTCATCTCAGCTTGAGTGCCCCTTAAGAGGCCCTTCCTGACCCCTGAACGAGATCAAGTCTTCCTTTGAAGGAACACCCCACACTTTGTGATGACCTCCTGTTTAATTGTCTCGGCTTCCAGACTGTTCCCATGCACAGAGGCGGGGACTAGGTCGGGCTGTCTGTCCACTTCAGGTGCACAGGAGGCCCTCAACAACTGTGTGACTGACACACGCTCAGCCCTGAGCTAACTTCAGGGGTTCAGTCTCCTGTCACTCTGACCATTGTTTCTGTCTCCTTGGGGGCACCCACTCTAGTGGATATCCTCCTTGTCCTGTCATGGCCCTGCTGTCCCCCTCTGTGTGGCTGACACCTGCCCCCCCAGATGCAGTTTGCATCTTCACCTCTCGCTCAGCGTCTTGCCTCTATCCCAGCAGCTGGTCCAGACTGAACTCCCCACCTACCGCCCCAGAACCAACCTGCCAGCCTCCTTCTGTTTGCCCCTTGCTCACCACCCCATCCCCACTGCTACCCATTCCATGACTCCAGGACAATAGGAAGAACCTCCTGGCAAGGTCCCCTCACATCCAGCTCATACCCTGATCCCCAAAGACTCATGTCTGACATAACCTTCCCAAACGTGCCTGTGGCCGTCACATCACCTTGCCCCAAACCTTCAGGGTCTCACCCTGGCACATAAGACCACCACAATCTCATCCCAGCCAACCTCTGCGGCTTCCTGTCCTCCACTCCTTGATTTGTGTCCTGATGTAGGATCCACCTTTCTGGGAGCACTGACTGCCCTTTCATAAATGTTTGTTGAATGAATGAATGAGGAGGCAGGCAAGGCGATGGGGGCTGTCTGGATCTGCCCTTCCCCACATTCAGCGCTAGGCCAGGCCCCTCCCCTCTCACCAGTGAGGCCAGGATGGAGCCCCCGATCCAGGGGCTGAACTTGCGCTCCATGGTGCTGTTGCTGGCGATGAGCTTCAGTCTCATGCTCTGGGGAGAAACAGGGGCTGTGGGAAGCAGACACCTGGCTTCTGGGAAGGGACAGGGCTGGGGGTAGGGAAGACTGGGAAGCCACAGCAGGAAGGGGCCACTCTGGTAGCCAGAACGTTTGCTTGATGTGTGGGAAGGAGGAAGGACTTGGTCCTGAAGGGCTGAGCCAGGACTGGAGTCCAGCGCCCTGGCCAGGGGTGGGTTCCTACCGGTGGAGTCTTCTGGGAAAGCTCTCGATTGAGCCTGTCAGTGAAGCCCTGGAGCAGCGTGTTCCCACCAGTGACAATGACACTGCCGTACAGGCCCTGAGAGCAGGGAGGAGGAGTGAGCAGTCACGGGACAGCCCCTCCCTCCCCCCCGCTTCTCCTGGGCCCCTCTGCCAAGACTCAGGCTTGGGCCTCACCGGGCGAATGTCAATGTCGCACATGCCGATGCTGGTGGTTACCACGTGGCCCACACCTAACATGGTGTTCCCCGAAAGGCCCTGCAGAGAAAGGTGACTGGGCTTTGGGCCCTCTGTCCCCTCTTCCAGACCTCTGTGATCCTTCCCAGCTTCTCCCACACCCCAGGATCCAGGGCCCTCCACCCAGCCCCACCTTGACATTGGAGGGATCAAACAGGCCCTCAGGGATGCGGAGTCGCTCCGCACCATAGTCTGTGTTGTAGCCATTGGGCATCTCGTAGTGCACTGTGGGCATCTGCGCAGCCACCCTGGCCAGGAAGGAGCAAGACTCTGCTTGGGGGTGCTCCCAGAAGGCCAGTGGTCCCCCCTGAGCTCCAGGCCTGCCCCCTTCCCCACCCCACCCCGCCAGCCATGAGCTGCACTTACTGCTCGTCATAGGGAGAGTCTGAGACCTGCAGCACGGAGGCCTGGAAGTCCTGGATCACCTCCTGAGAACCCAGGGAGGTGGTGAGGGCTGGGTTCCCACCTCAGGCCCCACCGCACCCCGCCTGCAGGGCCTCTGTCCCTCCCCGCTGCTCATGGCAGGGGACTAGGAGATGGGGGGGCGGGGCTTTTGGGGGTTTCTCCAGCGCCTCACATTGCACATGTAGTTATGCCAGGACTTGGAAACCTGGGGTAACTTCTCCTTCTTCTTCCAGTTTGGGGGGGCGCCCTCCCGTACGGGCTCCTGTGGGGACACAGCCTGTGAGCACCCCTCCCCATCCCACACTGGCCCAGCCCACCCTGACCGCACTGCCAGCTCTGCAGCTAACGGGCACTGGGTTCTCTGCTCTGTTGCCCAGAAAAGGTGTTTCTCCCCCTTCCCTGTTAGAGGAGAGAGAACGGGGAGAGCCCATCCCCACAGATGCCATGTGTGCAGTGGGTACAGCTGATCTGAAAGGCTTTGGTCAGAGAAGATTGAGGGCCTGGGGAATCCAGTAGGTGCCAGACCTTAAGGAAACAGCCTTTTATGGATCCATGTTCCACGTGGGGGTCCCTTGCATACAGTGTCTCATTTAACACTCGCGGCAGCCCTACGTGCTGTTATTCCATTTTACAGGGGAGGAAACTGAGGCTTGGGAGCTTCAGTCTCATGCTCTAGGTCACACAGCTCTTCTGTGGCAGAAGCAGACCTTGAACCTGGGTCTACTGGACACCAGAACCCACCACACTGACCCTCACATACACATCCTGCTAGCAGTTGGCTGTGGGACCTCGGCCATATCCCTCAGCCTGTCCAGATCTCTGACGCCTCAATTGCAAATTGAGGCCTGAGGGTCCTTCTGGGGCCTGGTTGCTCCCCACCCTGATATCTGATGGGTCAGTAGGTCGACAGTCATAGGGTCAGTGCCCAGGACATCCCAGAGGCTCCACCTTGGCTGCGATCATGTAGGGCGGGATGATGTCAATTGCCATTTCCTGGAAGAGCTCTCGGCACTGCATGGAGATGAAGTCCCCTGCCAGGGGTGACTTGACAATGCCTGGAAAGGACGGGTTGTCAGGGCCTGGTCCCTCAAGGCGCCCCCGACCCCTGCCGAGGCCCCACCTTGCTGCAGGACGTAGCCATCGTGCACTGGAATGGCCGTGGTGTGGGTGGCCCCACTGTCCAGCACCAGACCTGTGGAGCGTCCATTTGCAAAGCTGGTGTGGGATGGGTAGGTCAAAGAGACAGCAGCAGCAAGAGGGGGCTGGGACCCGAGTCTGGCCTAGTCACTCTCTTCTTTCCTGGATCCAGCCCATTCCCAGTCTGCAAATCTCTCCTTCTAGTTTGTGACCCATCTGTTAGAGAAAGGCAGCTGAGACCCTTGTCACTTTTTTCTTGTCTGAATCACACTCTCTTCCTCTATTCCTTCCTTTTGAGCTCCCAGCCTCTCTTTAGGTTTAGTTCTATGTCCCATGGGCTCTCTGAAATTAGGGGCTATATCGTTCCACTGCCTAGCATAGGGTTCAATGCAAGGCAGATCCTTAAATAAAATAAATGCTGATTGGCTGCTTGGGAAGGGAACAAACACGTCAGTGTCATATACCCTTCCCTCCTCCCTCCAGCCCCAGCCCCTGCTGCCTACCTGTCCCTACTCTCAATGCTCAGCCTGATCCAAGGAATGGGAAAGGGTCGCTGAGCTGGCCACTCCAAGGTCCAAGGCACTTAGCCCCCATCCAGGATATTACTCTCCATAGAATCAGGCCCAGCCTCCAGCTCAGCACGCCACACACCCCACCCTGACCCTCCACTCTGGCAGAGTAGCTTAACCCAGTGGATACGCAGTAAGCACAGCCGTCTTGCACAAGAAGAAGGCAGGAATGTTGTACTGCTCGAACATCAGCTCTGTCAGCTTCTCCCGCTTGGCCCGTGTGTTCCACTGAGGAGAAAGTGCAAGAGGGGAAGATTCAGGACGGGAAAGGCACCGATCCACGTACACACCCCCCACCCCAACACGTGTCTTGCGCTGAGGACAGAGGTCAGGTCCCCTGACCCTCATAGATCTTTAGAATGTGAGAACTATAAAGAACTTTAAAGATCACAATTCAAACTCAACTGAAGAAAACAAAACTCAGAGAGGGAAACTGGCCAAGATCACACAGAAAGCTCTTGGTCGAGCTGGGTCTAGAGTCACAGTCTCTTGACTCGTAGCCCAGTGCTCTTGATTGTGCAATACACACTTCAGCCCCACTACCCCCAGCCGCCAGTACATCCCTCTTCCTCACTCTAATCATCTCAGAGGCAAGAAAGCTGAGGAAGAAGATTTCTGGGTAAAAATGTTGGATTGAATACAAACATCTACTTTTATTCCCTCCCAAGATCCCAGCAAAACTATAATAGAGGGGGAATTAATTTAAAAAACAACAACAAAAAAAACCAAACTCACAAAAGCCAACAGGCACATACAAAGATGCTCAATATTTTTAGCCATTAGGGAAATGCAAATCAAAAGCACAATGAGATTCCACTTCACACCCACTAGGGTGGTGATAATAATTTAAAAACAAGACAAAACGAAAAAACAGAAAATAACAAGTGTTGGAAAGGATGTGGAGAAATCAGAACCCTTGTCCATTGCTGTTGGGAAGGTTACATGGCTCAGCTGTAGAAAATGATTGGCAGTTCCTCAAAAAATTAACATAGAATTATCACATGCCCCAGCAATTTCACTCCTAGTTATATACCCAATGGAATTGCAAACAGGTACTCAAACTCAAGCTGCCCACAGCAGCACTATTCACAAGAGCCAAGGTGGAAATAACTCAAATGTCCATCAGCAGATAAATGGAAAAACAAATTGTGGTATATCCATACAATGGAATAGCACTCAGTCAGCTACAACATAAATGAGCCTCGAAAACATTACGCTAAGTGAAATGATACAGACATAAAAAGTCACATACTGTATGATTCCATTTATATGAATGATCCAGAATAGATATATCCATAGAGACAGAAAGTCAATTGATGGTTGCCAAGGGCTGGGGGCAGGGGGAGTGGAGAGAAGCTGCTAAATGAAAATGGGTTTTCTTTGGGGGTGATGAAAATGTTTTGAAACTAGATAGAGGTGATGGTTGCAGAACATTGTGAATGTATTAAATGCCACTGAATTTTTAACTTAAAAAAGGTTAATTTTATGTCATGTGAATTTTTCCTGAGAGAGAGACAGAGAGGCATAAACCCTTAAAGGTTGAGAAGAATAAGAAATGAGAAAAGAGCAACAAATTTTTGAAGGTTGGAAATCAGTTAGGTGAGCAGTAACTGACTTAACAGATTCAAGAATGCTGACTCCTAAACTGGTAGTGGAAAAAGCCAACAACAGCCTGTGTTAAATGGCAGAATCCTCACAGGGATTGGGAATTGGTAGTTCTGAACTTCCAGGAACTTCCAGGTACCTCTGGAAGTGTAAGGAAAGGGGAAATAAAATAAGATTGTTTAAAGCTATTCAAGTAACAGATCCCTAAACTCTCATCCTAATTCCATGTCACTAGGCTATTGCCCACTCCAACCTCAGCAGAAGAGTGGAAGTTTATTCTCTGGAGAGAGTAAAACTGAGGGTCTCTGAACTGGTGGGACACTTGTCACTGTTGGGAGTGAGGACACTATACTTAAAAGAGGGGAATTAAGTGATGCCATGCATATTGAATGCTGATAACATCAGCCCTATTTGCTCACTTGGCTTCCAGAAAGGGGTTGGGCAGTCCTGTCTTCAGGTTGGAAGTCTTCCCTGTGAGTTACATCAAAGATCTAAAAATGCAACATCCCAGTCAGACCATCCTATAACAAAGACTGCAGTCAGCAAGTCCCCCTTCCCAATCAGCTTTTTAGTCCCCCATTCCTAAACATATGCAGACAACCAAGGATTTGTGGAAATCTGAGAAAAACCTAGGAAATGAGATAAAGACTCCCAAGAAAGGGCAGGGAAAAAAAGCAACTTGGAAGAACAATAATTATACAAGGAGATGAAAACTTCCAAAGACAAAACTAATAATATCCCTATGAGATAACAAATAATATTGCACCCATGAAATAAGAATAGGATGCTTTAAAAAGTAACATTCATGGAATAATAAAGACCTCCCGGGAAATAAAAATACAGGAGCAGGAATGAATTAAAAACTCAATAGAAGAGTTGAAAAACAAATTGAGGGAATATCTTGGAAATTAGAGGAAAAAGATAAAGAGATGGAAAACATAACAGAAAAGATGAGAACATTAGGAGACCAGTTCAGGAGGTACAAAATCCAAATAATAGGATTTCTCAAAAGAGAGAACAGAGAAAATTGAAAATAATAAATCATCAAGTAAGTAAATTGTTTTCACTGAGTTGAAAGACATAGGTTTCCAAAATAAAGCGACACATTGAGTGTCCAGAGCCATAGACAAAAATAAACCAATATAATATTGTGAAATTGTAAAACACTGAGGACAAAGTGAAAATTTTATAAACTCTAAGAAAGAAAAATAAGTTACACCAAAGGATCAGGAAATAAATGTTTTTGGCCTTCTTGATGGTAACAGTAGATGCCAGAAGACATTGGAGAAGTGCCTTCAAGATTCCAAAGAAAAATGATTTCCAGCCTGGAGTGTTATACCTAGCTAAACTATCAATCCAAGGTTAGACATGCAAGGTCTCAAAAATGTTACTTCTTATGACCTTTCTACGGCAGTTAGTGGACGATGTGCCCCATGAAAACAAGGAAGAAAATCAAGAAAAGGAGTCATGTGATACAGGAAACAGGACTTCTAATACAGGAGAGGGGCAAAGTGTTTCCTTAAGATGATGGTGAAGGGAGATGTCAGGATGATAGCTACATCTTCTGCATAGAAGGTAACTAGTCCAAAGCAGAGCAGGTCAGTGGGCTCCTGAAGAGATTTCTTGAAGAAGAAATTGATAGAACACCTTAAGGAATTAATGTCTTGAGAAAAGATATAGATAACTGATGAACAATTTAGGGCCACATTATTAAGTAGATACAAAAACTAAGGAAAACAGAACCAAGACAATTTTCAGTGCTAGAGAAAACAAAAAGTTGCACAGGAAAGGAAAATAAACCACAGTTTATTGCTGGTTCAGGCCTGATTAGCATACATAATAATAAGAGTGTAATTACTGAATATTGATCTTAAAAAACAATTAAAACCCTAAACTACAACTGTACTTTAGGTAAGAAATAAGAAATGTGTGTGGTATGGGCTGGGGAGGAAAGAGAGCCAAATGCTCATTTTCTATAGTGGGAAATCCACAGATAATGTTTAAAGCTAAAAAATTCACAATCAGCTATTTAAGTGTGATATTTAGAGATATAAAAGGTAATGGCAGGACTTCCTGGTGGTCCAGTGGTAAAGAATCTGCCTTACAATGCAGGGCACATGGGTTCGATCCCAGGTCTTGGAACTAAGATCCCACATGCTGCAGGGCAACTAAGCCCACGCGCCTCAGCTAGAGAGCTCATGTGCCCTGGAGCCTGCATGCCACAACGAGAGAGAGAAAATACGCACGCCACAACTAGAGAGAACCTGCGTGCCACAACGAAGAGCCCGCGCCGCAATGAAAGATCCAGCATGCCGCAACTAAGATCCGACGCAGCCAAAAAAATAAATAAAAAAAATAAACAGGGGCTTCCCTGATGGCGCAGTTGTCAAGAATCCGCCTGCCAATGCAGGGGACACGGGTTCGAGCCCTGGTCCGGGAAGATCCCACATGCCGCGGAGGAACTAAGCCCGTGCGCCACAACTACTGAGCCTGCACTCTAGAGCCCGCGAGCCACAACTACGGAGCCCACGCGCCTAGAGCCTACGCTCTGCAACAAGAGAAGCCACCGCAAGAAGCCTGCGCACCGCAACAGAGAGTAGCCCTCACTCACTGCAACTAGAGAAAGCCTGCGCGCAGCAACAAAGACCCAATGCAGCCAAAAATAAATAAATAAATAAATAAATAAATTTATTAAGAAATAATAATAAATAAATATTTTTTAAAGAAGGTAATAGCTAGTGGGAAGCAACTGCATAGCACAGGGAGATCAGCTCTGTGCTTTGTGACCACCTAGAGGGGTGGGATAGGGAGGGTGGGAGGGAGGGAGATGCAAGAGGGAAGAGATATGGGAACACATGTGTATGTATAACTGATACGCTTTGTTATAAAGCAGAAACTAACACACCATTGTAAAGCAATTATACTCCAATAAAGATGTTAAAAAAAAAAGGTAATAGCAAAAAAGAAAAAAAAAAAGCTAAAAGAGAGAAGAGCAACTGCCTCTGGAAAAGGGGCAATAGAAGGAGGAGGCTATGAATGGCATTTTTTTTCTTAACATACTTTATAAAACAAATTGATTCTTTACATGTATATATAATATTGACAAAGAATTTAAGTTAAAAGGTCATAAAAGGACTTGGGGTGGTGGGGCAGTGTATAAGGTTGACTGGGGGAAGGGCAAGTGGATAGAGCTGGAGGAGAGAGGGAGGCATGGAGACTAAACCAGGCAGGAAGGAAAGTGGCTGAAGATGATGGAGTTGGAAGGAAAGTTTGAAAAGCGAAGTGGAATGAGTGATGGCTTGAGGAGAGAGGTGAATGGTGGGCCCCAGGGCTTGACTAGCAGCTGGATGAGGCACTTACCGGGGCCTCGGACATGAGCACTGGGTGCAGATTTGGCTCAGACTTGACGTGTTTGCTGTAGGTGTGATCCAGGATCGCACGGAAGCACTCCCAGTCCTCGACTGGGGCCAGGAGACCAGTGGAGAGATGAGGGTGGGCGGGCAGGAGTCCAGGGACAGGAAGGAAAGGAAGGAGGGAAGGAAAATCCGGGGGAGGGGAAATAAGACAAGCTCCAGCAGAAGTCCCCCCTTCCCAGGAATCTGGTGGCCCCTGGTTAGGAACCAGGCAGCTGTGGGAAGAAGTGAGGGCATCCCTGGGACTTGGGTCGCTGCAAGGAAGACTCTGTGGATGTGGGGTGCTGTGCCCCAGGTTGTTGGGTGTGGGCTCTGAGTCTGTGTCAGGAGGCAGTGGGTGGGGGCCCCGTACTCATGCCATTCTTGAGGGGTGACATGACCTCCGCTCCATCCCGAGGCACGTGGAGGGCATTGGTGTCGATGTGAAAGATCTTCCCTTTCTTCTCCTTCTCCCCCTCCAACTCCAGCCCGCCCCCCTCCTCCGCGGCCAGCAGCCCCACCGTGGTGGGGAAGTCAGCCTGGAGGGGGGCATGGGCGGAGAGAAATCAATCTCTTGCCCGGTTCCAGGCCCATGGCAGGGCCCTCAGCCCACCCCTGGGTTTACTCCCGCATTCCCACTCAGCAAAGCTTCTCTCTGGGCTCCGAGAGCCCTGGATCACCGGGAAGCCTGGAGGGGAGCCCTAGGTTTTGGGGAGGGGGCTGGAAGGCTCACCTTGGGGCAGTCCTCCCCAGCGTACCCAGCGCGGACTGAGAAGGAGCCAATGTCAAAGACCAGCGCCCCCACCTCATCTGTGCGGGGAGACAGACTTGTGAGGGGATCTCTCCCAAACTGTCTCCTCTTGGATTGTTCCGAAAGGAGGTCAGGGCAGAGCCACCTTCAACGCCGGACGGTGCGGGTGGGAGCTCGGCCAACAGTTTAGGGTCCTGGGAGTGAGGGTCAAGACTCCAAAGTCCCTTTCTGCTCAGTGGCCGTTTTCAGGCCACTCTCCTTGCTGGGCTGGGGGCCGGGCGGTGGTGGGTTGAATGGTAGAGAGGTTGGGCCCGGTGCGCGCGAACGTCCGGGGGCGGGGGTCGAAGGTGGGAGTGGCGCAGGACGCAAACCAGGGGCTAGACCTGCTCGAGCGCCGAGGTGCCAGGCCCCAGGGTGCCCAGAGCTTGGGTCTCGCGGGTTCGGGGCGCTGGGATTCGGGCGAGGCCGCGCCAGGCTGGAGAGCCCGAAGCCCGGGGCTCGCTCACCTCCGCCGTAGACGCCCCCGCTCATAGTGCCCTCTCGGCGCTGCTCGCGGCCCGTGGGCGGCGGCGGGATCAGCACCGAGGCTGCCGGACAGCTCCCGGGACCCCGGGCGGGGCGGGGCTCGGGGCGGCCAATCGGGAGGCCAGGCTCCCCGCCCCCAACGGCGCCGCCGATAGGCTGAGAAGCCAGACAATAACCCGGCAGGGGGCCGCTGCTTTAAAGAGGCAGACACCTCAACCTTAGGCGCCGGGGAGGGGATTAGCAAGCACCTCGAGGCCGGCCCTAATGGATAGGCTGGCAGAGAGCAGGAGCGCGCAAGAGATGGAGACCTTGTCCATTCGGAGACTGTAGGGTGACTGACGGGGCCCCTGCTCCCTTACTTTTTAAAATGGGGTCTAGGAAAGGGCGCCGTAGTCTCCGAGACGCGTCCATTCTCAGGCTCCTGAGCGAGGTTCTGCCATACCCAGGACTGAATGAAATCACTGGGAGAGGGAGGAAAGGGAAGGAGAGGGAGAGGTACAGGAAGGGGTTGTCTCCATTTTCTCCCTGTTGCTTGCCACCGTTGTCTTTCTGATGGTCCCTCTTTTCCTCGCTGGTCCTCTGGTGCCTGGGCCTTATACATACACACGTGTATGCACATGTACACACGTTCACACATGGCGCTCAGCTAACCCAGCTTTAGCTTCCTTTCCCTCTCCCTCTCTTTTCATCTGTTCTTCTCAGGAGTTATTTATCAAGCAAGTAGATTTTCCCCTCATAGGCTCCTAGGTCCTTCTTGGCTCCTGGCATGAGGCCATCTCCACAGCAGTTTTGAAAGAGAAGGCGAAGGAGTGGCTCTGACAGCCTGGCTCAGCTAAGAGACTCTTATGTGAGCATATGGGTAGGTGTGTGCCTGTATGTATGTGAGTGTGTCAGCATTCGTGTGCATATGCATATGTGCATGTGTTGGGGGCCCTCCCACCTACTTGTTTAGGGGTGGGGGGCAATAAGACCAGAGATAGCATTGGAAGAGGGTTCTGTGTGATGGCCGGCCCAATGCCCCTGAAGGTTCTCAGCTCATCAGATACTCATTCTGTAAGGGACTCCACCCTTCCTCAGCCAAAGGACAGATGGTTTGAGCTGGCTCATCCGTTACCCACTGGCGACAGTGGCATTTCACATGCCCAGGGTTGGTTCTGAGCCCAGTCCTGGCTCCCCAGACTGGAGGCTTCGGTGGGAGGGGTGAGCTGATTCAGGAGTCGGGAAACAGAAATGTCCCAGAGTGAGCCTAGGTCAGTCATTGTCCTCTATAAATTGAGGCCTGGATGAATTGCAACAGCCCCTTCACCTCTCAGCGCCTCATTTCTTCATCTTTCAAAATGCTGAGGTGAGAATTAAAGGAGAACACTGGAGGGGAAAGTGATTCTATTCATGGTCTGCACCTCTCCTTTTTGTTGACATTGAATGATGTTGCTTCACTTCCCTTGTTAATTCACCTTGTCAATTCCCACTATCCCCTCCCCCATCCCAGTCAGGATCTCAGATTCAGAAACTACCCCAGTCAGGGGAAACCTTACTGATCATGGATACAACTCCTAGATTTTATAGGGATTTCCCCAGATAGAGGCAGGGCCCTGTCTTGAGTCACACAGCCCACTGGGGTGGAGCCAGGACGAGAACTCACATCTCGCATCAGCCAGTTGACAGGTGACCTTGTTTCATAACACCTGTGTCCCTCTGCAAGCTTCACTGTCCCCATTTGTAGAACAGCTGGTGGTGAGGACTCAGTCTGATGCCAGAATCAAGTTCCTGGCTGAGAGCTGGGCACACAGGGCTATTCAGCAAACACTGGGTCTTAAGAAAATCCCTAGGGCATTTTTGAGGCTTTAATATTATTATCCATTTATTCATAAAAATCTGTAGTCTATCTGGTAAAATGATTTTTCCTCTCATGGTTGGTGGAAAAGCGAAAGTCAGCGAACTACCGACTAGACTTGATTTACCGCCCAGTCAACTGTGGCCAATTTCCATTTGTCATAGGATCTGACATGATATTCTATTGCATGATGGAAGTGGTTAAGGTAAAGTTTATTAATATATTTCATTCATCCATTCATTGATTCAACAAATATCTTTTATGCCTACGGTGTGCCAGGCATTGTACAAGGTATGGGAATACTAAGGTGCATAAGATATATTCCTGCTCTCAAGGAGTCTTGGTGCAGTGGGGAGCTCAGACATGCATGAAAGTGGGGTGAAATGGAGGCCCAGAGGAGGGAGGGGCTACCTGTCTCTGAGAGTCCAGGGAGGCTTCTAAAAGTGAAGTTTGAATTGTGAAGGATAAATAGGGGTCACTGGTGAACAAGGTGGGAAAGGTGTTCCGCCCAGAGAACAGGGTAAGCAAAGGTCCATACGTGGAAATAGGAGAGTTGGAGATGAGCTGGTGGCAGAGACCAGCGTCAGGGGAAGATGAAACTAGAAAAATAGTCAAAGACTGACTTGTTTATGCCTGAACCCTGTTTTTACTTAGCAAACACAAAGCATCTGCTATGTGCCAGGCACTGTTATAAATGCTTTACAAATATTAAGTAATTTAGTCCTCATAATGACCCGATCATCATCCCCATTTTGCAAGGGAAACAGAGGCATGGAGAGGTAAATGACTGGCCCAAGTTCACTCAGCTGGTAAGGGACAGCTGAGATTTGAACTGTGGCATGTGAAGAGTATTGGTCCTGGGGAAAATGTTGCCATACTTCTATTCATTTCATAGATGTTCTCCAGGTGCCTGATAGGCACTGGGAATAAAATGGCTCATATAACTTGATGTGACTCTCACTGAGTTTAATGTCTATTTTAGAAGATGGATGATTAAATAGTTAGCTCAATAAAGTCATCTGGAGGTTCTCACATTGGCCAAACCTGAGCACCTGGTAATGACATTGAAGGTGGTAGGACTATGACCCCCAGACCCCACACCTTGGATAGGATTTGGCATCTTGTTTGGGTCTATTCATTGCTTGGTGAGCTCTCACCCAGACCTCTTCCAGACAAGCCAAGTGCCCTGGCTTCCCAGGGAGCCCCTAGTGCAGGTGGCAAGTGCCCAGAAAGAAAGTCCAGTAAACACTGCAACAGGCATGGAGCCAGCACTGCAGTGGGGCACAAACAATGATGTGGTTAGGGAGGCAATATTTAAACTAAGACTGAGAAAATGAAAAATTTCCCAGCTTACAGGAAGTAGAATTGGAATGGGGGGTGGAAGGCATTCTTAATAGAGGGGAAAAGACCCAGCCTCTGTGTCTTGCAAAGAAGTTTGGCCCCTCTCATGGAGTCAGTGGGAAACTACTGCATGGCTTTGAACAGCAAAGTTATACGATCCAACTTGCATTTTAGAAAGATACCTTCTGGCAGCTATTTGGTAGGTTGATTAGAGAAGGACTATCCTGAAAGGCCAGGAAATAGGCAAGAACCAAGGTAATAGCAGCTGGCATACAGTAGAACGGATAGATTTAAGCAATATTGGAGAGGTAGTACTGACAAGATGTATTCACTGATGACATAGACTGCTAGCCTTACATCAATAGCCATCTCCCTCCTTTCTTTTTTTGAAAAATAAATTTATTTATTTTTGGCTGCGTTGGGTCTTTGTTGCTGCGCGTGGGCTTTCTCTAGTTGCGGCGAGCGGGGGCTACTCTTCATTGTGGTGCGCGGACTTCTGATTGCAGTGGCTTCTCTTACTGTGGAGCACGGGCCCTAGGCGCGTAGGCTTCAGTAGTTGTGGCTCGCAGGTTCTACAGCGCAGGCTCAGTAGTTGCAGCGCACAGCCTTAGTTGCTCCGCGGCATGTGGGATCTTCCCGGACCAGGGCTTGAACCCGTGTCCCCTGCGTTGGCAGGTGGATTCTTAACCACTGTGCCACCAGGGAAGTCCCCCTTCTTTCTTCCTTTTTTTTTTTTTTTTGAAATAAATTTATTTATTTATTTATTTTTAGCTGTGTTGGGTCTTCATTTCTGTGCGAGGGCTTTCTCTAGTTGCAGAGAGCGGGGGCCACTCTTCATCGCGGTGCGCGGGCCTCTCACTATCGCGGCCTCTCTTGTTGCGGAGCACAGGCTCCAGACGCGCAGGCTCAGCAGTTGTGGCTCACGGGCCCAGTTGCTCCGTGGCATGTGGGATCTTCCCAGACCAGGGCTCGAACCCGTGTCCCCTGCATTGGCAGGCAGATTCTCAACCACTGCGCCACCAGGGAAGCCCCCCCCCCCCCACCTTCTTTCTTTATGAGCAATGTTTTAACTGGGTATATGGCTACAGACTACATTTCCCAGGCTTCCTTGCATCTGGCCAACTTCTGAATAGAAGTTAGTGGTGTCCTTAAACAGGAAAGAACTCGTGCTTCCATGCCATCCCCCTTCCCAAGAGTTGGATTCAGATACAATAATGGGAAATGCCTGGGCCACATTGGACACAGAGATGGAAGCCACAGGTTGAGGATGGCTGAGATGCCCCACAGTCCTGGAGGATCTATTCTGGGGTTGTCACTTAAGCCACTGAATTTTGGGGACTCTTTGTTCTAGCAGCTTGGACTATAGCCTAACTAACTGACCATCTTTTGGATATGGGGAATGAGGGGGTGAGAAGCTCCTGGGCAGATGGTGGTGCTGTTAACTGGGCCAAGAGATTCAGAGGAGAGGTAGGGTTGGGTAGGGTGGGGTGGGGTGGAAGAGGATTACTTTAGTTTTGAATATGTTGAATGTGAGACATCTGTAAACAGTGATGTGCAGTCACTGTTTTAACAATCAACTCTTCGGGGAAGGGGAATTTCGATCTGAAGCATTTGCTGACTTCCATGGTGTAAATACTCTCACCACAACGATTACAAGTTACTACTATCAACATGACATCATTGAACAAGGAGTTGGGAAGAGAGGTATACAGTGGCCTCTTGTGAGCTGATCCAAGCTAGCACGAGCTGACTCCAGTGCACCACTGTCCATGAACATCCAGGTGGAGATGTTCAGTCTGCAGGTGGACGGACACCAAGCCTGCACGTGGAGACAGAGATCTGAGAGTGATGAGCAATTAAGGGGTGATGAAAGTCCCAGTAGTGATTGGAGTCACCAGTGAATAACATGGAGAGTGAGAAGAGGAGCCTGAAGCTGGGATCCTGAGAAAATCAACGTTTACAGAGTGTCCTGAAGAGGAGAAGCCTGAGAAAGAACAGTCAGAGGGAGGAGGAAGTGTCCCATGACCCACCAGGGCCAGGTTTTCCACATGTGCGCCAGGGCTTCTGCCTTCTCAGAGAGATTGGTCATCCTCTGGTCATCCCCTACCTGTCTCTATCTTCACCTCTCTCTCTTCTCTGTCCTTCTCATTATTATCTTTTTTTATTTTTTATTTTTATAAACAAGGTTTTTATTTTTTTTAATAAATTTATTTATTTATTTTTGGCTGCATTGGGTCTTTGTTGCTGCGCGCGGGCTTTCTCTAGTTGTGGCGAGTGGGAGCTACCCTTCGTTGTGGTGCGCGGGCTTCTCATTGCGGTGGCTTCTCTTGTTGCGGAGCACAGGCTCTAGGTGCGCGGGCTCAGCAGTTGTGGCTTGTGGGCTCTAGAGCACAGGCTCAGTAGTTGTGGCACACGGGTTTAGTTGCTCCATGGCATGTGGGATCTTCCCGGAACAGGGCTTGAACCCGTGTCCCCTGCATTGGCAGGCAGATTCTTAACCACTGTGCCACCAGGGAAGCCCTTCTCGTTATTATCTAAACAAGCTCCAGGAGCTCCCATCAAAACACAAATTTCTTGACTCCACATTCTCCTCCCATTGCCGCCCCACCTTTCTATACCCCCTCCCAGCCAAGATTCCCAAAGCCTTGGCCACCTTGGTCGTCTCCTCCGCCTCATTTCTCACTCGCCCTCAGCCCACTGCAAGCAAAGCATCCATTGCAAATGCTCCAGACCAAGCCAGCAGCAGCCTCCATGGTAGTCAATCCTATGCCCACTTCCCAGTCCAGCCTTGTTTCACCTCTCTGCAGCATTCAGCACAGTTTACCATTCCTTTTTTGGAACAGAATTTTCCAAAAATTCTGTTGGGTTCCAGAATTCCACGTTCTCCTGATTTTCTTCTTAGCTCTCTGGCTTCTCCTTTGGCAGCCTGTTCTCCTCTGCCTGACCTTTAAATGTTGGAGTTCCTCAGGGCTTGGTCTTAGGCCATCTTGTCTTTTCCCTGAAACTCTTTATGATTTCATCTGCTCTAAAATGCCACTCATTCTCAAGGCTCTATTCCAACCCAGACTCCTGCTGAGCCCCAGACCTGCTGCGACAGCCACTACTGAGCATTCTGCCTTGCACCTCTCCTAGGCACCTCAAGCCTAACACGCCCCAACTTAAAACTCTTGATCTTCTTCCCCAAATATATCCCCTTCCAACTGCTCTGCTCTCAGTAAATGGCACTTCCAAGCCTCTAGTACTAACAGTTATTTCCATGGTTGTCTACCATCTGTCCCTGTAGATTGTAAGCTCCCTGCAGGCAGAGGAGGGTGCACAAATTCAAGGTTGTATCACCAGGGCCTAAGACAGTGCCTGATACATCTTTGGGACTCAATAAATATTTGCTGATTGAGTTAAAACAAGGAAGCATGTGAGCACAGAACCCAAGTGAGAGGAAGCAGTGTCAGATACCCTATAGATATTAACAAAATTGGGTCCTAGTCATCGGCTGCTAGTTTTCTAAATGACTTTAGGGAAGTCACTTCACCCATCTGTAGACTGAAACTGAAGTAAGTATAAGGTCCCTTCCAAATTCTAATTGACATCTCTTATCTACTGCTAATATGTCACTGAATTGGTGAGTGCACATACATGGAATTTGTGCTTAAGTAAGAATGACTTTTTTTCTTATTTTCTTTAAAAATTGGTGCTGTGACGGGAATTCCCTGGCGGTCCAGTGGGTTAGGACTCAGTGCTTTCACTGCTGGGCCCCGGGTTTAATCCCTGGTTGAGGAACTAAGATCTGCACCCCCCGCCCCAAAATTGGTGCTTTGAAAACTATTTGTGATGCCTTTAACAGAGGTTACATGAAAAGTGTTTTGATACTTTTACTTTTAAATTTCATGAGGACTCGAAGGCTATTCATTGACTTGAACTTACCAAAACATTTCCACAGTCTGTGGGGATCTCATAACAATCCAAGGTGACTTGCAGGGCAGTTAGCTATCAACAGTCTCATTTTGTAAATGTGGAAACTGAGGCTTATACTTACATTCTCATCCCTTTACAGGGATGGTCCAGGGGTTCATCAAGAGGCTAGCACTGCACACAGTAAAGTCGATAAAGCTGCCCTGGTTCATATCTTAACTCTGCAGCCCTAGGAATCTCTTTCCACTACTATAAAATGGGAACAGTGCCAGTACTTAACTTCATAATATTGTCGTGAGCATTAAATAAGTATGGAAATCAATAAATATGAGTTGTTATTACGGTGTCATGCAGCCCTGTAAAGAGTTCTACAAAAGCCCACTGGGCAACGTGGGGACACTGCCTGGGCAGGACTTTTCTCACAGCACACCTGAGTTCCCAGGGGCCGGAGCCGACCCCCACTCCTTCCTGCTCGGGTACCTTCGGCATCGCCGCCCTTTCCTCTACAGCGCTGAGGCCTGCGGGCTAGCCCCGCGCGGGTCAGGCTCTCTCTAACTCCGCCCCCTAAGTAGGGGCGTGGTCTCACATGCAGGGGGCGGAGCCAGGGCGAGAACTGGGGCGTCGAACTCCCCTTCCCAGTCTGGAGCCGCCCAATCCGGGAGGGTAGGTCACGTGATCATCCAGCGGTTTCACCCTCCCCTATGCCGGTACCATCTCTGCCAGTCCCGGGGGAGATGTCTTACGCCTTTTTGGGAAGCAAAGCATCTGTTTTGGTCCGTTTTGCGTGGAAATAGTGTGGAGTAATATCTTTGATGTGACAGGGTCAATATTTGCCCCTTAGGTGGTATTTTCCCTTCCGGGCTCCCCCCACTAAGTAGTTGGTCTCGCCCAGCCGGGCCCTGGGCGCGGCGGCGACGGCCGCGTCACTGGCGGGCGGGATCCCTCCGCTCGAGGGAGAGCAGAGCTGGACGGTGAGTTGCGGTGACTGAGGAAATCCATCCGCGTCGCCGCCGCTGCCGCCTCCGCCGCGGAGGAAGACAGGACCTCCCGCGCTCCTCTAGCGACCCTTCGCAGAGTCCCACCGCCACAGGTACCTCCGCTGATAAAAGGAGTCCTCATTCCCCCCCCCCAGCCCCAAATTCCCATGGGGGAACCTCTCTTCTGCCTGTCTCCCCGGTCTTGGCCTCTCGGGAGCGGACGTAACTCTCCAGACCTCCCCTCCCTTTTTCTGGCCCCGTCGCTCCCAAACCCGGAAGGGAAACTGGGGGACCCTCGCCTCCAATAACGCACGCTCTCGCTGCACCATCGGGGTTATTTTGCCTGACCCCAGATCCCAGGCCAGCCCCACCTACCTCTTGTTCCCTGAGAAGTTGGGGGTCTAAATTCGGGGCTTCCTCTAGGCCCCGCCCCGCCCCCTTTCCCCACCTCTGCCACCCCCTTGCCTGCCCCGGGGTAGCACCCCTCGTGTCCTCCCGTTTTGCACCCCCGCCGGCATTCGCCTTGCAAAACTCCAGAATCCTGAGAGGCAGGCAGGGCCGCGAGGCTACCCTTCTCCTCGTCTCCACCTCGATTTGGGGTCTGCCCGTGTTTTCTGGCCCCATTACCCTAGACCGGAGACCTCGGCACCCTATTCCCTTTAGTAGTCCTAACCCCACGCTTAGCTCCCAGGCGGCCCCCACCCCCCCCCGCATAGCTTTCATTTGGGCAAAATGGAGGTCGTGGGGGCCGGAGCACCAGGCCCACTGCGCTTCGCAGCGCGGCACCGGCCCGCGCCTTCCAGCTGCCAGATCCGGGGACCCTCCCTTGTCCCCTCCCCTTCTCCCCGCTAGACCTGCGGAGGTGGTTGCACCCCCATTTCTCCGTGGTAGCCCCGGCTGCTGTATGCCCAGAACCCGGGGCCGCCTAGGGGGCCCTGGAGAGTGATGGGGATTGAGGTCTGGGAGCGTCGCCCCCGCCCCCAGCGGCTTCCTCCCGGCCTGCTTCCTTCTGCCCCGGGCGTCTGGCGTTGCCGCCCCGCCTGGGCTGCCGGCAGCTGGAAGGAAGGGGCTTTGTCCGGAGCTGGGGAAGTGGGGTGGGGGGCTTTGCCCCCTCCCTTTTTTGGAGGGGCGTCCTCTGGCGCTGGCGTAGAAAAGCTGAACAGAGGGGAAATGTCAGTGGGGAAGAGGAACGCCCAGGGTACGGGGGAAGTGGGAGCAGGATGGGGGACGCCTGGGTGGGCAGAGTGCAGTGTGCATGGCCAGATCACACAGGTGTCTAAAGCGGAGGTGGGGCAGGACTCCGGGCCCCGGCGCGGAGCCCGCGGGCTGGGCTCTTGGGGAGCCGGGCCGCCTGGGGCCGCCCGCTCGCCCGCCCGCCGGCGCCTGGGAGAGAGCAGCTCCGCGCCTCGGGGCCCGGGACCTCTCTTTGGAGCCCTAATTACTCGAGAGCGGCTCCCACGGGGTTTCTGCGGGCGCACCGGAGCGGGCGGCCTAGCCGCTGGAGGGAGCAGCGGCTTAGGGCTGGCTACCTCGCCACCCTCGCCTCCACCCGCCGCGGGCGGCTAATGGGGCGCAGCCGGCCCAGGGATAATCCGGGGTGAGCCGTCCCGAACCTATTAGTGCCCAATCGGCTTTTCCCAAATCCTGTAAACAGCCACCCTGGCTGGTTCTGGGGAGGGGCGGGAGGCTGGGTCGGGCGGGGGCGATGGGGCCGGGGGTGGGGTCATCCACCCTACAGGTCTCAGCCGTGGATGCGGGTTGCCTCGGCAACCGGGCTAGGGTGGGGGCACTTCACCAATGAGGTGCTCTCAGTCCGGGTGACGGTTGCCTAGGCAACCCCACGAACAGCCCAGCTTTCCCCTCTGGTCTCCCCCACCCCCAGTCGAAGCTGGGGATGTGTGTGTGGAGGGTGTGCGGTGTATGGGGGTGAATTTAAAGAGGCACGGTCCCTTTTAAAATTAGGTGCTAGGAGGGCGGTGCCTGTGCGGGCCGGGGAGGACGCCCGGTCTGTTTTCGAAGGGACTCTCCCCGCCCCTTCCCGCACCCCAGTTCCTGCCGCGGGTGTCCCGCCCGGGCTGCTGTCCGAGGGAGGGGTTTCCCCTGCGCTTCCTCTTGAGCTTCCCGCTCCGTTTCCGGGGGGCGGGAGGAAGATTGGGGAAGTCAGCTGTTCCCTGGCTACGTCTTTCCCGTGCCAGAGACCCGTGCTCTGTCCGGGGGACCGCGGCCACCGCTGGCGCCCCCTCCCCCTCCGACCGGTACTTACCCCTTCCGGGCCGCGCTTCAACCCCGCCTTTCCCCCTTCTTCCCCGGCGGCCTTGGGCCTGACGTCAGCCCTGCATCCCCCAGGCCTCGGGCCAGCGGCGAGGAGCTGCCTCCCCCAGCCCCCGTCCCGCGGCCCCCAGCCGCCCCCAACCCCGCCCCACGGGCCCGGCGCCATGAGTGAGCTGGAGCAACTGAGACAGGAGGCTGAGCAGCTCCGGAACCAGATCCGGGTGAGGGCCTGGCTGCCGGGCTGGGGCGGCTGAGCGGGCAGGGCCGGGTGGCTTGCGTGCACCGGGCCAGGGGAGGGGTTTGTGTGTGTGGGTGGTGGTGGGGTACCCTAATATCCTCCTGTCTCATCCTCTCCATTCCTGTTTCCTGTTCTCTTTCTTCTCCTCCCGTCTTCTCTTCGTGTCTCTCTCTGAATGGCTCTGCCATCTCTTATAGGATGCCCGAAAAGCATGTGGGGATTCAACACTGACCCAGGTGAGATGAATCCAGGGCTGGACTTGGGTTTAGGGAAGGAGCACGGGTTGGAAGCATACTTCTCAGAGGGCCCTGCCGCCTGAACCTTCCTGAGCCCATTCTGCCTCCACCTCCAGATCACAGCTGGGCTGGACCCAGTGGGGAGAATCCAAATGAGGACACGGAGGACCCTCCGTGGGCACCTGGCAAAAATCTACGCCATGCACTGGGGGACAGACTCAAGGTGGGTGTGGCTGGGGCTGTGTGCTGAGCTGTCGTGTTTGCCTCGGGCTGAGTTTGTGGCAGGCAGGGTGGGCAGGGGTAGCCTTGCACGTCTGGTGCCAGAAACAGGATGCCCCTGTTGCCAAGTCTGTTTGGGAAGCCCATGACTCCCAGACATCCCCAGGGGATGGGAAACAGGGCCATACCGACAGGAAATTCTCAGCTGCTGCCGGGAGTTGTCTCCCACCAGATGGGAGAGTGCGAAGGGTGTTCTGCCTCCAGAGGGGGCTTCCCACCCTGACCCCTCTGCGTCTCCATCCACTCTCCGACAGGCTGCTGGTCAGTGCCTCCCAGGACGGGAAGCTCATCATCTGGGACAGCTACACCACCAACAAGGTAGAGGTGGCACCTGAGGCCGGACGGGGCTGGGCTGCAGGCCCTGGCTGGCTCTGACCCTGGGCACTGCCCCTCGTCCATAGGTCCATGCCATCCCGCTGCGCTCCTCCTGGGTCATGACCTGTGCCTACGCACCCTCAGGAAACTTTGTGGCCTGTGGGGGATTGGATAACATCTGCTCCATCTACAGCCTCAAGACCCGTGAGGGCAATGTCAGGGTCAGCCGGGAGCTGCCTGGCCACACTGGTGAGAGGCGCCTGGCAAGGCATGGGCACTGTTGCGGGGCGAGGGGCTGCGCTGCCCTCCCTTAAAGACCCGGCTGACCAGCCCCTTTCCCCAGGGTACCTGTCATGCTGCCGCTTCCTGGATGACAACCAAATCATCACCAGCTCTGGGGACACCACCTGGTGAGGCCCTGCCAGGGCTAGGCAGTCGGGGCTCACCTACACTTCCTGCTGGGGGAGGGAGCACCGCCTCAGTGCTCAGCGGGTAGTCCCCACCCTGCACAAGCACCGGCAGAGCCCTTGTTCTGAACACTCAGCCTTTTGCTCTGGTGGCAGGACGGAGGGGGAAGGGGGGGACCCCTCCTCACCTGGGACAGGAGCAGGCTTCTGTCACCCAGTGGCAGCCGGTGCCCCTTGTGTGGGCCTGGGCTCACAGGGTGGAGGGGAAGGGGAGAGGGAGTCTGTCCTGCATCCGTCTCTGATCCATTCCTTCTTCCTGTCGCCCCTCCAGTGCCCTGTGGGACATTGAGACAGGCCAGCAGACGGTGGGTTTTGCTGGACACAGTGGGGATGTGATGTCCCTGTCACTGGCCCCCGATGGCCGCACCTTTGTGTCAGGTGCCTGTGATGCCTCCATCAAGCTGTGGGACGTGCGGGATTCGATGTGCCGACAGACCTTCATCGGCCACGAATCCGACATCAATGCCGTGGCTGTAAGTTCTGGGGCGAGCTGGGCTGGCCCCTCTTTGCCAGGCTCCCGGCCCTGCCCTGCACCCTCATCCCATTCTGGTCTTGTGTCCTGCAGTTCTTCCCCAACGGCTATGCCTTCACCACGGGCTCTGACGACGCCACGTGCCGCCTCTTTGACCTGCGGGCCGACCAGGAGCTCCTCATGTATTCCCATGACAACATCATCTGCGGCATCACCTCTGTTGCCTTCTCGCGCAGCGGCAGGCTGTTGCTCGCTGGCTACGACGACTTCAATTGCAACATCTGGGATGCCATGAAGGGCGACCGTGCAGGTGAGAGCTGGGAGCTGAGCAGGGGGCGGGCGGGGACAGGGAAACGAGGCTGGAGTTCTGACGTCCCCCTCTGTCCCAGGTGTCCTCGCAGGCCACGACAACCGAGTGAGCTGCCTTGGGGTCACTGACGATGGCATGGCTGTGGCCACAGGCTCCTGGGACTCCTTCCTCAAGATCTGGAACTAACAGCCCCGACCCCAGCTGGGCCCAGGCTAGGAGGGGCCCTGCCCATGCCCACACTACAGGCCGGGAGCTCTGGGGCTGGGTGCACACCGAGCCTCCCTCCTCGGGCCACGGGGCCTCGGGTCCCTGCTCCCCTACCCAGGTTTGGTTCCTCCCGGGGCCCCCACTGTGGAGATTAAGATGGGAATAGAATGGGGGAAGAGGAGGGGCAGAAAGCCCTCATCCTTTTGCTGCCCTGGGGTCAGGGCCTCATCCCTCTGGAGGGCCAGAGGCAGGAGGTGGAAACTCCAGGGGCTGGCTTTTTTAAAACTGGTTTTATTTTAATTTTTATTATATTTTCAGTTTTTCCATAAAGGAACCAATTCCAACTCTGTACCTGGTCTCTACCCTTGCTTTTGTGTTTTCCTCGCTCTAGGTATCTGTCCCCAGCGGCAGACTGGCTGGGGGGACGTGGGGCTCCAAGTAGTGGGGTGGGGACTACCATTCCTTCTCGGCCAGAAGCGGAGTCACAGGCAGGAGGACCTTCTCTGGCCTGCGGGTCACAGGTGTTGCACACACACAGCCCTCCCATTTCTAGTCTGGCCTGGTTAGGCTGGTCGAGCACAGCCGCCCCCTGCCTGTGGCTCTTTCCGTTCCCAGCTCTTTTGAGCTGTGCCTCTCGTTCCCAACATGCCCTTACCCCAAGAAACAACTCAGACGCAGAAGGGGAGAACACACACCAAGTTTTATTGGGGGGAAGCGGAGTATTTACAGAGGCAGGTAGACGAGAAGGGAGTCACACAGGTTGGGGAGATGGTGGGTACAAGGCAGACAAGATACAGAATGACCCCTGCACCCACCCTAACCCCGGGAAGGGCGGGGGAGCAGCCGGGTCCCAGGAAGACGGGCTGGGAAAGGACAGCAAGGGGCCTGAGTCCCTGGGCTGGGGGGCTCAGGGGCTTGTAAACATTGACCACTCTCAGAAGGGGATGGGGGTGGGGAGAGGGCTCCCCCCTACACTTCCTCACAGGGTTAAGGCCTCTCCAGGCTCAAGGGCCCCCTAAATTCAAAGTCTCTTTAGCTGGAGGGGGGAGGGGAAGGAAGAGACGGGGAAGAGTGTCATCCCCCCTCCCCCTGCATTGGCTGCGGCAGGGGTGGGGGCAGTTACATTCAGTCACAACAGTACTCCCCCAACACCTCTAATGCCGCCAAATACTGGCTCGAGGAAAGGGGGAGCTGGGGGGCCAGCAGCAGCAAGACATTTCCCCCTGGCCCATCACCCCCTTATTGCTTTAGAGAGAATATTGTCTTTTCACGGACGCTAACACTGTTGAAACCAGGGAGAAGCAGGTGGAGGGGGCCCCTCCACCCCCGAGGCCAGCTTTATCCCCCAACACTGACCCAGTTGCCACTTTGGTGCAAAAAAAAAAAAAAAAAAAAAAAAAAAAATCATCTCTCTGGGGATAGATGGGGAAAGAAAACTGGGGCCACTCCCCATTTCCCCAGGGCAGGAAGGATAAATACATTCATGGAGGGGAGGCAGTGGCAGAATCTTGCCCTAATACTGCGCTCTGAGCAATGAGGTCCACGGGAGAAGTTAAATGAGAAATCCAAAAGATACAACAAACTTAAAAAAAAAACAAAAAAACAAAAAAACAAAAACCCAAATGGAGACAAACCCAGGTAGGTGATTGGGAATAAGAAGTTGGTGAAGGGCAGCCTACCCCCGACCCAGGAGAGACAGACACTCCCATTCTTGACACCCCACCCCTACCCAACATTTAAAAACATGAGGGGAGCAGGGAGGGGAGAGGCCGCTTGCTCCTCTCCCATTTGGTCAATGGAGGGGTCAGGGCCGAGCTGGGTGGTCCATATCCCACACAGCTGGCTGCAGGTAGGGAGCTCCCTTCTAACAGCCCCGCGCTGCAACCCGAAGCCCCAGGCGGCCCACTCCCGTGGCCTCCTCGGCCCCTCGCCTACCCCCTTCACAGGAGGAGCAACAGTCATTAAGTGGCGCCTCTCTCTCCAGCTCCTGGAGGAACTGCTCCGCCCCCACCTCGCTCGGGGTTGAGGCAGCGGGCACAGCAGGGGCTCGTGGCCCAGAGAATACATTCATGCGGCAAGGCAGGGAGCTGGGACTTTCAGCTTCACACCCAGGCCGGCCCCCCCACCCCCCCACCCCCCCCCCCCCCGAATGGCAGCGGAGGGGGAAGCCCCTCACCAGGGCCAGAGTGGAAGTTCTGCCGGCCTGACAGCCAGATGAGGTTGGCACTGCCGGCCCTCTCCCATCCACCCTGTCAGCCGGCGCAGGGTGGCAGCCTGGGGTGCTGAGGCGGCCTGGCCCATTTGTGCAACTTTCCCCAGAAGCAGCGAAGCCAAGGGGCTACTTTGGCCCCCACCTCAGACGCGTCTGCCACAGTCACAGCAACAAGGGAGCCGTTCACAGCGGGTCCGGCCGGCGGGGCTGAGGGGGCCTCGCTGTGCAAACTGCTGGCACCCCAGCTTCCAGTTACCCCAGTGGCCCACCGTGTGGGGCAGGGAGGGTAAGTGCAGCCTCGGGGGCCAGGCAGGACAGGTCCGTGGGTCCCGTGTCCCCACTGCCCCAAAATAACAGTGTGTTTTTTCTTTCAGTCTCCTAACCATTTTTTTTTTTTTCGTTTTTCTTTTTTCTTAAAAAAAAAAAAAAAAAGAAAAGAAAAGAAACAAACGAAACAAAAACCTCTGTGGATCTTCCATTGTCGCTCCCCCATCCCCAAAAGGGAAAGGGGGTGCTTAGAGTCTACTTCTTAACAATTTTTTTTTTGTCTCTCCTAATGTTTTCTTCAATGCTGTTTAAAATTAAAAACAGAAACAAAACCAAAAAACCCTTCCCCCCAATCTGTAAAGTGCCTCGTGGTGGGTGAGTTAAGGTGCATCGTGTGGTTTGTAACAAGTGCTGGGGACCCTGCCCCTGCTTCCTCCTACGCTCCTCGTGGGGAGCCTGCAGTCTGGGGACCCAGGGGTCCAAGCCGCTGCTGCTGCCCCTGGCCGATAGCCCAGGGTGCTGGTGGGACGGGCTGGTCAGTAGTCATCCACGCTCTCGATCTCACCAGAAGGTCCATGCAGGGAGTACCCTGAAGCCAGGGGAAGCTGGGTTTGAGCTCACCCACCCAGGCTCCTGCCCAGTGCCGAGGAAGGAGCCTCCTCCCCACTGCAAGCTCACCCAAGATGCTGGGGTCCGAGTGCAGCATCAGTGCCCGCCTCTTGGCCTTGCTGCCCTCCCCAGAGCCGAGTTTGGTGCTGTGGTTGGCCTGAAAGGCTGCCTGCAGGGAGCCACTGCTCAGCCAAGCCTCCTGCAAAGCAGCAGAGAGGGAGGGGGCGCTCAGGGGAGCACTGGGCGCCCTCACTGCCTCTGGCCAGGGCTCTGTGAAGCCTCACCTGCTGCTGCTGCCGCTGCTGGCTGGCCTTCTGCTTGGCCCTGCGCTCCAGGAATTGTTTGGCAAATTCTTTGGCTTCCAGCGTGTCCCCCAGGCAGGAACGGATATAGTCGTGGACGTCGTAGGGGGATTCCACCTCCTTGAGGATCGCTACGGCCATGGGCACTGCGGGGCAGGACGGGGCTGTCAGGGCCCACCCGACGCGGCTCTGGAGCCCCCAGCCCGGCCTCCCGGGGAGAGCCGCCGGTACCGTCCAGGCTGCCCGTGGCGCTCAGCGTGTGCAGCATCTGCTCACACCACTGGGTGAAGCCATCCTGGGGCCGCGGGATGCCCTGGAGCAGCTTCAGCAGCTTCTCCTCCTCCTCCGTCTTTTTGCGCACAGGCCGCCCTGACAGGTGGCTGTACGAGTCACTGAGCGGGATGGAGGCGGATCAGGGACGAAGAAGCAGAGAGCTCAGGAGTCCCGCATCCTTCCACCCCCACCTCTGCAGGCCCCAGCACCCACCTGAGAGAGGGGCTGCTGCGGCTGTTCCTCAGGCCCAGGCCGCGGGCCAGGCTGCCGCTGCTCTTCAGGGTGTCCTCCCAGAGCCCCAGGCCGCTGCTGCCCCCACTCTTGTCGGGCCCGCCCCACAGCGGCCCGGCCTCAGAGACCCACTGGTTCAGGGGGGCGGCGCCCAGGCCCCCGAGCTGCTGCAGAGGGCAGTGAGTCAGGGCGGCCCAGGCGGGGACACGCACACTCGAGAACGCCGAGCGGGAGGTTGGTCCAAGCGGCACGGGCGGTGGGGGTGAGGCGAGGGCCTCGCGGAAGAGAGCGCCTCCGGGGTCACATGGGGACCCGCGCGCCCCCCACCCCGGGTCGCCCCGGGAGCTGACCGGAAGGGGTTCCCGAGGGCCCCAAGGTGCCAGCCAGCAGGGGCCAGGCCCGGCCTGCTCACCACACGGTGGTTGGGGGCCGGGGCCCGCGACGGCTCCCGAGGCGGGGGCTGCTTGTGCATCTGCCGCTCGCCCTCCAGCTGCAGCTCCAGCAGCGTCTTCACGGACAGGCCCTGCTTGGCCAGGCCGGCCCACAGCGGGGGCGGGGAACTGGGCGCAGGAGGCACGGGGACGGCAGCCGCCGCCTGCTGCTGCTGAAGCAGCTTCAGCAGGAGCTCCTGCTGCCGCACCTGAGGCAGAGACGCGGTGAGGGCCGGCGGGCGCCCCCGCGCGGCCCGGGCGGCGCGCACGCTCAGCCAGGCCCCCACCTGCTTGCGCCGAAACAGCTCCTCCTCCTCCTGCCGCCGCTTCTGCTCCTCCTGCTGCTGCTGCTGGCGGCGCTTCTCCTCTCGGCGCTTGCGCTCCTCCTCCTCCCGCTTCGCCCTGAGCTCCACTTCTCGGCGCTCCTGGAACTGGAGCGCTCGAGATCAGACCCGACGTCAGGCCTTCCCTGCCGGGGCCTGGGCCCCGACACCCGAGGACTCCAGCCCCAGACGCCCACTCACTTTATGTTGCAGCTGGAGTTGTTCTAGAATTGGACCCTGAGTCGAAGAGTTAATTGGTATGTCCCAAAGACTGGCCTCACCGCCTGCGGGGAGCAAGGGCAGCTGCAGGAGGGGGCTCAGGCCGCAGGGTACCCACCCACCCGCGACTGTCGGGGATAGAGAGGGGACTCCAGGACTCGGCACGGGCCGGGCGGGGCAGCGGCTGGCCACACACCTGACTGTGATGAGGCTGAGGTATGTATGTCCCAGAGGGGGCCCGAGTCTGGCACTGACAAGGACCGGTTCATCGTCGGGAGCAAGTTCTGGTCCCCACCCCTGCGGAGCGAAGCACTGACACTCAGCACCCTAAAGCCATCTCCAGCCTGCACCCCACACCCCCACGACCCGAGGGCTGTGCGCGCGGCCACGGGAAGACAGAGCGAGGACCGGGCGTCCCACACACCGGGGGGGCTTGAGAGCTTGGAGCTGCTGCAGGAACGCGGTGATCTGCTGCTGCGGCGGCGGCGGCGGCAGGTCCCCCAGAGCCGCCTTTTCCCGAAGCGCACACTGCGGGAGCTGGCGGCTGCCGAGAAGCGGGCGGGCATGAGGTGGGCCGGCCACAGGGCCAGCGTGGCCCTACTGACAAGCCCTGCTAGGCCCCCCCATACCTGCCGACCAGCTGCAGAAACTGCTGGTGCTGCAGCTGCTGGTACAAGGCGGCTGCCGCCAGCTCCTGTTGCTTCTTCAGCCGCTCCTGGTCCATGTTTCCCTGAGTGAGGGCCAGAGAGTTCCGGCGGCTCTGACCTTGGCTTGCTCTGCAGCACCCGCTGCCATCCGCCAGGCTCCCACCTCCCGTCCCTGCTCTGTGCAAAGGGGGGTATGCTCACCAGCAGTGGGGGTGGTGAGGGCCCAGGGGCAAAGGGCACACGACCCCACATCTTGATCACCTCACCCAACGGCTGGAAGCCCTCATCACAGCCCCGCTTCACAAGCAGGGCCATGGAGAAATAGCCCGCCTGGAACCACTCCGCCATCTCCTGTGTCGTGAAGGGGCCTGGGCCAAGGGGAGGGGGGCTGCGGTCAGAAAGGTGCGCCAGAGGAGCCCTCGATGAGAACGGTGCTGTCCCCACGCCCCAGCAGCCCCTCCTGCATGCCCTGCTTCCCACGGGCACCTTGGATCTCCCCCTGCGGGTCCTTGTAGAACCACTTCCGGGCCGCGCCATGACTGAGGGGGAGGGCGGTGGCAGCTGCAGAGTGGCGCAGGCCCTGGGCCTGGATGGCGGCTGTGAACTGCTCCTCCTCCAGGGAGCTGTCCTGCAGGGAGGCCACGAGCTTCTCCGCCTCCTGGGAACCCAGGGAGAGAGGGGAAGGCTCAACCGGCCAAGCCCAGCAACATCAGACGGGGCTGGGGCTAAGGTGGGGTGGGGTCAAGAGAGCAGGTCCTAAACACAGTGGGACCGAAGGGGAAAAGCCTGGAACCGGGGCAGCGACAGACGGAATGAAGACTCTCTGTCCCCCCAGAGGGGAGGATCCCCAGAGCCTTCTCAGGCCCCCTCACACCTGCTGCAGGTGCTTCAAGCCTTCATCATCTTCCAGATCTCCAGGTGGGCCAGGGGGTGAGCCCACCCCAGGACTCAGCTGCACTGCTCTCATATCGTCTCCTAGAAGGAGCAAAGAAGGGAAGGTGGAATGGGGGAGTCCAGAGAAGGGGGCGAGGCGGTCCCCCTTCTACCACCCTTATTCCAGAGAAGTCGGCGCGACCTCTGGCCCCTCCACAAACACTCCTTGCGCCTCCTTCCCGCAGGGAGGGGAGCATCTTCCCCGCCAGCCCCAGGCTCCAGGGAAAGGGCGGCCCTGCCCTCCGGCTATACCTTCAGCTGCCGGCAGGTCCTTCTCCACAGCATCATCGCCTGCCCCGCTACCTCCCCAGAGCGGGCCCAAGCTGGGCAGTGGGGGCGGGGAGCTGGACTTCTCCTCCTGAGGAGGCAGTGGGGTCAGTTCCTTCCCACCTGAAAGGGAAGGGTAATTACCAGAATTCAAAACCAAAGAGCCGGAAGGCCTTAAAAATGATTTAGCACAAACCCTCCGTTTGTGGCCAGAAGGGCCTCTGGGTATTGAGTCCACCCACGTATCTCTGGTCAACACAGCTAAGGTTCGGTGCGCTGACACCACAAACCCCACTCTGCACGCTTCCTCTTTTGCCCCTTCGGCGATGGACGTGCATCCACACCACCGGCCAGGGCTGTACACACACCACCGCTGGTTTAATACCGTGTTCGACAGATTCCAGGGACGGTCAAAGCTCATTTTGATTCTGCTTTGATTTTTATCTGACACTCGGCCTATCGGACACAGCCCTGCTGTTTCCAGGCTCCTCTCCACACCGTGTCGGCACCGGCCTCCCTCCGTGCTGCCCGCGGACCCCGCTCGCTCGAGGCTGCAGGCATGCTCCTTGCCCCACCGCGCAGGCTTACCCGCCTCAGGCCCCTCCTCGTCCAGCCCTTCGGAAGGCTCTTCCTCCTCTTCCTCCAGACCCTGGAAGTCGAGCTCCTGCTCCTCAGGAATGGGCTCCTTGGGGCCCTTCTGCACAGGTTACGAGATATGACAGGGAGGTGAACGGCAGAGGAAAAAAGGATGGAGTGAGAGGACCCCCTCAGGGCAGGTTCCCACCAACCTCTAAGAAAAGTCTCCCCCTCGCCGCCTCGCAGATACCTTGAGAGGCAAGAAGGCCCCGGAGGCATCGAAGGTGCCCATTTCTTCATCCTCATCGTCCAGACACCACTCCGGGAGCCCATCCTTGTCGTCATCAAAGCCGTCAGGCCCTCGGCACCTCCGGAGGTGAGAGCTGCCCCCCCCACCCCTCCCCTCCTCTTCACCACACCCTCCTCGATCCCCTCGCAAATCAAATTCAAACTTGCGACGCCGGTCCCCATGTTCCCGCCAGCCAGCAGAGCGGGGGCCGCCATCTGGGCAGGAAAAGTCGGAGAAGGAGAATCGGTATCCCAGTCAAGCCAGAGTCCCCAGTCTTCTGCTGCCCACCGGGACCCCCCGGCCCAGAACAACTGGGACTTCCGGGACTGCATTCCCACCCACCCCGCTCCAGAACTCTCTGCTCCCTCTGCCTGGCCGCAGGTGCCCACCCTCACAGGAAGTGCTCACCGCCCGCCGCCCCCCACAGCGCCCACCTGGCCCCAAGCTCACCAGGGCTGGCAGAGCGCCAGCGGTCGCCATCTCGCCGGGGTCCTGCCCCAAGTCTCCAGCTGCCCTCCTCCTCTTCCTCTTGCTCCTCTCGGAGAGAACGCCAGTTCTCGCTATCTGAGCGGGCATGCTCCTTCCTCGGGCCAGCCCCTCCCTCATCAAACCCGGATCGCGCTTGGGAGCAGGGGAAGACACAATCAGCGGACGGCGGCCACGGTCCCTGCAAGACTCTTACTATACGCCTTGCTGGGAAAGAGGAGCCCAGCTCCGGGCCCTCCTGCCCCTACCACCTCCCCCAGGAAACATCCCCCAACCGGGGCCACCCATTTCAGTCCTCCCCCACCTCTTAACGACCTTCAGGGCCTGGCCACCACCCTCACCACTCTCCATACCTCCATCCCTCCTGGCCGACTTCTCAAACCGCCTCTCGCTTCTGTGGGAAGGACAGGTGTGGGTCAGAGGACAGTTCCGTCCCCGACCTGCAGGATCTCTGCTCACCTTGTCCATTCTGCCCTGAGAGGTGTGGGGCGGGGGGATGGGGGTGGCGGGCTTGGAAGGAAGCCCAAGGGCGTGCCCAGAGAATCGGAAGGAAACGGGCAGGGTCATGGGGGTCAGAGGGCACAGAGAGAGCTCTCTGACCAGGGCTAATCTGGTGGGTCTCCTCGTGCCCTCTGATGACAAAGACCCAAGGCTCCCTCCATGAGACCCTGGGCCCTAACCCCGGGGCCCCTCTCTGCTCTGCCTCTATGCCACCTTCTCCCAGCCTGCACCTGTCATCCCAACTCTGGCTACGCTGGATCTCCCGGGGGTTTCGGCCAAAGGCCCCATCGCCTTCTTCAATGCTTCTTTGGTAAAAGCAACTGTCACCACGGCCGCGGCCTGGAGAAGGAATGAGGTGCGCGTGGGAAACCTGCCGACTCACCCCTCCAAGTCCACAAGACCGCGAATCCCACCGCTGCCCGCCCCAGAACACGCCATCACCCCCCTCTACCTCGGCTCCGCGTGCTGCCCCTGCCACGGGAGGCGCCACCTAGGGGGGGACCAGCCCCTTTCCCCATCAGCCTCAGCACAGCCACACTGTTCACTGACAGGGAGAAGTTTCTCTGAGGAGGGAGCCAGGGGTGGGAGTGAGGACCCAGGCACCCGACCGCTCCCACCCCACCCACAACCGCAACTCCACCACCTGCCTTCCCAACTCCAGCCCCCTCCACGGTGGAGACGCGGCGCCGCCGGCAGGGCCCCACCTGCTCCTCCTCAGTCAGAGGCTCCAGGGCCAGGGGCTGCAGCGGCTCCTCCTGCAGCACCGCAGCAAACTCCTTGTCTTGCAGCTCATCGGGGACCTGTCAACCGGGGCAGGAGGTATCACATGCTCCTGGGCCCTCTCCACTGGCCAAGGCAAGGCGGGCAACTGGGCCACACCGCACCCCCACCCACCCCTACCTTGCTCTCCTTGACATAGAGGGCCAGCATCTCCTCTCGCCCGTAGCGATAGTCGGCCAGCTTGTATTTGGGCATGGCAGGGGATGGGGGTGGGGAGGCCACACTGCCACCACTAGAAAGGGCCCTCAGCCTGCAGAAAGGGCACGAGAAGGAGACAGACAGAAATCTGAGCAGCCCTGTCCTTCCCGGCTTCTCTACGCCACCCAAAGCACACCTGACTCACCACTCAGGCCCAAAGTTGAGGGTCTCTGCTGCCATTGTGGAGCTGGGCGTGTCCTAGAGGTCGAGGGGATGAGCAGGGGAGGGGGAACCTGGTGTTCACTCTCCAAACACCTGTGGAGACGTGGGGGACACTGGGCCTTGGAGACGGCACGCCCGGAGAGCCCGAAGGATGAGGACTAGGTGGGTACAGTAATGGGCTCTATAAGGACTCGCCTAAGCCAGCCACGTGCCACTCACACCACGAGTTAACCAAAGAGTCACGCTGGAGGAAGGCCTGGGGGAGGGGAGGAAAACAGGCAGCCAGAGCCCCTTCCAGCTTCTGCAGGGGGATGCCCTCCCTCTGGCCCAGACTCACCTGGCAGCCTTGCCCAGGGAAGCAGGTAGGGCAGGGGCAGGGCTCTCTCCAGGCAAGGGCCTGTGCTGGAGTGAACCAGGGTCCCCAGGCAACTGGATGTTGGTCTGACCAGAGCAGTGCCCAGGGAGGGACCTTCACATCTGGGAAAGATCCTTATTGAGGGGCGAAGAGAAAAAAGTGGGGTTAAATTAGTGGTCAGACAGACCTCCCTGCCTCCAGCCCTCCTCCGTCTTGCATAACAAGAAGGCCCACAGCTGCCTGGAGGCTGCTGGTTACGGAGCACAGGGGACCCCAGCCCCTGCTCCTCCTCATCGCTGCCCTGCACTCATCAGGCCTCTCGAGCGGCCAGTTCACTCGGCGGAGCCCGGCGGAGGTGCTGGGGGTGTGGCAGGCACCTCCCGACAGCTCAGCGCTCTCGCCAAGTGGCCCAGCATTCAGTAAAAGGGTGCCTGAGGTACCCGTGGATGTTTACGACAAAGAGAAAACACACATACACACAAGCAGAAAACCCACTGGAGTCCCAAATGTTCTAGAGAGAGAAAAGGCCAGTTATTAAGAGGACTAGAAGTTTATCTGGGAGCAAAATTACCTCTCCTCTGAAAACACTCAGGTCTGGCTGCTTGGCAGCTAGAATCCAGAGACTCAGTTTGGGGAGAGACCAGGTACAAGGGGAGCGGGGGCTATTCCAGAGCCCGAGGTGGGGCGCGCTGAAGGCCGCGGCCGGCCACTCCAGCCAGCGTGCCCAGGGCTCACTCACCAGACCGGAGTCAACACCGAGGCCCGGTCCCTGGGATCAGGAAGAGCCCGATCGTAAGGACAGAGAGCCAAGAAGAGAACGATGTGACCGTGATACAAGCTAGGAAGAAGGCTCCCTCACCACAAAGCAGAAATAAGGTCAGAGTTACTGAAGCTGACAGAAGCGGCTGTGGTGGCGGCAGCGACCCGTCCCTCTAAGGAACAGCGGAGGCGGCTCTCAGGAGGCGGCGCATCCCTGGTGGTTCCGAGCAGAGGGTGGGAGGGCAGGGTCTCAGGGAGCCGTGCAAGGGCTTCCCTCACTGGCTGGGGCGGAGGCTGGACCGGAGCACCTCCACAGTTCCCATCGACTCCAAGACTCCACAACTCTGGGAAGGAAGGAGGAAGAAGGGTTTCCACCAAAGGGGCCAGGTGAAAGCGGCCCTCCTCCACAGCTGCAGCCCAGGACACGAAGCAAACTCCACGACAGACACGGGACCCACCCCCAGAATCCCAGCATCCTAGGGTGAAATGCAGCTTGTGAGACCATCCAGAGCAGGGCTGACCTCCCCCGGCACGGGCGTCTCTTCTACAACAGACTCAGCTGGCCATTTCTGGAGCTGGAGCACGCCACAGCACGTACGGCCGTCAGAGAAGACAGGCCTGTTGAAAAGCTCTTCCTGTCACTGTATTCGAGTAGCCCTCCCAGAACAGCCGAGTCCGGTTAGTTCTGTCTACGCTACAACCCTTATGTAATTTGGCCAACGAATGACTCTTGAAAACATTAGCTAAATAAAACATACCAGTCATGGAATAACAAATATTGGATGATTCCTCTCACGTGAGATTACCAGGGGAGTCAAATTCAGAGGAACAGAGCAGAACAGTGGGTGCCAGGGCTGGGGGTGGGGGCAAGGAGAGTGGGGAGTTGTTTAACGGGGACAGTTTGAGCTGAAATAGGGCAGATGAAAAAGTTCTGGGGATGAGGTGGATGGCTGCACAACAACGTGATGAATGTATTTAACGCTGCAGAATCGTATCCTTAAATATAGCTAGGGTGGGGGCTTCCCTGGTGGCGCAGTGGTTAAGAATCCGCCTGCCAATGCAGGGGACACGGGTTCAAGTCCTGGTCTGGGAAGATCCCACATGCTGCGGAGCAACTAAGCCCGTGCGCCACAACTACTGAGCCTGCGAGCCACAACTACTGAGCCCACATGCCACAACTACTGAAGCCCGCGTGCCTAGAGCCCATGCTCCGCAACAAGAGAAGCCACCGCAATGAGAAGCCCGCGCACCGCAACGAAGAGTAGCCCCCGCTCGCCACAACTAGAGAAAGCCCGCACGCAGCAACGAAGACCCAACGCAGCCAAAAACAAATAAATAAAAATAATTTTTAAAAAATAGCTAACATGGTATATGTTATATTTGACCATTTTTAAAAGGTTTGTGGGGGGACTTCCCTGGCAGTCCAGTGGTTATTAGGACTCCATGCTTCCAATGCAGGGGGCGCAGGTTTGATCCCTGGTCAGGGAACTAGGATCCCACATGCCGCGTGGTGCGGCCAAAAAATAGTAATAATAAAATAAACATGACTGGTTAAAAAAAAAAAAAAAAAAAGGCTTAGAGGGAAAAGAAGACATTTGGGGATAGCTATCACATATTAAGTCTTCGTCACTCCAAGAAAAACACCCCACTTCCTTCAAACAAACTCAGGAGAGGCTGTTCTGAGCCTCTTCCAGGCCACCCCAGAAGAGCCCCATCCTAGACCGATGGGACAAAGAGTCCTGCGAGCATGGAAAGCTGCTGTGGGGTGAGAGGACAGAAAGGGGACAACTCACCCTCCCACCCCTCCAGGGAGTGGCAAAGGCGGCTGGCCGCCAGGCGCTTCCCACTTCAGCCGTCACCCTTCTGTCCTGGTTGTAAGGAGTGAACTGAGAAAAAGCGCTGGCTCCCAGCGTGAGAAGCAGGGAAACTACGGAGGCGAGAGAGAGGCAATCAGGCGAGAGGAAGTGGAGGAGCGGCCGGTGAGAGAGGTCAAGCATCTGGGCGGGCCCAGCCAGGGGAGGCCTGGGTCCCAGAAGCCGGTGGCTGCCTGGCCCTTCAACCGCGAGCTGCACACACGCGCCCCACCGTTTCTAGCTCCAAACAGGCGTGAGTCTTTCCCACGTGCTTCGTCAAAGCCACCATATCTCAACTGGGGGCAACTCTGCTCCCCAGGACACATCCGGCAATATCGGGGGACATCTGTGGTCGGTGTGACTGGGAAATGCTACTGGCAACCAGTGAGCAGAGGCCAGGCATGCTGCTAAACATCCTACGCTGCACAGGACAGCCCTCACCTCGAAGAGTTATCTGCGCCCAGATTATCAACAGGGGCAAAGTCAAGAAACCCGCCTGTGTGCCGCAGGCAGAAGGTAACCATGCCTGTTGTCTGTCTATGGGGAAGAATGTAAGACAAGATAAACGAAATTTACTCCAGCTCATTCCTGCCTCTGAAGAGCAAGGAAATCATTCCCTAATTACACTGTCCCATGAGAGAAATCTGCAATCCTGCCAGGAGGGAAATCCTCGGGAAAAGAACAGATTAAACAAAATTGTCCTAAGTCTATCACAAACTTTGAAAGCCCAGCATTTGGATCCCCTTCCAGTGAAGGAAAGAGCAGGAGGTGTTAGGCAGGGGACGGAGACAGCATCCCTCCCTGGCTACTTGACCTAAGGGTGTTGTGCTTAGCCCCCACCTCTCAGCATCTGTCTGCCTCATCTATCCACACCCCGCCCCCTTCTCCTTCTCAAGCCTCAGCGTACCCTCACTCCCCCAGCACCTGAATTACTGCTCTTAAAAGACTGCCCCCTGCCGGAGTCCAAGGGAGAGAACACACACTGGTCCTGGGTGCTCACGACAGGCTTGAGGGAACACGAGGGGAGCCTGTTCTCTGGGGTGCAGAACTCACAGGAGAAGGAAAAAATCCAGAGAATACGCAGTCCCAGTACACACTAAGTTAAGAACGTTATTTCCTCATTCCATCACCGCGAAAATTAGCCCCAATCCAGAGCAATGTGCTTTGGCACAGGAAGGCACCACTATTAACAGAAGTACAATACCAAATTCCCCAACATTTGAGCAACCACCCAGCCCCAAGCCTGTTGGAGGTGACTCCGCCCTTTCTCAGGATGGAAAGATTCTCCATGCGGGGTAGGAGAACTCTGAGACTTAAAAAGAGGTGCAAGCCCATGTTCTTCCCAGCTGGTCAGTTTTCCCAGCTCTGCCCTCTGAGCCATCATAACAACGCCCTGCAGCATGTCTAGTAGTTAACAGTTTTCAAAACACTTTCACACTTTAACTCGTTTGATTCCTTCTGCCCACTTGCCCAGTCTTGGGCTCCAGGCAGAGAAAACAAGGAAGGGAGGCTGCAGCTGCCCTGATAGGAGACGCTGACGTCTCTGACACCCTACCTGAGACTGGAGAAGGGGCACATGTGCAGCAAGAACCACCCCAAACTCACAAGCACACTTTGTGAGTTTTAAACCATTTTTAATTTCTCGTTAGAATTTTAAAAATCCTTCCCATAGGGACTTCCCTGGCTGTCCAGTGGTTAAGACTTCACCTTCCAATGCAGGGGCTGTGGGTTCGATCCCTGGTTGGGGAACTAAGATCCCACATACCTCACGGCCAAAAAACCAAAACATAAAAACAAAAAAAAACACAGAAGCAATACTGTAACAAATTCAATAAATACTTGAAAAATGGTCCACACCAAAAAAAAAAACCTTAAAAAAAAATCCTTCCCATAGCCACTTCTTCTCACCTCCTCTGCTCTAAAGTGGGGCTTTTTTTTTTTCCTATCCCAAACTCCAACTACAGATGTAAAAGTCAGGGCAAACTGGGGTCCTTTAATCCATCAAACTACAGACAACACTGACACATCCGCTGGCTGAGAAAGACAGGCCAGGAGTCTAAGAACAGAACTCACTTGACTGTAATCACCACGTGGGACCCCTCGAGGTCCCTGGTCCCCGCCATGGCAGCCACACAAAGCCCAGATCTGTTCCAACCCTGCCCAATGACACACTAGACCTACCATCTAGGAAATAAAACTGAGGCTGGGGTGATGGAGGGTGGCCTGGGACTGCACAGGGAATGGTACCGATGAAGGACCAGAAAGCAAACTCCCACACTGTGAGAAGCTAAGGGGACCAGCCTGTTGGTACCCAAGGTGTTTCAGGTGCAAAGCCAAGGGGCGGGGGCTAAACTGCAACCGCGTGTCAGCTCTCGGGCAGCAGAAAGGCTGTGGAGGCTGATCTCTGGAAAAGCAGCAATGACAAGCAAGAGGGGAGTGAGACTGGGGTGGGTGGAAGAAAGAGCTGGCCAACAAGTACTGGTTGAGCATCTATCCCCGGGGCTAGGCCCGGCCCTATGATGGACCAGACCTGTACCCTCACTGGGAATTCTAGCAATGGCTGGGTAAGACGTGCGAGATGAGGGTCTTTTTAAAGTTAACTTGGAAAAAAAAAAAGGCAAAGTGTGAGGGGCCGTGACTGGGGAGCTGCTGCATCAGAGGAGATGGGCTGGGAAGGGCCCAGCCTGGCGACAGGACAGACTAAGGTGTTTCACACGGCCGGGCAACCGGGAGGAAGAAGACCCCAATGACCAAGCACTAATGTCGCTGCTGAAAGGAAATTTAGGCGAAGACCCAGGCGAAGTGCTGTGGTTAAGAAGAGAGGCTTCCACGTTAGCCAAAAGTCACGGAAAGCTTGGACTTTAAGACCCGCCGGGCCCAGCTCAGGCCGATAAGATACCGGAGGCGCGTTGGGGGATATCTCCGGGGAGAACCGGGCACTAGGGTCCCGGGCCCCCGGGCAGAGGATGCGGGCGGGGGTAGGTGGGGGGCCTGGGCCGGGCTTCCGAGGGCCGGAGAGCGACCGTTAGGAGCGCGGGGGTGGGAAGGAGGCGGGCCGGCCCGGGAGGACGGCGTGCCCTTCAGGGAGGGGGCACCAGGTGCGGGGGCGCGGGCGGCCGCCCCCGGGAGGGAGCCGGCCTCCCTCCGGGCGGCGCGGGGGCCCGGCCCGCGCCGGGGGAGGGTCAGGCGGGGAGGGACGGAGGGCGGGCACACCGGGCGTCGGGGGCGGCGGCCTCGGGAGGAGACGGGGGAGGGTCCGTGCCGGCGGCCCGCGCTCCCGCTTTGGCTCTCGCAGGCTCGGCGCGGCCGCCTCGGCGTCGGGGGCGGGCCTGGCCCGGGCCCGGCCGCGGGCCGGGGTCCGTGGGGCCGCCGGGCGCTTACCGCGGCGGGCGGGCGGCGCGAGGCTCCGGTCCCGGGGCGTTGGCGACGCGCGGCGGGCCGGGGGACGGCGGCGGCGGGGGAGGGGGCGCTGGCGCTCCCGCGGCGGCCGCTCCTCTCTGTTTGTGTTTGTAGCAAGATGGCTGCCCGCCTCGCACCACGTGACGCGGACGCGGGGCCGCGGGGCCGCCCCCTCCGCCCCCGCCGCGGCCGCCGCCACCGCCACTGCCCCCCTCTGCTGCTCCGGCCCGCTCCGACCCGCACGGCCAAGCGCGCTCCTAGCGTGCCCGGCGGGCGCGGCCCGGATGCCCGTCGCCCCCGACCCCCCCCCCGGCACGTGACCCGGGAGCCCGGTGCCTCACGTGACACAGCCTGCTGCGGGCCGGGGGGGTGGTGAGGGTGTCCCCAGGGTGCTCCCCGGCTGCCCCCCCGCACGTGATGCGCGACCATCGCGACGAAGGCCGCCGCTAGCGGCATCGCCCGCCTCCCGGACGGTCGGCTTCCTCCGGGAAGCCCGCCTGGATTGAAGGAGACCACGTACAACCCAGAGGTGTGTTCATCAGACATCCCCGGGGTATATGAAATAAACGAGGAACCTAATGGTTTAGAAACAGTCCGAGGCAGCACTGGCTGGTGAGACCTGGAGTTTCTATCTGGCTCCGCCACCGACTAGCCCCCTAGACCTCGGGGGCGAAGGAGTTGACGCCGTCGGGCCTCAGTTTTTGTTTTATAGTAAGGTATTGATGCTCTGCTCCGCCCCATCCCTGGCCCCCATTCCACTCCCGGAGTGCTGAAAGAATTAAAATAGGTGAGTGTGAAAGGCTTCGGAAAGAGAGAAACTACTATGCAAATGTGAGAAGTAGATTGACACCGCCTTTGTTTAAAAAGGAGGTTTTCAAGAATGACTTTTCCGATTCCCTGAACTTTTTAGGATGAAAAAGTCTTGTGTGTGTTTTCACCGTTTTCTTTGGAAGTTACGCCAGAATGTATACTCTACTTCCCAGCTTCCTAAAACAGCCGTTACCAAAAACAATAAAATCCTCAGGACAGGGAAGGGTAAATTCAGACTTGGAACTTGAGTCCTCTGTGTTTCGCCAAAACGGAGCGCCGACCTCCGGAGCTACCAGGAAGGCCCTTTGTTCTTGCACGGAGCACACCCCAGGTTTCGTGTCTGCTTTTTTCAGTTCCCTTGTCTTTCTTGCAGTCAGGATTCCTGCCTCAGTGTAGTCAGTGGAGCTGCTTGTTCACAGGCTGGAAAATGCAATTGTTTAAAGCGAGGGCTTGTGTGCTGGTTCCATCCCATACTGACCATGGTCTTGGGCAACTTTACTCATCTCTGAGTATCTGGATTGCATGGTAAAGCACTTAACACAGTGCTTGGTATAGGGCAGGCACTCCACAAATGTTAGCTAGTAGGGCCTTCTGGGTCCACAGTATTCACATTGTTAACTGTATGAAAATGTATCAACAGAATCCAATCTCCAATCAGGTTCTTCTCCTAGAACAAAGTTCTCAAGTTTATGACAGCTGTTTTTTCTTACTCCAAAGCTTTTTTTCCCTCCGCTTTCCTAGATTGTGTCCTACCCTCTGAATAAGGTCTTAGCCTTTTAGCCTGTTTTAATTATTAATTAGCAAATGTGAGATTGTAAATTATGGTGGAGAAATGGTACAGGGGAAAAGGGGAAATCCCTGTGAAGGGGAAGCAGTCAGGGACAGTGGTGGCCTGTGCTGAGCAGGAAGGAAGGGCAGGATTTGGGTAGATTTAAGAAAAGTGAGTATCAGCTTTAGAATAGTGACAAGCCAGGCTGATGGGAGAAGAGGACCTGGATTGCTAGTTGGATGAGACGTGAAGTGAAACTTAAGTTGAGGGCTTCGAATGCTATCATGAAAATGTTTTTGATTGGACAGTAGTACCTACCTACCTACCAGATGCTTTGCGTCAGGGAGAGCACGCTGGACTCCAAGGTAGGAGATTGGAGTGATTGATCGATCACCCCGGGTTTCCTGTATACCAGCTTGTGATCCTGGCCAAGTAATCTCCCCCAGCCGTAAAGTGAGAATGCGTTTGCTGCTGATGACACTGTGGAAATTGAATTGTATAAGCACCCTCTTTGAGAAAGGAAACAAATCAGAACTGTGAATCTCCCGTACAAAATTAAAGAAAAAAATTTGAATGAAGAAATCACTTGGACCTAAGATATTTTTGTTTATTCAGGTTTATTCAAGACTATGCTGTAAAATGTCTTGGTCTGTGTTATTTCAAATTTGGAAGCTTTTGAACTAAACAAATTGATGTGGTTAGATGATTTATCGAGATGAAAGGGAAGTCTCAAGTAAGAGTAAACAGCCAAACTCTGCCTTTTTTTCTAATGGCAGATTCCCCTGCAGTGTTTTCCTTCGATGAAATGCAAAATGGTAAGGACCATCTTAGTGTCAAATCAGGGTATTACAATGCCTGGCTTCACCCACCTAAATTGCGAACCTTTATATTTATCTGTATGTCAAAGTTTGGAAAACATTTTAAATATCATGAAAAGACACACAGCCTGAGTAATGGAGGATAGCTCATAAACTGTGCTTATTGTTAATTATCAGACAGAATGGGCCTTACAATTAATTTATTGCATTCAGAGTTACTTTCCTCCATGAGCTAAGTTCTTTGGTCAATCAAGTGTAAATGCTTGTCAAGTCACCAATGCAAAATCACCACATTGCTAAATCCACTGGTTTGTTATCTTATGTGGCCTATCAGCAGCATATGACACAGCTGGTCACTACCTCTTCCAAGAAATGCTTTCTTCACCTGGCCTCCAGATCACCATATCCCTTGGTTTTCCTCCTAGCTCATCAGCTGCTCCTTCTGAATCCTTTGCTGGTTCCCTCCTACTTCCCTGTCTCCCAGGGCTCAGACCTTCCAGACCTCTCCATTGTAACAGGAGGGACTGCACAGGATCTGAGCCCGACTGCTAGACATTACTGCCTCACCTTAGCGATTGCTTCCTTTGGAAAACTTTGCATCCCCCCAAGGTCATATTGGCTGTACCTCCTTGAGGGTCCACCGAACCCTATACATGCTCCATGCTGAGCAGTGGTCACACTGCCTTGCTCATCTTGTTTGCCTTCCACAGCAAACTCTGAGCTGCTCAGCACAGTATTGTTCTAGGATGTATCTAGTCTTCCAGCAGCCTAATGGGTCTCCTTGATCCAACTTTTTTTTTTTTTTTTTTAATTTATTTTTGGCTGTGTTGGGTCTTCGTTTCTGTGCGAGGGCTTTCTCCAGTTGTGGCAAGCGGGGGCCACTCTTCATCGCAGTGCGCGGGCCTCTCACTGTCGCGGCCTCTCTTGCTGCGGAGCACAGGCTCCAGACGCGCAGGCTCAGTAATTGTGGCTCACGGGCTTAGTTGCTCCGCGGCATGTGGGATCTTCCCAGACCAGGGCTCGAACCCGTGTCCCCTGCATTGGCAGGCAGACTCTCAACCACTGCGCCACCAGGGAAGCCCTCCTTGATCCAACTTTTATTGCTGAGTAGTATTCCATGGTATGGATGTACCACACTTTCAATGGGTGATGTAACCAGTCACCCATTGAAAGACACATGGGTTGTTTCCTGTCTGGGGCTATTACAAACACTGCTATGGACATTTGTGTACGAGTTTGTAAATTCCCATGTGTGCTCTTGCTGGGTCATATGGTGAGTGTATGTTTAATTTTAGAAGAAACTGCCAAACTATTTTCCAGAGTGGCTGGACCATTGAACATTTCTACAAACAGTGTATGAGAGATCCAATTTCTCTGCATTCTCCTAAACACTTAGTATTGTCAAAATTTTTAATTTTAGACATTCTAATAGGTGGGTAGTGGCATCTCATCATGGTTTTAATTGCATTTCCATAATGGCTGTGTTGAACATCTTATGTGCCTATTTGTCATCCTTATACCCTCTTTGCTAAAGAACCCTCTGTTCAAGACTTTTGCCCATTTTCTAATTGTTTTTGTTTGTTTTTGGTCTTTTTTGGCTGCGCCGGGTCTTAGTTGCAGTACTCGGGATCTTCGTTGTGGCATGCGGGATCTTTTAGTTGCAGCATGCGAACTCTTAGTTGCAGCATGTGGGATCTAGTTCCCTGACCAGGGATGGAACCCGGGCCCACTGCATTGGGAGCACGGAGTCTTAGCCTCTGGACCACCAGGGAAGTCCGTAATTGAGTTATTTTCTAACGCTTGAATTTAGAGTTCTTTATCTATTCTGGATACAAGTGCATTGTTGGATATGTGATTTGCGGGTATTTTCTCCCAGTCTGTGGCTGGGTGGTCTTTCACAGAGTAAAAGTTTTTAATTTTGATGAAATACAACTTATCAATTTTTTTCTCTCTTTTTTTTTTTTTAAAGCATATATTACTTTTCTTATTTATTTATTTATTTATTTATTTATTTATT